>NW_006262022.1:10429400-10451442 GCF_000493195.1 Citrus x clementina
TTACTTATTACTGATTTGCAACATCTTGATTTACCAAAGCACTGTTTAAGGTTTTTAATTTTTTATATATATTACATGCTATTTTCATGTTTATGCCTGTCAAGGGCTAAAGGCTACTAGAAAGTGACCAATCTTGTGTTTCATTTTTAATATTGGTTTTTTTCCATAAAAATAATAAATTATTTATAGTGTTTGTTGTTATTTTAAATATTAATGCTGTTTAATATAAATTATGAAATAGTAACGGGCAACGTAGTATTTTTAGTAACGCGACGACTGGCCAGAATTTTTTCCTGCCTATCGAAAAACGATTAAAAACAAGATAAATTGGGTTTGATCTTACTTGGAGATGACAGAAAAAAGGCTAAACTGGCCTAATTCAATAGAGCTTTAGCCTGACTTTTAGGCCCAAGGGCCGAGCTTGGGCTTCACATGGTCAAGCTCGACCTCGGCTATGCTCGGCCTATGACTTTATCAAAAAGCTTGGGCTCAGCAATTTTATAATAAAAAAATAAAAAATAAAAAATAAAACTTCGTAGAAACCACCCTTAAAATTCAAGCACCTGCTAAGTTGTATTATTTGTAACTTACAGCTCACTGAAAATTCTCATAACCCTCTAATTATTTAACAACTAATAATTGAGCTATATCAAAAAACTATTTTTGGGTTGATATAAATTATAAATGATGTAACTTAACAAGAACCAATTAAACTACATGCTTTAAAAAAAACTAAATCATATAAAAACATAAAGTTACAAAATGTCCAAAAGGAACATGCATATCCCTATATTATGGCTTCACTTATTCGATTTGACTATATTTTTCTGGAGGTAATTAAAATATTCATTATATATGGTTGAAAATATAAATTTTTTTATTTTCTAAGGAGCTCTATGGAATCAAATTCGAATTTCTCTTCTTACTAATATTCAAGATTTTGTCAACAAAGGTCACAGCTATGAGGAATTCTCCACAAGGCCAAAAGTTCTAAATTTACTGGCATCAATGCATCGAGATCTTACTAACAAACTTCATTTTATTAGAAAGCCCTTTGATTCAGGAATTTAATGAATTTTACACTGTTTGATTTGGAGTTTGTTACATTAAGTTATGATTAAATGAGTGTTGACTATATAAATTTGCGGATAAAATAGACCTTGAAGTTAAATTGTGTTTTGCTTTGTTCTCTTCCACCTCATAATAGCTAAGATATTTAATTCAAGTTTAATTTGAATTCAAATTGACAGGGATGATGATTTTGAGAATGTAACTTTGAAGAGTACTCTTGTTAAAACATCTTCATATTACTCTGTATCTTTTTGGTAGATTCTTTAAAATAGTGAGTTGAGAAGTCTTGTATCTCTTGTATGATATCATTGGGTGGTGAATATTTATATTCTTTTTGTAATCCTCTTAATTTGGTGAGATTTGGTGAGTTAGAAAACCCATGTATCTCTTATAGAATATCAATAGGTTGTGAATTAATTTTCTACGTCCTATTGTAATCCTTTAGAATTTGTGAGCTTGTTTACTTGCCTTGTCTCTGTGTATTTGTTTTGCATAATAATAAGAGTTTAGTTTATTATGAGGCAGGTGTCACACTCCCAACAAACCTTACTCTTCTTATTCATCTCCTCCCACCTACCACCCAATAGTCAGCAGCCACCAAACCAATTTGTCGGCACCTTCATTTCTGAAATCGTTCACCACAATCATTTCACAGCGACCCATCTTGAACACGAAAAGTAAATAAAACACCACCACCATTCATCAAAGAATGGGCTTCTTTTTCTTTTATGTGTGTGTGTGTGTGTATAATTGTTGAACTAGGAAAAATCTTGAGTCCAGCATAGCTCAATAAGCGTTAGACTTTTTAAAAGAAATTGTGATATTTGACCTCCTCAATATATCTCACCAATTCCCACTAATTATTTTTATGCTAATACCTACTTTATCTTTATATGAAATGACTTATAAGGATAAATAGTTTTTAAGTGGACCTGCATGACAATTTTTATTAGGGTGTGGCTATTTAAACCCACTAAATTCCTTTCTACACCCAAATTTAAGAAATGAATTTGTTGTTAAAAATTAAAAATTTGAAGATCTCAAAATTATCCTTCAATTATCTCTTTCTCTCTCTACTTTAGAATTGCATATTCTCTCTTCTCTCATATTATGTAAACTAAACACTCAATTCTACTCTCTTTTAAATTCATATTTTTAGCCTTTCTTAGTAGATCATGATCCCTATTTCATGTTTTCTATATATAAGATTTTTTTTTATATTTATGAACTTTTGTGTTTGGCAAAAATAAATTTCTTGATATTTATTAACTTTCATGACTAATAAAAATTTCTTGATGTTCAATTTTAAATAGTAGATTTTGTTTCTCTTAGTTTGTAATATCAATAATTTGCAACTAAGAGAATATATATGAATGAGTTTATGAGAAATTATGAAATTGAGATAAGAAGGAGAAGAAAGGTTAATTAATTAATTTTATTAAAAATTATTGTCATAATTTTATTAAAAATTATTTAGATAATAAAATTCTTAATTAGAAAGGTGTAAAGAGGAAATTGATGGGTTTAAATAGCCTCATCCTTTTTATTAATGTCTAATTTAGCTAATCCAATTTCTTAAACCCCGGTTTCTTTTATTTTTTTAAACTATTATCTCTTCTTAAATATTATATATTGTACTTTTGTAACTATCAAAAAGATTAATTTGCAATACTCGAACAAGATAATGGAAAAGTATCAAATCTTTTCTATGGTTATGACAACAGTGGATGAAACCTTTAAAAAGAAAGAGAAAGATTATAGTGATTATGAATTTTTTTTCATTTTTAAAATAGATTTAATAAGTTTTACATAATGGGTGCTTGTAAAAAAGATAAAAAAGTATAATAAGGGTAAGTTTGAAATTAGATGAGATATGTTGAGAAATAAAGATCAGTTTAAAACTTTAATGGGTTAATTGAAAAATGAGGGTTGATGAGATATAATGAGGCGTTAAATATCACCACTCTTCAAGAGCCTAGGCTTTGTGTTTTTGTTAGAACAGCAAGTGTCCATAATTTTAGTTAGGCCCTGTCAGCCTTTGTTCTATTTAGTATTTTTGGAAAAAAAAATGAAAAACTATTACCTTTTAGTTTAATATTTTTTAATGATCACCTTAAACAAAAAAAGAAGAAGAAGAAATGGTGTATAATGAGGCATCTTCATAATTTTAAGAAAAGAGTGATATCAAAATAAATGGAAATAGACAAGTGAGAGGGATGATAATCATGATACAATATTATAATATCATAGTTGAAAAAGGACAACTACACTTTTAAAGTTTAAGAAAATAATCACGCAGATTCCCAAGTTTTCAAGAAACAATACCGAGATTTTCTTTTGACCATAATAATTTATAGATCTGTCAAACCAAAAAAATGACTCCAATGTATTATAATAAATAGAAGTATGCCATTAAAATATATCATAATGTATACATTTTAAAATAGCTTCAGAATTAAAAAATGTTTTCATAATCCGTAGTCCATTAGAAATATTTTATTATATTAAATCAAATAGAAACATAATATTAAATAAATATAAAAATTTAAATTATTTTGGAAATTATATAAAATATTTTTAATATTATCAATACATGAAATACTTTTTATTAATTATAAAATCTATTTAACCCAAAACTTTATTTAGAATCTTTATAATAAATGTAAATATATTATTATAAATGCAATAATTTGCATTTGAAAGAAGAAGAAGAAGTTTCTTTATATTCCTAAATCAACTTGAAGGTCCTCATAACCGAAGAAGAAGAAGAAGAAGAAGAAGTTTCTTTATATTCCTAAATCAACTTGAAGGTCCTCATAACCATCTCCCTAAATCTTAATGGAGTAGTTGTTTTTTCCCTTTAGGATGAATAAATAAGAACTTTATATTCCTAAATCAACTTGAAGGTCCTCATAACCATCTCCCTAAATCTTAATGGAGTAGTTGTTTTTTCCCTTTAGGATGAATAAATAAGAATGGACACGTGAGAGTGATGATACAATGTAATATGAGTAATAATATACCTACAAACTTTTATATATTTTTTTTTGTACAAACTGATGTGTCATAATTTGATTAGTTGGATTAGATATCTCTTGCTCCATATGATTTGCTTTTATTATTTTGTATTTTTATTCAACCAATAAATTAATGTCAAATTAATTTGTACAAAATAAATTTGTATTAGAATTTGTGACTGTGTCATCACTCATATAATATTATGGCTAACATAATTCATTAGAAAAGCGTTGATAATCAATAAATATACCAAAAAAAAGGACACATGAGAGAGATGATTCAATGTAATATTATGGCTAACATAATTTATTTGAAATTGTTCATTATATATATGTTATTTATATAACATCAGACCTTATAAGCCTGCTATATATCTCAAAATATCAATCGCAAATCTTCATGGAAAGATCTGCTACAAAACATAATGCTAGTTTGACTTAAGTACTCATATTTTCATAGATTTTTTAATTAGAAAAAAAGCCCATAACTCAGTTTATCATTAAGGACCATTAAATGTTTAAATACAATAGTGAATAATATTACTTTTAACATCCATCAAGCACACACCCCTTTATTATAAATTGTTATACCTTAAACCCTATAATTTATTAGAAATTGTTCATTAATAGGGATGAAAATTGGTACCACCCGCAACAGTTTTGTTATTAACCAAATACGCACCTACAAAAAGTTTAAGTTGCTAAATCCTCTAGCAACGTATTGTAGGTTTTTACTTTTTTTCTAAAAAAAAAAAAGCCTACCATATGGGGATTTTACAATTACCACCCGCAATTCACAATAAATTTTACCTATAAACTGCAGTGGCGATAGTAGCAATAAATTTATTTCAAATCAGCAGGTTTTGCCTAACTCATAGGCTCGTAGCGGTAATAGCAACATATATTTTCAAATCATAACACTACGTCTAGGACCATAATCCCACATCCAAATAATTGTGTTTATCTAAACATTTTCATAAAAATATATTTTTTCTATTGCATACAAATATACAATTAACTCTGCACTGAAGGTTATGCTTGAGCTTTTAATTAGATTTGTAGCCAAGTTTAGTCTATCTAGTAGACTAATAATACTAAATATTTTTAATAATAAAATAATTTATATTATATGTTTATTTATTAAAAATTTAAAGTTAATTTTTTAATTGCTATATTCAAAAAGTGTAATAATAATAATAATAATAATAATAATAATAATAATAATAATAATAATAATAATAATAATAATAATAATAATAAAAGTCTTAATGTCCTTGATGTGAAAGCTTGAAGGTCTTCTTAACCATTTTTAAAATCTTAAGGAAATAGCTGTTTTTTCCCTCGAGAATGAACAAACAAAAACAGACACGTGAGAGTGATAATACAATATTAATATTATCGCTGACATAATTTATTAGCAAAGCGTTGATAATGAGTAAATAAAAATGGGACATGTGAGAGAGATGACTCAATATAATATTATGGCTAATGTAATTTATTCGAAAAGAGTTGACAATAAATAAATAACTGACGCGTGAGAGTGGTGATGAAATATAATACTATGGCTAACATAATTTATTAGAAATTGTTCACCATATATACGTTATTATGAGCCAGCTATATATCTCAACTTATCAATCGCAAATCTTCATAAAAGATATTCTACGAAACATAATGCTAGTTTGACTTAAACACTCATATTTTGATAAATTTTTTAATTAGGAAAAGAGCCCATAACTCAATTCATCAGTAAGGACCATTAAATACAACTGTGAATAGTACTACTTTTAACATCAACATCAACCTAGCACACACCCCTTAATAGTAAATTATTATACCTTAACCCCCATAATTTATTAGAAGTTATTCATTAATTAGGATGACAATGGGTTACCGCTACAACTGGTTTATTATTACTAAATCCGTACTTAAAAAAATTTAATACAAAATCCTCCCACAACATGCTGCGGAATCTTTTTTTTATTATTAAAAAAAAAAAATTCCCATTGCAAGTTTTAACAATTATTAAACTTACCCACAATCAATAGCAGATTTTGCTTGTAATGGCAGCGGTGGTAGTAGCAACAAATTTATTTCAAATTAGTGTGTTTTGCTTGTAACTTATAGGCTCGCAGCAATGGCAGCAGCAGCATATTTATTTCAAATCATAATACTACATCCAAGATCATAATACCACATCCAAAAAATTAGAATTATCTAAACATTTCTATAAAAATATATATTTACTATTGCATGCAAATGTACAATTAACTCTACACTAAGGTTGTGTTTACTTGCTGGAGTGGGAGTGAGGAGTGTGGATTCCTCCCACTCCAGCGTTTACTTGCTTAAAATAGTCACGGATTGGGAATCCCACTCCGTGGGCCCCACTCATTTTTGGAGTGGGGAGTGGGAGTGGGAATCCACTCCCACCTCTCCCATTTTTACCCTTTCATTTAATATAATATAATTTAATATTTTATAATTAATAAAATAAAATAAATAATATTTATTTAAATAATAATATTATATTTAACTAAATAATAATTTACATTGATTCTAAGTTAAAATTATTTTAAAATAATACTATTACATTAATAGAGAATTAATAAATATAATATTATTATATTTATTTTAAAAATAATAGTACTATATTTATTTAATATTAATAATAATAAATAGTTTATTCTAAGAAAATATTAATTTTGTACTAAATAATATTTTATTATTATTTTATATAATAATAAATTTAATATAATTATATTAAATAAAATAAAATAAGGTTTCATTTTATATTAAAATTAATAATTTATTGTTCATAATTAAGAATATTAATAATTATAATAAATTTATAAATATAATAAAATAAATATTATTCATTAAATATATTTTTTATTAGTTTTGTAATTAAAAACTATAATTCTTTAAATAAGGATAAAATTGTAATTTGAAACTATTTACTCCCAATCCAAGATAAAGTAAACACATAAATTGGATTCTGATCTCTATTCCATGCTTCCATTCTAGTGTAAGTAAATAACATACTCCCACTCCCATTCCACACTCCTAATCTAAGGATTCCCACTCCTCAGGATTCCCACTCCAATCCAAAAAGTAAACGCAGCATAAATGTTATGCTTGAGCTTTTGATTAGATTAGTAGCCATGTTTACTTAGATTTTTAGCCAAAACTAACAAATTTAAAATAGACCAATTTCAACTAATATTGTAGTCTTCTCATTCAGTGGTGGATCTAGAAAAATAATTTACCGTAGATAAATTAAATAATAGCAAAATTTGAAAACTGAAACTTGAATATATAAAATTTTTGGTAATACATTTACAATTGTTCTCTACAAGGTTTAATATTTTGAAAGTGTGTGCAATAATTAAACTCATTATCAATACTATTAAATACATCTTTTTCTACATAAACGATCAAATTATCATTCATCCATTCATCTCTCATTCGATTCCGAAGTTCATTCTTCACAAATTTCATTGTTGAAAATGTTCTCTCTATTGTGGCTATAGAAACTAGAAGAACTAATGCTAATGTCATCAACAAATATACTAACGAATACATCTAATCTTTTTTGTCTCAAACATTCTTTTAGCAAGGTCATCGATTCCCTTCAATCCTGCAAACTGAGTACTATAACGCATATCCATTATGTAAGTTTGAAGTTAAGTTTTAAGTTGCATAAGCTCTGTTGGTGAAAAATCCTTTGGATAAAATTGAGCAAGACGTACTAACTTGTCCTTATCAAAAGTAGCAAATGAGTCATTTGACTTAAACATGCGAAACAAAGAAGCAATCTCATCCATCATCTCTCATCATTTGCAAGTTTTTCTTGCATATTTCAACCAATTTTATGGCATTTAGAATATCTTCATCCTTTCTTTGAAGTGGTTGTGATAACTTATTTGAAAGTGTAAGTATATCTCTCATCAAATATAAACTAAGAAAAAAATCAAAAGATTACATAAGCTCTACCAAATAATTTGCTTGAAATCTCTGTTCACTAGAGTTTTACTTATCGTTTGCAACTATCTCAAGCACACTAATTATATGTGGAAACAAACATATTATATGAAGTAATGTACCATAATGTGAGCCCCAACATGTATCACCAAAATGTTTCAATGCTGTCTCTGGATTTTGGCCTTGCCCACTCGATATGTCATCATTTTCAAGTGCTTCAACAATTGAAAGTAATTGCTTCTCTCAAAGAATATCTCAACGTTTACATAAAGGCCCATCAACATTGATAACATTAGCAATTACATTGAAGAAAGAATTAATTTGATCGTGTTTCTTTGCCATAGCCACAATAGCTAACTGTAATTGATGGACAAAACAATGTATATAATAAGCACACTCATTCTTATTCATAATAAGTGTCCTAAGACCATTGAACTCACCTTGCATGTTGCTAGCCCCATCATAACCTTGCCTGTGCAACCTAGATATACTCAATCCATACTTGGAAAATAACTGATCAAGAGCTTCCTTGAGCGAGATAGTAGTAGTACAAGTAACGTGCTTAAAACCTATAAAACGCTCAAAGACATATCCATTCTTGTCTGCATATCGCAATGCAACAACCATCTGCTCCTTTGTAGATGCATCACGAGATTCATCAATCAAAATAGAAAATAATGCATCACCCACATCTCTAATAATAACATTGGTAATTTCAATAGAACAAACCCTCACAAGGTCTTTTTGAATTGAAAGTGCAATCAACAGGTTGTTTCTAGGAGCGTTCTTCAAAGTAACTCTTTTGATATCTTCATTGTGATCGGCAAGAAATCTTAAAGTTAGAATATAATTTCCTTGGTTACTTGAATTATCATATTCATTGTGACCACAAAATGTAAGCCCTTATTCTAAAAGAAGCCGAACAACATCAATGGATGCAGACTGGCGAGTTCGATAATCTTTCCAATCTTAATCAGAATGTTTGTTGAAAAATGTTTGAACATGCTGCTTTTGTTTCATTAAATCCTCACAACAACCCATGGCCTTGTTGTGAGCACTATTAGGACCTCCAATACGCTCTTGTAATCTTTTTGGTTTCTTCCAATTTGAGAACTCATTTTTTGTAAATGTCTCACCACTTGCTTGCTCACCAATTTCTAGTGTGAAAAGATAACAAGATAAACAATATCCATCATTCTTTGATATACTATATTCTAGCTAATTTTTGTATATATTGAACCAAGCAGGACTCAATTGTCGTTGTTGTTGCCTAAATTTAGACTTATAAAAAATTGTGGAATTTAGGTTGGCAAGGACCCTTTATGAATATGCTCAACGAACTTCATGTCGAATATTTCGATTGTAAAAAAAAATTAGGGGTCGTTGTCTAGGATCATAAGGAAGTTCTGACAATTCTAAGTCAAACTTATTTCGTTTTTCTAGACCATTTTCATCTTTCTCTAGAAATGGCGGCATCACAGGTTTTCTTTTAAAATACTTTTCCATATCTGTTTCAAAATTATGTATGTGAGTACTTATATAAAAATAAATTAATTACAATTAAAAAAATTGATTTACAAATAGCTATAAACAAAATCACAGAAAAAAAAAACTATAAGGACTAGAATTAGTCACTTGAACAATTACAATTTGTATAGAGATATATTGACATTCTGACAATTTTAAGTCAAACTTATTTCGTTTTTCTAGACCACTTTCATCTTTCTATAGAAATGACAGCATCACAGGTTTTCTTTTAAAATACTTTTCCATATTTTTTTCAAAATTATATATGTGAGTACTTATATAAAATAAATTAATTACAATTAAAAAAATATTGATTTACAAATAGCTATAAACAAAATCACTGAAAAAAAGGGAAATTTGTAACCTACCCCCAAATAAATTGACATTTTGCACCGCGTCCCCAACAAATTTGATTTGTTGCACTGCGCACCTAAAAAAATAGACATTTTTGCACCACGCCCCCAATTCCGTTATTTTCTCAGTTAAGTTTAACGGCTCCGTTTAACTTTTGATTGAATGACAAAAATGCCCCTCTATGTAAAAAAACAAAATGTTTAGCTCATTTAATTTTTTAAGGTTTTTTGTTTCAATTGCAATAAAAAAAAAACAATTCTTCTTACATGTTCATTGTCACCACTATTATTTTTTCTTTAATTTTTTAAAGATTTTTTTTCAATTTTAATAAAAAAATTCTTGTTACATGTACATTTGTCACCACTATTATTTTCCTTTAATTTTTTTAAAGATCTTTATTTCAATTGCAATAAAAAAAATTTCTTGTTACACGTACATTGTCACCGCTATTATTTTTTCTTTAATTTTTTAAAGATTTTTATTTCAATTTTAATAAAAAAAATTCTTGTTACATGTACATTTATCACCACTATTATTTTCCTTTAATTTTTTAAAGATTTTTATTTTAATTGTAATAAAAAAATTTCTTGTTACATGTACATTGTCACCACTATTATTTTTTCTTTAATTTTTTAAAGATTTTTATTTTAATTACAATAAAGAGAATTCCCATTAAAATTAATTTAAGGAATAAACTTTCAATTTTACCCCTCCACCGTTAAATTTAACTGAGAAAATAACGGAATTGGGGGCGTGGTGCAAAAATGTCAATTTTTTTGGGTGCGCAGTGCAACAAGTCAAATTTGTTGGGGACGCGGTGTAAAATGTCAATTTATTTGGGGGTAGGTTACAAATTTCCCAAAAAAAAAAAAGATAAGGACTAGAATTAGTCACTTGAACAATTACAATTTTGTATAGAGATATGTTGACATGTGAAAATGAATAAAATACTAAATTATTAACTTAATTTGAAAAAAATAAGAAAATGACATGTTTACCTGATGCAAAATTGATGCAGAGGCTAACTCATTTGCCGGTCCCACGTCCCAATCACTCAACCCCACAATAATTAAATAAATCATACCCTCATTCTCCTTTTGCTTTCTTCACTTGGATTTTGATAATAAAGAACGAACTACTTGGAACTTGCTCTTTTCGTTCAAGGTAATCCCTAATTACAAGTGTTGCACTCATGATTCAGTAATTAAGATTATAAATATTTCGGGCAGTAGGCTTTTTTTTAAGTCAAATTATGGCTTTACAATTATTAAAATAATAGTTTGACTTTTAAAGAATGGGACTATCTAATAACTTGACATGGGCTATTTAGAAATTTATTAATTTTTCTTTTAAACAAAAAAGTGTACTTTTTTTTCTAGTGGGGACTTGAGCCTAGGGATGGCAAAATACTCCATGGGTTTGGAGCCCCATGAGGCTCCACCCCAAATAGGGTGAATTTTGAATAATTTTTGGGGAATGGGGTGAGAAATGGGGGAAATAATCCCCAAATTCTTAATGAGGTGGGGTATGGTTTTGTGCTCCTCACCCCAATCCCTATTATATATAAAATATTTTTTCTAATTTTCATTTAATAATTTTTGTTTTATCAATTAAAATGTTAGTTAATAATTTGTTTTACTTGATATAAATGGGTTACAACTGAAGAAAAACATTAAAATATAATTTTTATTCAATCGTAAAATATTGTTATGTTTTCTTTTCTCTCTTAACATACTGCTCTCTTCAAACATTTTTCAATTTTAATATCATTTTAAGATATTGTTTCAAACATTTGGAGATTTTTTTAAATAATATAAATATTTTATAATATGGTAATGATTTTATTTATATCTTTAATTTTTAATTTATTGAAATCATGTATCTGCATCTACTATAAAATAAATAAATGGGGAATTAGGTGGGGATGGGGAAATTACTCCCCACGTAGGGATTCCCCATCCCCATCTCACTAAATTTATTGGGGAATGGAGGTGAAATTTTTAATGGGGTGGGGAATGAGGTAAGCCTTCCCACCCCATTGCCATCCCTACTTGAGCCCCTGGTGGTCCTACAGTGTATCCACCTCTGTTCTCATTGAAAGTTACAAAAGTGTCTTTAAAAAATAAACACATACATGTTGTGAAGAGAACGATGTGAATCAAGTTAGCGACATAACTTACGTATTTTTATAATTAAATTCGTTAATATAATTTTTAAAATTAAAATTTATAAAAATAATTAAAATAAAATTGCGGGTTGGCGGATAACCATGTAGGTATCCACCGGATTTTTTGTTAGTGCCAAAATACTCATAGTGGACAATTGATGGATGAATTTGGACAGATTTACGAGTTTGTGGGTACTATTGCCATCCATGTACGTTGACATATTATATATATAGCATCAAATCTTATAAGCCAGCTATATCTTCATAAATGACCAAATTGTAAACATAATCATATACAATTATATAATATAAACTCATCAATTGCAAATCTTCATAAAAGATATACTACGAAACACATGCTAGTTTGACAAAATTTAGTTCACAAGCCAAGTTGTCTTTTTTATTTTTTAATAATAATGAAGGGCAACAAAGTAATTTTATGTTTCACTTTGTTCGTGCAAGTAACAACGTAACATTGTCAATATAGCATTTTCTCTTGCATATTGATAATAAATTGGTAAAACAGTACTACTGGTGTAGTCTTGTAGATAACCCACATGAATCGATAAGTCAAACGAAATTATCATTATTATTATTTTGAAACAAAGAAAATAATTTCATTACAACCAAATTGCTGAACAGAACAAACACTTCGTCCATAGCAGATCTTAGAATCAAATTACAGTAACCAATTACAGCAAACTATTGGCTTAACCAATGTATATATAGCGTATTGACGGGCACAGAGGAAATATCATGCGACCAAGGTTAAACAAACGGCACCTCCACTCCTGTCAACTTGCAATACAACAAATTGAAGCTCCATTCATGATAAACCTCAGTTTCTGTCAACAAATCCTCCACCATTAAAGTTGGCTCTACCAATTGGTACACTAAAAGATCGATCTGTTGCAATGACCGATCTGCAGTTCGAGACTTTTCAAATCTGAAGAATTATAAATTTCAAATCTAAAAGTAAAGCATTTTTTAACTGATAAAACAACAAAAAGGCCAGACATGGATACACAATATTGTTCATTTTCACAACATGAACTTATATAAGTTCATCTATTTGCACTAAAGGTAGCCTCTTTCTTTGCAGCATTTGATTGCCCCATCAAACATCTCATCGATCCCATACTTATATGTAAAACAAATATCCAGGAGTTTCTTTGACGATAACGCTGATAATTTATAACCTTCAATCTCCGATAAAGAACTGCAAAATTCCTCCATTATACTAAAAGATGATAATTATAAATAAAATGGAAAATTAAGGGTAGAACTTAATTGGACTTACTCCACATTTGGTATTGGATATTCAGGGTGTTTTGCAGAAAGAAATTCAGCCATCTCTTGAATAGTTAATTTGGCTGAAGAGCAAATGTATCTCCCTTTTGCATCAGGATATTCAAGTAAAAAAATATGTGCCCTTGCTACATCATCTATGTGCACCATTGATATGTTGAGAAGAATGCTATATTCCTCTCGATTGCCTGATAAGCAGAGATGTTGACCAAAGCATTAGTCGATCAAAGGCAACACATATAGACATGATTAATCTCGACAAATTAAATCAGAGCATGTACCCAAGACCATGGCCAACGTGCTGCGAACAGATCCAGCAAATTTAGGACAAATGAAGGGACCAACAACAAAAGAAGGTATTAGTGTCACAAGATCCAATCCATGTTCTTCTGCAAACTCAAGAGCTGCCCTTTCAGTTAATGTCTTAGTAAGTACGTACGATTTTCCCCAGATATCCAATTTTCTAATGTAATCTTCATCACTCCAAAATGTCTCATCTAGCATATCAACATCTTTGCCACTGAAATAAACAGTTGATCCACTCGAAGTGTACACAAATCGCTTCACAGTTCCAGATTTCAAGCATGATTTTAAGATGCCTATTGTTCCATTGACTGCTCTTTGTGTCATAACTTCCTCAGTTTCTTTTCCATCGATATCAATAGGTGCAGCTACATGAATAACGCCAGCGCATCCAGCAATGGCTGCATCGAAGCTCTCAGGGTCATTGAGATCGGCATTAAAGATTTGAAGCCTCTCCGATGCTCCTGGTAGATTTGTCAGGAAGCTAAGGTCTTTCTTGTGTTCTGCTTATTTTTCATAATATTGAACAAACTCAATCTTGTCATTAAAGATGTAAATAAAATAATTACCTATTAAATTTGAAAAGAACCCTGAACTTGAAAGCATACATAACTGGATCCGATCTAAAGGTGGTTGTGACGGAGTAACCATGATCAAGAAGCCTCATGATCAGCCAAGATCCTATGAAACCTGTACCACCTGTTACACAAACTCTTCCTTTTTGTTCTTCCATCTCTATGAGACTATCTAACTTATTCTTTCTACTTTCTATGACAATGGGAATCACTTTTATACATGAATTTATCCATATGCTGAGTTTAGTTGTGCTCACTTTTTATAATAAAAATATGTGGCGGCTATCTAACATTTCTCTCCCAATTTGATATATATAAGCTCATAAATTTTGAAAAATTTTGTTTTCACGCGCAAGTCGACGTTCTCGATTTATATATTATGCCACGAATTGCACATTTATTGTTTTAAATTTGAGAGATGATTAGTCATTGTCACTAATTAATGGATTAAGCTTTTCAAAATAATAATAATAATAATAAATGGATCAAGCAGTTAATATGTTACATCATGAGAGAGTGATGTACGCAATAAGACGACCGATCTTATGTTAATGTTGCCTTATGTAATTTTACATCAAGTGGGATTATTTGTACTCTAAAGTTTATTCAAGACACTCAGTTTTTTAAATTCATATTTATTAAATTTTAAAATTCACATATTTGTTAATGGATCTGTCAAAATATAAAAGTTACACTCAATTTCTTCACATTCTTCTGTGTTCTCTAAGTTCTCTCTCACACTGAAAGTTTTCACAACACATTGTTAAAATGCTTTTACGAATTTTTATTTATTATTATTATTATTATTATTATTATTGCAGCCAAATACTGATAAAATGGAGTACTCATGCCTAATTAATTTCATTCGGGTTCTGTACAACGTGTTTGTTTAGTTTATCAGATTTTGTTCATTAATAATTTGCCATATTATCGTGAAGTAACGTAGCTCAAGTTATTAATAGCAAATCTTCATAAAAGATATGTGAGGGAACATAATTGACAAAACATGGATAAGGTGAGGTTATTTACTTAAATTTCTAAAATATATTTTGGACACTTATCTACTTTGAATATTCATATGCAAAATTTAAAAAATTTAATTTACTTTAAAACAATCTTTGTTATGAAATATTTCTTATTTTTCAATAAGTATTTCTTAAGATATTTTCTTTTTTGTAAGATTGCTATTTAAAGAATAAGTAATTTCCCTTTTGAGACTTGACTTATTTAAGGAGGAATATTACTAGTATAAGAAAATGATTACTTCTCCTACAAAGAATAATCACTATATATAGGGAGGTTGGGTTCACTTATTTATAAAACACAACAATCAGTTCTTTACAAGTAAACAGTTTTTTGTGTGAGAGAAATAGTAGGTTTATTGAGAAGTTGGGTGTTATTGGGATTTTGGCTGTGAAGAAAAATACTAGAGTGATTCTAACAATTTTTCACATAATGAAATTTTCTCACGTCTTCCTTGATGGCCGTGGGTTTTTTTTTTTTTTTCATTATAAGAGTTTTCCACGTAAATTATTATGTTGTGTGATTGATTTTATTTCTTCATTTATTTTTTTTATTATTTATTTAATATATTTTACTTGCAGGATCTTGGGCGGAATTAAAATTCCCTAACAATCTTTAAAGTAACAAATCAATCCTCATTAAGCTCATTTCATTAAATACTTTGTATCCTCCTCTGCTATAAGAATACGTTTAATAATACAAGAGAAAAAATGAGTATCTGAAGCAGATTCATGCACGGGAATGCTGACTTTTCTTCCTCTAGGTGTTGATGCGAGATTCTGGTTGTCCTCGTTTTACGACCAGGGTCTCTGCTCGATCAACTTCACCTCGACCAGGATCTCTCCTCGTAAAGCTTCTTCTCCAGAGGTTCCTGCGCACACAGACAGGTCAGAGTACGCCGGTTGTTTTCCCGGCGCAAACCCTCCGACGCTCAAGTCAGATATGAAGGTTCGGGGAACGCTTGCCACAAATCTTATGGCTGTTAGGTTGTTTTCTCTCTTTTAGAATTTCTTTTCTAATCTCAAAAATGCTAACCCATTTACCTTCGTTGGCTACCTTTTTATAGGCTTCCTCTGAATCCCAGTTTTCCGCTTTCTTCAAGACGGTACAGGACTCTGACTGCCGCGTTATGGGCAAACGTGGGATCTTGCGTGTTACGCCACGGTTCTGGGGAAAGTGTGGCTGTCGTGGTTTTGTGAGATCTTGTTTCCGCTTTTTTGGGGGACGGTATGGGACTCCGACTGCTGCGTTATGCTGCGTTATGGGCAAACGTGGGATCTTGCGTGTTACGCCACGGTTCTGGGGAAAGCGTGGCTGTCGTGCCTAGATTCTCGGGCTGGAGAGCATGTCTTGCCAACTGCCGTCGACCGGGTCTCCTCGCCTCTCGACCTCTAGCCGGAATGGCCTTATGCCTCTTACAGGAAATTTGCCTCGCGGATGACGTGCTCGTGGACGAGCAGGATATTTCTGCTCCTGTTCCCCCGCGCACCAGGCTTTTACGGAACACACCGGTTCGCAGAACTCTGCCATCAGATATCTGCTCACCATGCCTGGTCTCGTCGACGTATTTCTCCCAAACACCGGTCCCCCAGTTTCTGGTGTTGGGTAATGTAGTGGACCAGCAGTAGAAACTCGTTAGTACTCGCTCGCGTGGGATTGGAACAGGCTGCCAAGAATCACGTCGCATTTAATTGCGGACGAGGTGACGTGGCAGAAATCCCCCCCTCCATTTGAATTTCAAACCGACGGTTATGAGACCCTCGGGATTCGGCGCTGTAAAATGCTGGCAACCCAAGAGTCCGTCCTCATTAGGAAAACCAAATCCTCTCTGTTAATTATTAACAAATTAATAAAAATGTTTTTTGATTACTTTCTTGTGTTGTAATTATGAGTTAATTTCCGTTTGAGAATCTGCTTGTCTTTGTCTAGACGAGCAGGTTCCGGCTTTGCTCATGGTTTTGACACACGCCTTTGAAGATTCTTCAATGCCTGGGATTCGACTCGCCTTCGCGCGGTCGAACAGATCCTGGCACGCTCGGCATCTGTCTCGCCATAAACCAGGCTGTGAGACTTGGTGAGCCTTTGCATGCCTCAGGAATTTCTTCGAATGCTTTGGAGTCTGCTCGCCTTCTCGTGGTCGAGCAGATCTTGGCATGCTTGGCTTCTGTCTCGCCATAAGACAGGCTTTGAGACTTTGTTGAGCCTTTGCATTCCTTTGATTATTCGAGGATTGGGATTCTGCTCGCCTTCTTGTGGCCGAGCAGGTCCCGGCATGCTTGGCTTCTGTCTCGCCATCAGACAGGCTTTGAGACTTTGATGAGCCTTTGCATGCCTTTGATTCTTCAAGGATTGGGATGCAGCTCGCCTTCTCGTGGCCGAGTAGATCCTGGCATGCTCGGCTTCTGTCTCGCCATAAGACAGGCTTTGAGACTTTGTTCAGCCTTTGCATGCCTCTGATTCTTCGAGGATTGGGATTCTGCTCGCCTTCTTGTGGCCGAGCAGATCCTGGCATGCTTGGCTTCTGTCTCGCCATAAGACAGGCTTTGAGACTTTGATGAGCCTTTGCATGCCTTTGATTCTTCAAGGATTAGGATGCTGCTCGCCTTCTCGTGGCCGAGCAGATCCTGGCATGCTCGGCTTCTGTCTCCCCATAAGAAAGGCTTTGAGACTTGGTGAGCCTTTGCATGCCTCAGGAATTTCTTCGAATGCTTTGGAGTATGCTCGCCTTCTCGTGGTCGAGCAGATCCTGGCATGCTTGGCTTCTGTCTCGCCATAAGAAAGGCTTTGAGACTTTGATGAGCCTTTGCATGCGTCAGGAATTTCTTCGTATGCTTTGGAGTCTGCTCGCCTTCTCGTGGCCGAGCAGATCCTGGCATGCTTGGCTTCTGTCTCGCCATAAGACAGGCATTGAGACTTTGATGAGCCTTTGCATGCCTTTGAATCTTCAAGGATTGGGATGCTGCTCACCTTCTCGTGGCCGAGCAGATCCTGGCATGCTTGGCTTCTGTCTCGCCATAAGACAGGCTTTGAGACTTTGATGAGCCTTTGCATGCCTTTGAATCTTCAAGGATTGGGATGCTGCTCGCCTTCTCGTGGCCGAGCAGATCCTGGCATGCTTGGCTTCTGTCTCGCCATAAGACAGGCTTTGAGACTTTGATGAGCCTTTGCATGCCTTTGATTCTTCAAGGATTAGGATGCTGCTCGCCTTCTCGTGGCCGAGCAGATCCTGGCATGCTCGGCTTCTGTCTCCCCATAAGAAAGGCTTTGAGACTTGATGAGCCTTTGCATGCCTCAGGAATTTCTTCGAATGCTTTGGAGTATGCTCGCCTTCTCGTGGTCGAGCAGATCCTGGCATGCTTGGCTTCTGTCTCGCCATAAGAAAGGCTTTGAGACTTTGATGAGCCTTTGCATGCGTCAGGAATTTCTTCGTATGCTTTGGAGTCTGCTCGCCTTCTCGTGGCCGAGCAGATCCTGGCATGCTTGGCTTCTGTCTCGCCATAAGACAGGCTTTGAGACTTTGTTGAGCCTTTGCATGCCTTTGATTCTTCAAGGATTGGGATGCTGCTCGCCTTCTCGTGGCCGAGTAGATCCTGGCATGCTTGGCTTCTGTCTCGCCATAAGACAGGCTTTGAGACTTTGTTGAGCCTTTGCATGCCTTTGAATCTTCAAGGATTGGGATGCTGCTCGCCTTCTCGTGGCCGAGCAGATCCTGGCATGCTTGGCTTCTGTCTCGCCATAAGACAGGCTTTGAGACTTTGATGAGCCTTTTCATGCCTTTGATTCTTCAAGGATTGGGATGCTGCTCACCTTCTCGTGGCCGAGCAGATCCTGGCATGCTTGGCTTCTGTCTCGCCATAAGACAGGCTTTGAGACTTTGATGAGCCTTTGCATGCCTTTGAAGCTTCAAGGATTGGGATGCTGCTCGCCTTCTCGTGGCCGAGCAGATCCTAGCATGCTTGGCTTCTGTCTCGCCATAAGACAGGCTGTGAGACTTTGATGATCCTTTGCATGCCTTTGAATCTTCAAGGATTGGGATGCTGCTCCCCTTCTCGTGGCCGAGCAGATCCTGGCATGCTTGGCTTCTGTCTTGCCATAAGACAGGCTTTGAGACTTTGATCAGCCTTTGCATGCCTTCGAATCTTCAAGGATTGGGATGCTGCTCGCCTTCTCGTGGCCGAGCAGATCCTGGCATGCTTGGCTTCTGTCTCGCCGTAAGACAGGCTTTGAGACTTTGATGAGCCTTTGCATGCGTTTGAATCTTCAAGGATTGGGATGCTGCTCGCCTTCTCGTGGCCGAGCAGATCCTGGCATGCTTGGCTTCTGTCTCGCCATAAGACAGGCTTTGAGACTTTGTTGAGCCTTTGCATGCCTTCGAATCTTCAAGGATTGGGATGCTGCTCGCCTTCTCGTGGCCGAGCAGATCCTGGCATGCTTGGCTTCTGTCTCGCCATAAGACAGGCTTTGAGACTTTGTTGAGCCTTTGCATGCCGTTGAATCTTCAAGGATTGGGATGTTGCTCGCCTTCTCGGGCCGAGCAGATCCTGGCATGCTTGGCTTCTGTCTCGCCATAAGACAGGTGTTGAGACTTTGATGAGCCTTTGCAAGCCTTTGAATCTTCAAGGATTGGGATGTTGCTCGCCTTCTCGTGGCCGTGCAGATCCTGGCATGCTTGGCTTCTGTCTCGCCATAAGACAGGCTTTGAGACTTTGATGAGCCTTTGCATGCCTTTGAATCTTCAAGGATTGGGATGCTGCTCGCCTTCTCGTGGCCTAGCAGATCCTGGCATGCTTGGCTTCTGTCTCGCCATAAGACAGGCTTTGAGACTTTGATGAGCCTTTGCATGCCTTTGAATCTTCAAGGATTAGGATGCTGCTCGCCTTCTCGTGGCCGAGCAGATCCTGGCATGCTCGGCTTCTGTCTCCCCATAAGAAAGGCTTTGAGACTTGGTGAGCCTTTGCATGCCTCAGGAATTTCTTCGAATGCTTTGGAGTATGCTCGCCTTCTCGTGGTCGAGCAGATCCTGGCATGCTTGGCTTCTGTCTCGCCATAAGAAAGGCTTTGAGACTTTGATGAGCCTTTGCATGCGTCAGGAATTTCTTCGTATGCTTTGGAGTCTGCTCGCCTTCTCGTGGCCGAGCAGATCCTGGCATGCTTGGCTTCTGTCTCGCCATAAGACAGGCATTGAGACTTTGATGAGCCTTTGCATGCCTTTGAATCTTCAAGGATTGGGATGCTGCTCGCCTTCTCGTGGCCGAGCAGATCCTGGCATGCTTGGCTTCTGTCTCGCTATAAGACAGGCTTTGAGACTTGGTGAGCCTTTGCATGCCTCAGGAATTTCTGCGAATGCTTTGGAGTCTGCTCGCCTTCTCGTGGTCGAGCAGATCCTGGCATGCTTGGCTTCTGTCTCGCCATAAGACAGGCTTTGAGACTTTGTTGAGCCTTTGCATGCCTTCGAATCTTCAAGGATTGGGATGCTGCTCGCCTTCTCGTGGCCGAGTAGATCCTGGCATGCTTGGCTTCTGTCTCGCCATAAGACAGGCTTTGAGACTTTGTTGAGCCTTTGCATGCCTTTGAATCTTCAAGGATTGGGATGTTGCTCGCCTTCTCGTGGCCGAGCAGATCCTGGCATGCTTGGCTTCTGTCTCGCCATAAGACAGGCATTGAGACTTTGATGAGCCTTTGCATGCCTTTGAATCTTCAAGGATTGGGATGCTGCTCGCCTTCTCGTGGCCGAGCAGATCCTGGCATGCTTGGCTTCTGTCTCGCTATAAGACAGGCTTTGAGACTTGGTGAGCCTTTGCATGCCTTTGAATCTTCAAGGATTGGGATGCTGCTCGCCTTCTCGTGGCCGAGCAGATCCTGGCATGCTTGGCTTCTGTCTCGCTATAAGACAGGCTTTGAGACTTGGTGAGCCTTTGCATGCCTCAGGAATTTCTGCGAATGCTTTGGAGTCTGCTCGCCTTCTCGTGGTCGAGCAGATCCTGGCATGCTTGGCTTTTATCTCGCCATAAGAAAGGCTTGAGACTTTGATGAGCCTTTGCATGCCTCAGGAATTTCTTCGAATGCTTTGGAGTCTGCTCGCCTTCTCGTGGTCGAGCAGATCCTGGCATGCTTGGCTTCTGTCTCGCCATAAGACAGGCTTTGAGACTTTGTTGAGCCTTTGCATGCCTTTGATTCTTCAAGGATTTGGATGCTGCTCGCATTCTCGTGGCCGAGCAGATCCTGGCATGTTTGGCTTCTGTCTCGCCATAAGACAGGCTTTGAGACTTGGTGAGCCTTTGCATGACTCGTGAATTTCTTCGAATGCTTTGGAGTGTGGTTGCCTTCTTGTGGTCGAGCAGATCCTGGCATGCTTGGCTTCTGTTTTGCCATAAGAAAGGCTTTGAGAATTTGATGAGCCTTTGCATGCCTCAGGAATTTCTTTGAATGCTTTGGAGTGTGCTCGCCTTCTCGTGGTCGAGCAGATCCTGGCATGCTTGGCTTGTGTCTCGCCATAAGAAAGGCTTTGAGACTTTGATGAGCCTTTGCATGCGTCAGGAATTTCTTTGTATGCTTTGGAGTCTGCTCGCCTTCTCGTGGCCGAGCAGATCCTGGCATGCTTGGCTTCTGTCTCGCCATAAGACAGGCTTTGAGACTTTGATGAGCCTTTGCATGCCTTTGAATCTTCAAGGATTGGGATGCTGCTCGCCTTCTCGTGGCCGAGCAGATCCTGT
>NW_006262022.1:10451710-10506328 GCF_000493195.1 Citrus x clementina
AAGAAAGGCTTTGAGACTTGGTGAGCCTTTGCATGCCTCAGGAATTTCTTCGAATGCTTTGGAGTATGCTCGCCTTCTCGTGGTCGAGCAGATCCAGGCATGCTTGGCTTCTGTCTCGCCATAAGAAAGGCTTTGAGACTTTGATGAGCCTTTGCATGCCTTAGGAATTTCTTCGAATGCTTTGGAGTCTGCTCGCCTTCTCGTGGTCGAGCAGATCCTGGCATGCTTGGCTTCTGTCTCGCCATAAGACAGGCTTTGAGACTTTGTTGAGCCTTTGCATGCCTTTGATTCTTCAAGGATTGGGATGCTGCTCGCATTCTCGTGGCCGAGCAGATCCTGGCATGCTTGGCTTCTGTCTCGCCATAAGACAGGCATTGAGACTTTGTTGAGCCTTTGCATGCCTTTGATTCTTCAAGGATTGGGATGCTGCTCGCCTTCTCGTGGCCGAGCAGATCCTGGCATGCTTGGCTTCTGTCTCGCCGTAAGACAGGCTTTGAGACTTTGATGAGCCTTTGCATGCCTTTGAATCTTCAAGGATTGGGATGCTGCTCGCCTTCTCGTGGCCGAGCAGATCCTGGCATGCTTGGCTTCTGTCTCGCCATAAGACAGGCTTTGAGACTTTGTTGAGCCTTTGCATGCCGTTGAATCTTCAAGGATTGGGATGTTGCTCGCCTTCTCGTGGCCGAGCAGATCCTGGCATGCTTGGCTTCTGTCTCGCCATAAGACAGGCATTGAGACTTTGATGAGCCTTTGCATGCCTTTGAATCTTCAAGGATTGGGATGCTGCTCACCTTCTCGTGGCCGAGCAGATCCTGGCATGCTTGGCTTCTGTCTCGCCATAAGACAGGCATTGAGACTTTGATGAGCCTTTGCATGCCTTTGAATCTTCAAGGATTGGGATGCTGCTCACCTTCTCGTGGCCGAGCAGATCCTGGCATGCTTGGCTTCTGTCTCGCCATAAGACAGGCTTTGAGACTTTGATGAGCCTTTGCATGCCTTTGAAGCTTCAAGGATTGGGATGCTGCTCGCCTTCTCGTGGCCGAGCAGATCCTAGCATGCTTGGCTTCTGTCTCGCCATAAGACAGGCTGTGAGACTTTGATGATCCTTTGCATGCCTTTGAATCTTCAAGGATTGGGATGCTGCTCCCCTTCTCGTGGCCGAGCAGATCCTGGCATGCTTGGCTTCTGTCTTGCCATAAGACAGGCTTTGAGACTTTGATCAGCCTTTGCATGCCTTCGAATCTTCAAGGATTGGGATGCTGCTCGCCTTCTCGTGGCCGAGCAGATCCTGGCATGCTTGGCTTCTGTCTCGCCATAAGACAGGCTTTGAGACTTTGTTGAGCCTTTGCATGCCTTCGAATCTTCAAGGATTGGGATGCTGCTCGCCTTCTCGTGGCCGAGCAGATCCTGGCATGCTTGGCTTCTGTCTCGCCATAAGACAGGCTTTGAGACTTTGTTGAGCCTTTGCATGCCTTCGAATCTTCAAGGATTGGGATGCTGCTCGCCTTCTCGTGGCCGAGCAGATCCTGGCATGCTTGGCTTCTGTCTCGCCATAAGACAGGCTTTGAGACTTTGATGAGCCTTTGCATGCCTTTGAATCTTCAAGGATTGGGATGCTGCTCGCCTTCTCGTGGCCGAGCAGATCCTGGCATGCTTGGCTTCTGTCTCGCCATAAGACAGGCATTGAGACTTTGATGAGCCTTTGCATGCCTTTGAATCTTCAAGGATTGGGATGCTGCTCGCCTTCTCGTGGCCGAGCAGATCCTGGCATGCTTGGCTTCTGTCTCGCTATAAGACAGGCTTTGAGACTTGGTGAGCCTTTGCATGCCTCAGGAATTTCTGCGAATGCTTTGGAGTCTGCTCGCCTTCTCGTGGTCGAGCAGATCCTGGCATGCTTGGCTTCTGTCTCGCCATAAGACAGGCTTTGAGACTTTGTTGAGCCTTTGCATGCCTTTGATTCTTCAAGGATTGGGATGCTGCTCGCATTCTCGTGGCCGAGCAGATCCTGGCATGCTTGGCTTCTGTCTCGCCATAAGACAGGCTTTGAGACTTGGTGAGCCTTTGCATGACTCGGGAATTTCTTCGAATGCTTTGGAGTCTGCTCGCCTTCTCGTGGTCGAGCAGATCCTGGCATGCTTGGCTTCTGTCTCGCCATAAGACAGGCTTTGAGACTTGGTGAGCCTTTGCATGACTCGGGAATTTCTTCGAATGCTTTGGAGTCTGCTCGCCTTCTCGTGGTCGAGCAGATCCTGGCATGCTTGGCTTCTGTCTCGCCATAAGAAAGGCTTTGAGACTTTGATGAGCCTTTGCATGCCTCAGGAATTTCTTCGAATGCTTTGGAGTCTGCTCGCCTTCTCGTGGTCGAGCAGATCCTGGCATGCTTGGCTTCTGTCTCGCCATAAGAAAGGCTTTGAGACTTTGATGAGCCTTTGCATGCGTCAGGAATTTCTTCGTATGCTTTGGAGTCTGCTCGCCTTCTCGTGGCCGAGCAGATCCTGGCATGCTTGGCTTCTGTCTCGCCATAAGACAGGCTTTGAGACTTTGATGAGCCTTTGCATGCCTTTGAATCTTCAAGGATTGGGATGCTGCTCGCCTTCTCGTGGCCGAGCAGATCCTGGCATGCTTGGCTTCTGTCTCGCTATAAGACAGGCTTTGAGACTTGGTGAGCCTTTGCATGCCTCAGGAATTTCTGCGAATGCTTTGGAGTCTGCTCGCCTTCTCGTGGTCGAGCAGATCCAGGCATGCTTGGCTTCTGTCTCGCCATAAGACAGGCTTTGAGACTTGGTGAGCCTTTGCATGACTCGGGAATTTCTTCGAATGCTTTGGAGTCTGCTCGCCTTCTCGTGGTCGAGCAGATCCTGGCATGCTTGGCTTCTGTCTCGCCATAAGAAAGGCTTTGAGACTTTGATGAGCCTTTGCATGCGTCAGGAATTTCTTCGTATGCTTTGGAGTCTGCTCGCCTTCTCGTGGCCGAGCAGATCCTGGCATGCTTGGCTTCTGTCTCGCCATAAGACAGGCATTGAGACTTTGATGAGCCTTTGCATGCCTTTGAATCTTCAAGGATTGGGATGCTGCTCACCTTCTCGTGGCCGAGCAGATCCTGGCATGCTTGGCTTCTGTCTCGCCATAAGACAGGCATTGAGACTTTGATGAGCCTTTGCATGCCTTTGAATCTTCAAGGATTGGGATGCTGCTCGCCTTCTCGTGGCCGAGCAGATCCTGGCATGCTTGGCTTCTGTCTCGCCATAAGACAGGCATTGAGACTTTGATGAGCCTTTGCATGCCTTTGAATCTTCAAGGATTGGGATGCTGCTCGCCTTCTCGTGGCCGAGCAGATCCTGGCATGCTTGGCTTCTGTCTCGCTATAAGACAGGCTTTGAGACTTGGTGAGCCTTTGCATGCCTCAGGAATTTCTGCGAATGCTTTGGAGTCTGCTCGCCTTCTCGTGGTCGAGCAGATCCTGGCATGCTTGGCTTCTGTCTCGCCATAAGAAAGGCTTTGAGACTTTGATGAGCCTTTGCATGCCTCAGGAATTTCTTCGAATGCTTTGGAGTCTGCTCGCCTTCTCGTGGTCGAGCAGATCCTGGCATGCTTGGCTTCTGTCTCGCCATAAGACAGGCTTTGAGACTTTGTTGAGCCTTTGCATGCCTTTGATTCTTCAAGGATTTGGATGCTGCTCGCATTCTCGTGGCCGAGCAGATCCTGGCATGCTGGGCTTCTGTCTCGCCATAAGACAGGCTTTGAGACTTGGTGAGCCTTTGCATGACTCGGGAATTTCTTCGAATGCTTTGGAGTCTGCTCGCCTTCTCGTGGTCGAGCAGATCCTGGCATGCTTGGCTTCTGTCTCGCCATAAGAAAGGCTTTGAGACTTGGTGAGCCTTTGCATGCCTCAGGAATTTCTTCGAATGCTTTGGAGTATGCTCGCCTTCTCGTGGTCGAGCAGATCCTGGCATGCTTGGCTTCTGTCTCGCCATAAGAAAGACTTTGAGACTTTGATGAGCCTTTGCATGCGTCAGGAATTTCTTCGTATGCTTTGGAGTCTGCTCGCCTTCTCGTGGCCGAGCAGATCCTGGCATGCTTGGCTTCTGTCTCGCCATAAGACAGGCTTTGAGACTTTGATGAGCCTTTGCATGCCTTTGAATCTTCAAGGATTGGGATGCTGCTCGCCTTCTCGTGGCCGAGCAGATCCTGGCATGCTTGGCTTCTGTCTCGCCATAAGACAGGCATTGAGACTTTGATGAGCCTTTGCATGCCTTTGAATCTTCAAGGATTGGGATGCTGCTCGCCTTCTCGTGGCCGAGCAGATCCTGGCATGCTTGGCTTCTGTCTCGCTATAAGACAGGCTTTGAGACTTGGTGAGCCTTTGCATGCCTCAGGAATTTCTGCGAATGCTTTGGAGTCTGCTCGCCTTCTCGTGGTCGAGCAGATCCTGGCATGCTTGGCTTCTGTCTCGCCATAAGAAAGGCTTTGAGACTTTGATGAGCCTTTGCATGCCTCAGGAATTTCTTCGAATGCTTTGGAGTCTGCTCGCCTTCTCGTGGTCGAGCAGATCCTGGCATGCTTGGCTTCTGTCTCGCCATAAGACAGGCTTTGAGACTTTGTTGAGCCTTTGCATGCCTTTGATTCTTCAAGGATTGGGATGCTGCTCGCATTCTCGTGGCCGAGCAGATCCTGGCATGCTTGGCTTCTGTCTCGCCATAAGACAGGCTTTGAGACTTGGTGACCCTTTGCATGCCTCAGGAATTTCTGCGAATGCTTTGGAGTCTGCTCGCCTTCTCGTGGTCGAGCAGATCCTGCCATACTTGGCTTCTGTCTCGCCATAAGACAGGCTTTGAGACTTTGATGAGCCTTTGCATGCCTCAGGAATTTCTTCGAATGCTTTGGAGTCTGCTCGCCTTCTCGTGGTCGAGTAGATCCTGGCATGCTTGGCTTCTGTCTCGCCATAAGACAGGCTTTGAGACTTTGTTGAGCCTTTGCATGCCTTTGATTCTTCAAGGATTGGGATGCTGCTCGCCTTCTCGTGGCA
The DNA here is from genome assembly GCF_000493195.1 of Citrus x clementina. Classification (NCBI taxonomy): domain Eukaryota; kingdom Viridiplantae; phylum Streptophyta; class Magnoliopsida; order Sapindales; family Rutaceae; genus Citrus; species Citrus x clementina. The sequence continues at coordinate 10,456,737 of NW_006262022.1, forward strand.
GAGTAGATCCTGGCATGCTTGGCTTCTGTCTCGCCATAAGACAGGCTTTGAGACTTTGTTGAGCCTTTGCATGCCTTTGATTCTTCAAGGATTGGGATGCTGCTCGCCTTCTCGTGGCCGAGCAGATCCTGGCATGCTTGGCTTCTGTCTCGCCATAAGACAGGCTTTGAGACTTTGTTGAGCCTTTGCATACCTTTGAATCTTCAAGGATTGGGATGCTGCTCGCCTTCGCGTGGCCGAGCAGATCCTGGCATGCTTGGCTTCTGTCTCGCCATAAGACCGGCTTTGAGACTTTGATGAGCCTTTGCATGCCTTTGAATCTTCAAGGATTGGGATGCTGCTTGCCTTCTCGTGGCCGAGCAGATCCTGGCATGCTTGGCTTCTGTCTCGCCATAAGTCAGGCTTTGAGACTTTGATAAGCCTTTGCATGCCTTTGAATCTTCAAGGATTGGGATGCTGCTCGCCTTCTCGTGGTCGAGCAGATCCTGGCATGCTTGGCTTCTGTCTCGCCATAAGACAGGCTTTGAGACTTGGTGACCCTTTGCATGCCTCAGGAATTTCTTCGAATGCTTTGGAGTCTGCTCGCCTTCTCGTGGTCGAGTAGATCGTGGCATGCTTGGCTTCTGTCTCGCCATAAGACAGGCTTTGAGACTTTGTTGAGCCTTTGCATGCCTTTGATTCTTCAAGGATTGGGATGCTGCTCGCCTTCTCGTGGCCGAGTAGATCCTGGCATGCTTGGCTTCTGTCTCGCCATAAGACAGGCTTTGAGACTTTGTTGAGCCTTTGCATGCCTTTGATTCTCCGAGGATTGGGATTCTGCTCGCCTTCTCGTGGTCGAGCAGATCCTGGCATGCTTGGCTTCTGTCTCGCCATAAGACAGGCTTTGAGACTTTGATGAGCCTTTGCATGCCTCAAGAATTTCTTCGAATGCTTTGGAGTCTGCTCGCCTTCTCGTGGTCGAGCAGATCCTGGCATGCTTGGCTTCTGTCTCGCCATAAGACAGGCTTTGAGACTTTGTTGAGCCTTTGCATGCCTTTGATTCTTCAAGGATTGGGATGCTGCTCGCCTTCTCGTGGCCGAGCAGATCCTGGCATGCTTGGCTTCTGTCTCGCCATAAGACAGGCTTTGAGACTTTGTTGAGCCTTTGCATACCTTTGAATCTTCAAGGATTGGGATGCTGCTCGCCTTTGCGTGGCCGAGCAGATCCTGGCATGCTTGGCTTCTGTCTCGCCATAAGACCGGCTTTGAGACTTTGATGAGCCTTTGCATGCCTTTGAATCTTCAAGGATTGGGATGCTGCTTGCCTTCTCGTGGCCGAGCAGATCCTGGCATGCTTGGCTTCTGTCTCGCCATAAGTCAGGCTTTGAGACTTTGATAAGCCTTTGCATGCCTTTGAATCTTCAAGGATTGGGATGCTGCTCGCCTTCTCGTGGTCGAGCAGATCCTGGCATGCTTGGCTTCTGTCTCGCCATAAGACAGGCTTTGAGACTTGGTGACCCTTTGCATGCCTCAGGAATTTCTTCGAATGCTTTGGAGTCTGCTCGCCTTCTCGTGGTCGAGTAGATCGTGGCATGCTTGGCTTCTGTCTCGCCATAAGACAGGCTTTGAGACTTTGTTGAGCCTTTGCATGCCTTTGATTCTTCAAGGATTGGGATGCTGCTCGCCTTCTCGTGGCCGAGTAGATCCTGGCATGCTTGGCTTCTGTCTCGCCATAAGACAGGCTTTGAGACTTTGATGAGCCTTTGCATGCCTTTGAATCTTCAAGGATTGGGATGCTGCTCGCCTTCTCGTGGTCGAGCAGATCCTGGCATTCTTGGCTTCTGTCTCGCCATAAGACAGGCTTTGAGACTTGGTGACCCTTTGCATGCCTCAGGAATTTCTTCGAATGCTTTGGAGTCTGCTCGCCTTCTCGTGGTCGAGTAGATCCTGGCATGCTTGGCTTCTGTCTCGCCATAAGAAAGGCTTTGAGACTTTGTTGAGCCTTTGCATGCCTTTGATTCTTCAAGGATTGGGATGCTGCTCGCCTTCTCGTGGCCGAGTAGATCTTGGCATGCTTGGCTTCTGTCTCGCCATAAGACAGGCTTTGAGACTTTGTTGAGCCTTTGCATGCCTTTGAATCTTCAAGGATTGGGATGCTGCTCGCCTTCTCGTGGCCGAGCAGATCCTGGCATGCTTGGCTTCTGTCTCGCCATAAGACCGGCTTTGAGACTTTGATGAGCCTTTGCATGCCTTTGAATCTTCAAGGATTGGGATGCTGCTCGCCTTCTCGTGGCCGAGCAGATCCTGGCATGCTTGGCTTCTGTCTCGCCATAAGACAGGCTTTGAGTCTTTGATCAGCCTTTGCATGCCTTCGAATCTTCAGGGATTGGGATGCTGCTCGCCTTCTCGTGGCCGAGCAGATCCTGGCATGCTTGGCTTCTGTCTCGCCATAAGACAGGCTTTGAGACTTTGTTGAGCCTTTGCATGCCTTCGAATCTTCAAGGATTGGGATGCTGCTCGCCTTCTCGTGGCCGAGCAGATCCTGGCATGCTTGGCTTCTGTCTCGCCATAAGACAGGCTTTGAGACTTTGATGAGCCTTTGCATGCCTTTGAATCTTCAAGGATTGGGATGCTGCTCGCCTTCTCGTGGCCGAGCAGATCCTGGCATGCTTGGCTTCTGTCTCGCCATAAGACAGGCTTTGAGACTTTGTTGAGCCTTTGCATGCCTTCGAATTCTTCAGGATTGGGACGCTGCTCGCCTTCTCGTGGCCGAGCAGATCCTGGCATGCTTGGCTTCTGTCTCGCCATAAGACAGGTGTTGAGACTTTGATCAGCCTTTGCATGCCTTTGAATCTTCAAGGATTGGGATGCTGCTCGCCTTCTCGTGGCCGAGCAGATCCTGGCATGCTTGGCTTCTGTCTCGCCATAAGACAGGCTTTGAGACTTTGTTGAGCCTTTGCATGCCTTATGAATTTCTCCGAAGGATTGGGATTCTGCTCGCCTTCTCGTGGCCGAGCAGATCCTGGCATGCTTGGCTTCTGTCTCGCCATAAGACAGGCTTTGAGACTTGGTGAGCCTTTGCATGCCTCAGGAATTTCTTCGAATGCTTTGGAGTCTGCTCGCCTTCTCGTGGCCGAGCAGATCCTGGCATGCTTGGCTTCTGTCTCGCCATAAGACAGGCTTTGAGACTTTGATGAGCCTTTGCATGCCTCAGGAATTTCTTTGAATGCTTTGGAGTCTGCTCGCCTTCTCGTGGTCGAGCAGATCCTGGCATGCTTGGCTTCTGTCTCGCCATAAGACAGGCTTTGAGACTTTTTTGAGCCTTTGCATGCCTTTGATTCTTCAAGGATTGGGATGCTGCTCGCCTTCTCGTGGCCGAGCAGATCCTGGCATGCTTGGCTTCTGTCTCGCCATAAGACAGGCTTTGAGACTTTGATGAGCCTTTGCATGCCTTTGGGAATTTTCTCGGTTTCAAGCGAAAGAAATTCCTCGACGTTCCATTAATGGCAGGATTCGACTTACATGAAATTGTTTGGACATAAAGCGTGAAAGATAAACGATAATGAGCATGAGCAAAAATAGTTTTCAAATGTTAACAAGTCTTACTGGAAGTATTTTCGGAGGTATGCTGCGTTCCATGGGCGTTTCACCTCGTGGCCGTCCGTGCGAACCAGCTTGTAAGCTCCGGGTCCCGCTATCTGCTTGGCTCTATATGGCCCTTCCCAATTCGGTCCCAGCACTCCTTGATTCGAATCTTTGGTGCTCTGATTCACTCTTCTCAGTACCCATTCTCCGACCCTGAATTGCCGTATGTTCACCTTCTGGTTATAATACCGAGCAACCCTCTGTTGGTAAATGACTGAGCGCTCGGCTGCTTGCTCCCTCCTTTCCGTTAGCAGATCAAGATTCAAACATATCTGCTCGTCGTTCTCCTGCTCATTGAAATGATTTGTCATGTGTGTGGTCGTTCCTGTCTCAGCCGGCACGACCGCTTCATGTCCGAAAGCCAAAGCGAACGGTGTCTCCCCAGTTGCGGTTTTGTGGGTTGTTCTGTATGCCCATAGCACACCTGACAGCTCGTCACCCACGCACCCTTTTTTGCTCCAAGCCTGGTTTTCAAAAGCCTCTTGATGGTCTTGTTGGCTGCTTCTACTTGTCCATTCGATTGAGGGTGAGCAGGCGAGCAATACTTCAGCTCTATCTCTAGGTTCTGGCAGAAATCCCTGAAGCTGTGATTATCGAACTGCCTGCCATTATCCGTTACCAAGGCATAAGGGATCCCGTATCGACAGACCAAGTTTCTCCACACGAAGTCTGTTGTTTTCTTCTCTGTGATCCTGCTAAGGGCTTCTACCTCTATCCACTTCGTGAAGTAATCTATGGCAACTATTGCATGTGTTGCCTTAACTCTGTTTCCTCTGCATTCACCACCCCGTCGTCCTCGTCACCAGTCTGTCTTGCCGGGGACTGCTCTCTTTCTCTATGAAATTCTCCCCGCAGAGGTACGTTACCTCTCTCACCACCAAATCTCCCAGTGGTTTGACTTCTCCCCGCACTATCGGGACCTGGTGCCACTCCACCGCCTCTCACCCTTCCCTCTTGGGTTACCCTTCGCTCGCTCCGCAGCTCATGCAGGATGGTTGTCAAGGTCTCCATCTGCTTTTCCATCCGTTCCATCCGGTCGAACATGACTTTTTCCCGTGCTTCACTGACTATCTCCCTCAGCGTCACGGAATCGTTAAGCCTCCTATCACCCCCTTGTGCACTACTTCCTCCTGTCTCCATTGCTTTTCACTTGCTTCACCCATCTTCTTGCTATCAACAGAAGCTTTTTGCTCTCATCCCCACAGACGGCGCCAAAATGTTGATGCGAGATTCTGGTTGTCCTCGTTTTACGACCAGGGTCTCTGCTCGATCAACTTCACCTCGACCAGGATCTCTCCTCGTAAAGCTTCTTCTCCAGAGGTTCCTGCGCACACAGACAGGTCAGAGTACGCCGGTTGTTTTTCCGGCACAAACCCTCCGACGCTCAAGTCAGATATGAAGGTTCGGGGAACGCTTGCCACAAATCTTATGGCTGTTAGGTTGTTTTCTCTCTTTTAGAATTTCTTTTCTAATCTCAAAAATGCTAACCCATTTACCTTCGTTGGCTACCTTTTTATAGGCTTCCTCTGAATCCCAGTTTTCCGCTTTCTTCGAGACGGTACGGGACTCTGACTGCCGCGTTATGGGCAAACGTGGGATCTTGCGTGTTACGCCACGGTTCTGGGGAAAGCGTGGCTGTCGTGGTTTTGTGAGATCTTGTTTCCGCTTTTTTGGGGGACGGTATGGGACTCCGACTGCTGCGTTATGCTGCGTTATGGGCAAACGTGGGATCTTGCGTGTTACGCCACGGTTCTGGGGAAAGCGTGGCTGTCGTGCCTAGATTCTCGGGCTGGAGAGCATGCCTTGCCAACTGCCGTCGACCGGGTCTCCTCGCCTCTCGACCTCTAGCCGGAATGGCCTTATGCCTCTTACAGGAAATTTACCTCGCGGATGACGTGCTCGTGGACGAGCAGGATATTTCTGCTCCTGTTCCCCCGCGCACCAGGCTTTTACGGAACACACCGGTTCGCAGAACTCTGCCATCAGATATCTGCTCACCATGCCTGGTCTCGTCGACGTATTTCTCCCAAACACTAAGTATTTAAAAAAAAAAAAAAAAGACCCTTTCTATGATTGTTATTCTCCCTTATCAAAAATAGCCCCGTGATTTGTCTATAATTACAAAAAGAACTACATCGCTGCCTATTTAAAGCCCCGGAATCTTCATCTTTCTACAACTAGTCTTATAAATTTTCGTGCCTTCTTAAGGGGTAAAAAAGAAAAAAGCAACTCAAGGCTCTACGACATGACGACAGTGAAAAGTAATCAAGGACCAACAGCAACGATACTGGCCATTGGCACATCAACTCCTCCTAACTGTTTCTACCAAGCTGATTATCCTGATTTCTACTTTCGAGTCACCAATAGCGACCACAAGACCGAGCTGAAAGAGAAATTCAAGCGCATATGTAAGCATGCATTATTTACACAAACAAATTAATTAGAAAGCTCAATAAAATATAGCTTGGTCTTATGTAATTTTTTGTTGATTAATAATAATGTTTTATTTTGGTTATGAACAGGCGAGAGACAATCTATTAAAAAACGATACTTTCATCTTACTGAAGAGATTCTAAAAGAAAATCCGAATATGTGCTGCTACGAGGCCCCGTCTTTGGATGCTCGACAAGCTATGCTGATTGATGAGGTACCAAAGCTTGGGAAGGAAGCCGCACTGAAGGCCATCAAAGAGTGGGGACAGCCCGTCTCAAAGATCACTCACCTTATATTTAGTGCCTTCTATGGCGTTGACATGCCTGGTGCGGACGTCCGTCTGATGAGGCTTCTCGGCCTCAAACCGTCCGTTAACAGGCTCATGATTTATACCCAAGGCTGTTACATGGGCGGGACAGTCATCCGCCTTGCCAAGGATATTGCAGAGAACAATCCTGGAGCTCGTGTTCTTGTAGTATGTTCTGATATCAGGGTTTTGGACTTTCATGAACCATCCGAAACCCACTTGGACGTCTTGGTTGTGCAAGCGGTTTTCGGTGATGGAGCTGGCGCTGCAATTATTGGTGCAGATTCTGATATCTCCAATCACGAACGTCCACTATTCCAGATCTTGTCTTGCACACAGACGACTGTCCCTGACACTGAAAATTATATCTCGGGCCAATTGAAAGAAATGGGCACGTATTGTCATTTATCAAGACGACTGTCCCTGACACTGAAAATTATATCTCGGGCCAATTGAAAGAAAGGGGCACGTATTGTCATTTATCAAGAGACGTGCCTGTGGCAATTGGGAATTATGTAGACAAGTGTTTATCAAATGCAATGAGTCCGATTGGAATTAGTGATTGGAACTCGTTGTTTTACGTTGTCCACCCAGGCGGTGATGGCCTTCTAGACCAAGTTGAAAAAACCCTCGGACTGCGAAAGGAAAAACTTTGGGCAAGTCGGTATGTGCTGAGGGAGTATGGAAATATGGGGGCGCCGTCAGTGTTCTTCATTCTTGATGAGGTGAGGAAGAAGAGTATCGAGGAAATGAAAGCCACGACGGGTGAGGGATTGGAGTGCGGTGTTTTGTTTGGATTCGGACCAGGGCTGACGGTGGAAACTGTTGTGTTGCAGAGTGTCTCTACAAATTTCACCAACTACTGACAACTGTTCATGAGTTTTTTGTGTTGACTTTATTATGTGTGCCTTGTTGTGCCCCTATTTTGTTGCAGGTCTTTTCCTTTCAATGTCAATAAATGCCTCCTAGGTGGAGAGTTTCTTTTAAAAAAATAAAAATTATGCTTATATTATAGTACAGCCGAGCTTGATAATAAATAAATAAAAACGGACTCGTGGGAGGGATGATAAAATATAATACTATGCGTAACATAATTGAATAGAAATTGTTATAAGCCCGGCATCAGATCTTATAAGCCGGCACTGTTTCAACCCGGGATTCCCGGATTGGAATAGCGACCGCGAATCATTTGGCAGCCCCCAAATTTTTTTTTTGTTTGTTTGTTGGCTGCATATGGTGGATGTGCATTCAATGTTGGCCTTTGGATTTACATTCTATTCTTCTCTTTTTTTCTTTTCTTTTTTTTTTTTTTTAAGATTTTTGCATCTTGATATATATTTTCTAGTAGACAATTTTTATTTTTTAGTGAAACAATAGTAAACAAGCAAATAATTAAGCCAAGTAACACAAAACTATTTAAAAAAAAAAACAAAAACAACCTAATAACACAACTGATTAAGAAAAGAATAGGAAGACAAAACTGAAAAATTTGAAAACTTTAATTTTGATGAATTATGGCTGTGAGTAGCAATGATTAATGGAAAGTAAAATAATGAACTTTTTTTTCTTAAGTGGAAAGTGGGGTAGATAAAGTAGTTTCCATTTTCTTTTGAAGCACCAAAGTGTTGAACGTATAGTATCATGTATGTTTTTACCGGAAAAAATATTAATGGATAATAAATAATTAATATGCAGCTTTTATAGTGTTTTAAATGAAAAATATAACGTTTCATTTATGATGTTAAGTAGAGATTTTTTAGGAAATAAATGGGTTAAAATTTTTAAAGTTGTTAATTTAACGTTTAAAAAAAAGATTTTGTAGGGATTTAGTAGTTGGTTTATAGAAAAGATAATTATAAAATAATAATAATAAATGTAAATGGTAATAGCTATAATTTAGAAATAAAATTTGAAGGTAGTTTTAAAGATTGAGCTACCAGCAATATATTTTAGATCCACTTGGTAGGCAGAAATCAAATTGGCGCTCTGCCATGGCTGATGTTGAATTTCAAACTTAGCTAACAAAGGCAAGCCAACTATTAGCAACTTCACCGGCACTACTACAAAAATGACCTTTACTGACACTTAGTTTCTGACATTTTGTAAAAGTATCAGTAATTGTATGCATATGCACCATTTTCCGCTTTTAACAAATAGGTATCACAAATTACTGATATCAGTGTGTCAGTAAATTAAGTATCAAAAACCACTGGCACTGAAGTATCAGAGGTTAAAAAAAAAATTACTATGATTTGTAAATCTTCCGACTCGAACCAAAGACTTTTAAAATTTAAAGTTTTTACATTTGAACCAAAGACCACATGACCTACAGATTCAAGATACAAGTATTTTTTAAAAGAATTAAAAACAAAAATATAATAGCAAAAGTAAAATCCCTAATCTCTTTCCCTCATTTCATCATATTGTCAATCGAAAACAAAACAAATCACTACCACGCCGCCGACATACCCAAAATCTCTTTCGCCACTTTCGTCACCACTCTCGACTAGCCACTGCCGTCACTACTTTCGACTAGCCATTGCCGTCATCTCCGATGCACCAAAGTCTGTTCTCTATATTTTTGTCTCTTTTGTTGTCGTCATCTCCTATCATATCTCGTGCACCAAAGTTGGAAACCCACTGTCGTAACTTATGATTTTTGACCGTCACCGGTAACTAATCCACTGCGATCATCACCAATAGGCCGTAACTACTTCCAGTTATCATCAATACTTAGCCGTTCGTCACCGGTAATAACTTCTCAGCCTCTGTCAGCCGCTCCGTCACTGTCGCACTGCCTCAATCTCCGTCGTCGCTGCTATACCACCACAATCTCTGTTCAAGGTAACCTTAAATGGATAAATAGAGCATGAAGAAAAGAGATAATGGACCTAAGTGTCCTGTGACCAGTAAGAGAAATCAACTGGTATCCATGCCTTTTTGTTTTGTATAGAGAATTCTTTAAAATTGCTCTACTAAATGTCATGTACTTCTTACTGAAACTAATTGCTTCTACATATGATTTTATAACAAACTTTTAAGATCAATTAACATTGTGGCTTTAGGTTCCTTAAAGCCACAATTGATTTTAGATCTATTGATTTTATTTTAAATTTTGTTTTTATCATAAATGAGCAGCTGATTTTTTTTTCTGGAATAGAAATTGCAAGAGAGTTGACAATACAAGGCAAACAACCTTTGTCAGATACCATACATTGAATCCTTTGGCCCCGAATAAATTGCTTATCTGGGTGGTATGTTAAGACTTTTTGTTCTTTCTTCATTTAAATTGATCCATTTTATCTCTTTGCATATGAAAGAAAACAGAGATGTTGTTTGGTTGCTGAGAAAATAGCTCAGAGAAAGAGATGTTTCTGGAATCTGTACATTACACTGGAAACTAAGCAGGGCAGTGCCCTTACCATTCGCTGTAATATAATTACTCTTCTTCATGATTCAATTAACTAGAATGAGATTCTCATAAAGTTAAGTGGAGTGCTATGGATAGCAGTAAAATTAGATTGCTTTTTTCTTCTTTTTTTCTCCTCACTAGATGAGAAGTTGGTTAAGCCAACTCTACTGCATATAAAATTATTTGAGAAATGAAATCTTCAGCCAGGATACTGCTAGGAGTATTAGGGAAACAACCTTTTGGGCAGCAAAGAAATAATTAACTATGCGATTAGTTTAATAGTAATCATTGATTACCTTCAGAAATCAAACCTCATGTTTAAGTGGCTGGAAGAAGTATAATACACTTAATGTTTTCTTTTCCCCTAAGTAGCCGGAAGAGCATATCTTTATTTTTGATAACTATGATCATACCTCTAACTGCGTGCATTGGTATCATAATTTTGACTGAGGTTGCTGGTTTTGTCAACTTGTAGACCTGCTTCTTCTGCGAATTTGGGCACTCAGTGGTTTGTGCTGACTATCTTACACTTTGAAAGTGGTTTGCGCTGACCAGCTTACACTTTGAAAGGGGTGCATCATGGTATGCAGTTTTCTTGTTTGTTTAAATGATATGCCTTTACAATTATTAAAGGATTTGCTTCTGCATCATTCTTTATTTGAGAAATATATGTCAAATAAACATGAGCTTACAAATTTTGCATGTTTGTATCTCTACTCCAACTAAATAGTTTTCACAGCCAAAATTTATTAGTGCGTGAGTGCTAAACTTGTGTTCATATAAAAAGTTGAATGGTTAAATACTTAAATAGAATTATTCAATTATTCTTTTTTTATTTGACATTATTCTCATTTCTTCATTTTAAAAGTTGCGTTTTGCATGCAAAACTTCGTTGATAGTTGTGTCAAATTGTCACTGTACTTAAGCCTAAATATTTGTTTGCTTCAACCTAATAGCCAAAAATTAAAACTCCATGATCGCCAGCATGGCAAATCTAGCGGCTCACACAACCACCAGAATCCCACTCTCTTCATTGACCAAACATGAAAAACAAAAAAACTTATAAGGCCATTAAAGAATATGAAGACATTTTTTTTTTATTTTAAGTCTTAATTTTTATTAGTTACTTCACTTATGAATTAGCTCGACTTATTAAAAGCCACTAAGGCCCGTCTTACTGCACATCACTCACTTACGATTTAAGAGAGGTTAATGACAGCGATCAAAAAAGTGGTAGCTAGATTCTTTTTAAAAATTTTTGTCTCTCTCTATATTAATTAACTGATGAACATTTAATGATTGGCACATTGCGTATTGTTGGAGAGATTATGTGAATAAGCATGAGATGTACAAAACAATTATATGGATTAATTGCGAGGTTGTTATTAGTGGGGATATGTTACAATATTGTTGCTTGTACGTCATGAAAGAGCTCTTGCGACTTCATAATCAATGGGCTACATATGTTGCCAAGTTAATTATAGCCAAAAATCACAAGGTAATATATGAGTAATTTATGATGATTTTTTCTTCCAAATATCCAAGATTTATTATTTGTTGTGTACTAATTGATTTTATGTACTTGTAGGTGGGAAAAAAATGAAGCCACATATGGATATTTATTGACACTCTTGTGCTTCTTTTTGTCCGTTAATGTTTGTTGAAACTTAATTTAGTACTTTATTGTCTAGAACTTGTCAAAAGCTTAATTTAATACTTATGTTTTTCTTTTCCAAACAGTGGTGTAGTTGAATTACATTAATTTAAATTATGTATTTGGAATGTTTGTTATGTGAATTGTGTTGTGAGATTTGGTATATTTAATATATTTTGAGTTTTCTTTTGATTGTAAAAAAAATATATAATTAAAATAAAAATATACTATTAACAAAAGTAGCATAACATCAATAAATACTGACACTAAATATTTTAAAATGACATTAATAATATTTTACGTTAATGAATCAATGTGCTCCTGATACTGTAGTCACATTAATCATTGACATGTAAATAATATTATCAAACACTGATACCATCGTGTCATTATTTTAGTGATACTATTCTGACAAAAATTATTGACACAAAAATCACTGACACTAATTTTCAGTGTCAGTGTGTTCTGGCTGGAGCATTATTGACACAATTAACAAGTGTCAGGAAAAGTAATTACTGACACTAATTTAGTATCAGTAAAACCCATTTTTCTAGTAGTGCGGGCATCACATGGTCCTCTTCTCAACTCAATTAATTAAGTCTTTGCTGCCAGACTAAGTAAGTAATTCCTGAACTAACTCGCGAGTTGGTTTTTAACGTGCATTAAATCATACTTAAAGATTAGCTGATTTTGAAAAATGTCAAATCCACATGCACCTGCTTGCTGATGTGCAACCACGTTGGATCGTAATTTTTGAATTACCAGTTCATAAGAAGCATGCCGATTTTAAGCTGTTAATAAATTTGGTATGCTGCAAATTGCAACATTAACAAAAACTAAAAAATTAAGAAGAAATAAAAAAGAATATAGCTGATAATAAATAAACAAAATATAACAGACGTGAGAGGCATGACATAATATAATATTATGGCTAACATAATTTATATATTAGAAATTGTTCATTAATATATAGCATTAGAAATTGTTCATTAAGAAGAAGAAGAAGAAGAAGAAGAAGAAGAAGAAGAATATATTATAATAATAATAATAATAATAATAATAATAATAATAATAAGAATATAAATTTTGACCATTAAATACAATTAAACGCCACATGTCAAAAAATCTCCAAAAGTCCCATAAAAAAAAAAAAACAAACTCATTTCATAATAGGACTCAGATCTATATAATTAAACGTCACATGTAATTTACATTTTATAATTGTTTTTGGTTAATTGTAGTTTAAAAGTTATGGTATTAAAATATTCGGTAAATATTGGTTATTATGGTCTGCAAGCTTATTGATTTTACTCTATGACAAATCTATAACGTCTGTATATTTTTTATTAAAATTATTGTTTAATTAAAAGTTATATTTATCCCACACTAAATTTTTATTTTAAAGTTATTTTCATTTTTTCTAGAGTAGATGTAACTTAAATTTTCTTCAACGTCGCGAACTCTGTCTGGTGTCTTCATAGATTTTATCCAGCAAATACCCACTCAATTCTCAAATTCATTCTTTACAAAAGAAGCAGCAACAGCATCATGAGACGTGGGTAGAAATTCTTATGAACAACATTCTTTATCATACTATAGAAGGAGTTAATTACCAAATCTTCCTTGCACTCTGACAACCCAAGTACCCAACAAGGCAACAAAGCATGATTAATATCTTCAGGCCCATCATCACACCTGTAACATAAGAAACTAATGTAAATTATTGCTAGAAGATTAAAGGCCACAAATAACCAAGGTGTCAATTTCCAAATCTAGTTGCAATTGAGGCTTTGGGGAACAAAGAGATTAGAGCTGTTGAGTAAAAAAAAAATATATATAACATAAATAAGGGTGTTTTAAGAAATAAATAAGATAATTGAGAAGTGGGGGTTGTCGAGATAAATTGAAAAGATCAAATATCATTATTGCAGTATAATGCTGACACTAATATTGATTTGTTACCACTTCTGGGTAAATTTGGACATTTACATGTGGTCAATATAATAAGATTTATAATAAGATAATATATGTGTGTGTATCCCTAAGTGTTAAGGAAGCTCATGTATGCAAAGTGGTCAGCAAAGCAGAGGATTATAGCAGCTTCAGATCACAGCTACAGATTGATGACTTGGCTTGCCAGCTGGCTCCTGGTGGTTATGTAGATTCTTGTACACGTGAATGTTAGTTCTAGTTTGTTATAATAGCTAATGAGTGTGTTTAGTTAGTTAAAACAAATTAGCTATACAGCTACGTGTGTGTATATAAAGAAGAACTTGTACAGTTTCTATTTGTATTCTTATTAATGAATTGATAAACAGATTTCCAGAACTTTCTCTTTTCTCTCAAACTTTTCTTATTATCCAAACAAATTGATTCTTTTACTCTTAAGTGTTCGAAGAGTGACTTTTAAATAATTTTATTTAGATGACCCCACAAATCTAAACCACCAAAAAGTAGAGGAATAAAAAGTTAATTTGAGTTTCGTGCAATCCCTTTTTCTTTTTCTTGCAGAAATTTATTTGAAAAAAGTTTGACAAGCACTCGAAGACAAAATTTTGTGAAATTCATGTAATTACGAACTACTCGAAAAAGTAGCCTCACTTCAATGGCATGGCAAGTGGCAACAAATGAATAGCCTCACATCAAAGCAGAACAAAACACGAGCATTGCGCTCCGAATGTGGACATTTCTTCAACCTCACAAAATTCCAGTCTGGTGCTTTGAATCGTTGAACATTACTCAGTTATCAAGGCACAGGCTTTTTCGTGCATGAAAGAGTAAAAGTTTTGTTCAGTAATGAATCTAAACAGGCCTTCTCATGGGGTAATTTGACATGTGCCATCCAAGGTTGCAAATTAAATGAAACCAATATAACTAAAGTAAGAGAACAGGAAGACTAACCTAGCACCAATTTTATCCAAGATTCATCTCAGAGAATTCCAAGAAAAATTTGTAGAACCTTGTACAAAACTATATAGCATTTCAATGTATTTAAAAGACTACATCTTCTTCACAGTTCATCTATCACACTATACAATTTTATTCTTGCACAATTAAAAATATCATCTAACAATACCAACACTCAACCGCTGATGAAATAATGTTGCAATTTCTGCTTGCTATCATAAGGCCCTCCTTCAACATTTCTGCAAAGCAAAACACAACTCAGAAGAGTTGTTCCTGAAGCTCCATAGATTCACAGTCACACCCATTTCCAGTCCATTTTCTTGATTATTCACAACCAATGAATGCCATTTTTCCGTGAGACAATAACCAGTCTTCCACTTCTTTAACTTCAGTTTAACATTGGATTCAAGAGAAGGAGGAATCACCGAGACCTCTATGCCTTTCTTTGCACCTTTCTGTGAGTCAAGAATGCTCTTCTCCTCTTGATTGAGAAAACTATAATCTCTTAGATTTCCCCATGGTATCAATAGCCGATTGTCATTCTTGTTTAAATCAGTCTTTCCGATTTTCTTGCTCATCACCAACACAACATCTTTACCATTCTCCTCTTGGATGATGCGATTCTTTAAAGATTCTGGCATATAAAGCATTTCAACATTGACTACCCTTTCTTCAGTTTCCATTAAAGTTGCAACTTCTGCCACCCGCTTTCCAACAAGATCTCGCACAAGTCTCCACGATTGTAAAAAAAATTTCAAGATTTCATCACCTTTCGCTTCTTCCCCGGCCTCTCTCAAGAATCTTTCAAAAGACTCACCATTCGCAGCTTCTCCATTCAACTCTTGCGCCATTTTTTTTTTTTTAACACTGAGATTGGAAGAAATAAGAAACGTTTATCTGGGCTAATCTTAGCAGAGAAAATCTTGACAATTAAAACTGAATTTTGTTGATCTAAGCTTAACACTACAATGAGGACTATTTAGTGTATTTATACTAAAGTAAAGTCTAGCTGCAGCCAATCGTATAGCTTAACACAAGTCGTTGGCAGGAGAGTTTGTTACAGGGGTTATATAACCAACTGCCAGGTTGGCAATCCATGTGACAAAATGATCTTAGCCCTTCACTGAGTAAAAAATGACGGCGTTTGATGGTAGCAGCAACGTATTCGACAGAATGCCTAAAAGAAGATGTCGTGGCAGAAAACGCTTTGGTTTTAAATCTTCAGCAAGGCTAAGCAAACTCTAATGATGGTCAGATGCCCCAGTGATCCAATAGCTGACATCAAAGCATCAAGAAGCAAGAGCTTAAAATCAAAAGATCGAGACAGTTGTAAGCATGGTGACTCAGCAAGGGACTTCAAGACAAATTGTGCAGAGAATTTGTTGTGCTTCTTTATTTTAGTTTTGATGTAACCTTGACCATTGATTGTTTGTTACAAAAGTTAAAAAGCTTTTGTAACAATTTTTATCATACCGGAATGTTTTAGTAAAGGCAGCATCGTTTGCTCGTATTTACCTTAATTGTAGTTTCATCCAATTCAATGAACATTTCATTTTATCTGAGGCTTTTAAAAATCTATTTAAGCTGCTAAAAAAAATTCCTCCTTGAGAATCTTGAAAATTTCTCCCGTTCAAGGATGTCATCTAAATGCGTCAATGCTGTCAGGGAACGGAAGTCATCAGAAACACTATCACAGTGGCTAAAAAGACAACATTATCATTGCAAATTCGTGCAATCTCAACAAACTCTGCAATCTACGTGTAATGAGGTCATCAAAAACAGTATCTCAGCCTCCTGTTGTTTGGCGAGTCAAAATAAAAGAACTTGAAAATCGTGTGTTGATATATCGATTGAAATGATTACAATTGATTAAAGGATGCTAGCTGCAACATTTTGAGTTTCAATACTTAAACATCAATTTAGAGTAGTACAATAAAAAGCCATTATCGGTGAAAACAGTAACAGTATTACATTACATAAATGAATGACCAAAGAATGGCTTGAAATGTGGAACTCATCATTGTTCAATGATTATGTGGGAGATAGTCATCTTCAGACTGCCTACGCCAGGGGAAATAGCAAGCACCAATACACGGCCAACTTCTCCTCTTGCTCTGCCCGTTAACAAAACTCAGTTTTCGTAGAGACCAAATGTTAACTGAGGAGTCAATTACGATCGTGCATGTTGCTCCCGTCTCCTCTGTCCTTGAACTGCTTCGAATAAAATCCTTGACATCACTAAAGAGCTAAGTACACCCCTTAAGAGTCCCACCACGAATTTTCTTACGCGAACACTGTCAAAATACATTTTATGGACTGTTTTCAGAACACTCAGAATGTTTGCTAATGCGCCATCATTCTCTCTTTCATCAGTCGATGTCTCAGAGTAAGATTTGTGATTCCAATCACCTCTCTATCTGTAAACTAGTCATATTTTCCCACAGCTATCAAGTTCTCAGTTTGATCACCCCACACACACTCAGTGCATCAAGAATAACAGTGCTGATCTCTTGGCCTAGTACTAAGATCGGATTCTTCTAATCTTTTCTCTGGAAGTCTTCAGGAACAATGATCCGGGAACTGAAGTATATGGAATCTGGATCCCGTAGCTTGACAGCCTTCTTAGTGTAACATCAGATACCCATGGTGCATGCATACATCTCAATCGGGCTACTGTCTTGTTCAAGAAAAGTGCGAACAAATGGCCTCAACTTCGCCAAATTGTCATCATCCACCTGGAATAAACTGGTTCTGAAAGAATGAACTTGCTTCTTCAAATATTTATTTCCAGTTGAGAGGCTTTTAATCCTTCGACAGTGGACTAGATTATGGTCTAAACCTAAAACAAGATGGAGCTTCCTCTTCCTCAACAAAGCCTTTGTGTTTATCTTATTCAAACTTAAAACTTCTTCTTTGTCATTTTGTGTGTTTTGATTGATTGTTTGAAGAGAGTTTTGAAAACCTGCTCAAGGATTGAAAGATTCAACAAAGAACAGAGAATGAGAAGGGGGTTTGGGGAATTTGTTATCGTTAGAAAATTTTGTGAGTGCAATACAAAACCCTTTTCCTTTGAAGCCTCCAAATAGATTTTGTTGTGCAAGAAATTGTTTCTATTAGTTTTGAATGATAAAGATTAACAAAAAAGAAGACAGTACAGTTGCAGAATTTAAAATAGATTTTGTTGAAAAATAGTTGAGAGGTGGTGATTATGTAAATGCAACAAAGCCTTTATGCAAAATGAGAAGAGATCAGTCTATCTCAGTGGTATTACCATATCCACAAAATTGACAATTACATGTAGTGTTTGTACAAGTTTTAGTACTCTGAATATACATATAACTGTCACTGAGTGTCCACTTTCTGTTGCTTTGCCAACAACTACCACTTCCAAACACCACTGAACCACTTCTTGTTGGGAAAATATGCTCTTTAAAAGCTTATGTGTTTATTTAATTGTAATAAATAATTTTTCTTATTAATAAAATAAATGAGGTATTTTATTCAAATATCTTAATTGCATTAATATTTGTATTAAAGTCCATTTAATCATATTATATGTATTTATGTGATCACCATGTGCATTCACAGAAGACATAAATACAAGTTATCTTATGATTAAATAAATTTAGTTCGCAGTTGATAAATAAAGTTGGGCACTTTATTTAGGTATAGACTGTAATAAATTCATTGAATGATTTGTCTTAATCATGTATGAATTTATTGATGTAGTACGACTACATTGAACAGGATCACATATGAGATTTAATTAACTTTGTAATAACTGTCAGACTTATTAAATCTCATAGGCGTTGATTTTACTGTAATCTTAATCTTGAGTTAATTATGATTTCATGATTGTGATTGTTATTTCATTTTGAGTTACCAATGGGCACAACACATCCTTGTGGTCAAGATTACCTGGTATCTTGGTGGGAGCAATTATGAGTATTGGAGTTATGGATTAACAATATAGAATTTGTACAACACATCTCTTGATAGGTTTTCGGTACTTGATCATAGAATTCTCTGGCCAGAGTGTGTCAACATATTTAGTATGTTGAAAATGATCATTAGAGAAAACCAGTAAAGATCAAGGAATAAGATGTTATTAAATTGATTGGACAGTTGAGATATCAATTTAATTAACGATGTGGTACAAAGGATTGTGCAGTAAAGAAATCAATGTGGCTTGGGACGAATTATTATTCGAGCATACAATTATGGAAGTCAGTTCCAATCTTTTAGTGGAGTAGATTTGGAATTAAATAATTGGGCTAGTTTAATTACAGGCCTAATTATTGTAGCCACTATTGTATGTTCCCAAATGATCCCCAGGTTAGCTCATTTAATTGACTGCACCACTATTGGACTAATAAGTAAGATAACTAGCTATTTGGTTCAAAAGCCTAAATATATCATTTAGTGGGAGGCTCCATTTAATTAGCTTTTGTGTAAGGGGCCTTATGTTATTTTACAAGGTGGGTCCCTTATTGAAAAAACAAATAACGTGGGTTTTGTTTTTTGAATTATTTGGAGCCTAGGGTTTTCACTAAAGGGTGATATAAAAAGCTTATTTTCTCTAAAGAAAATAAAGAAGCCACTTTATACAGATCAGAGAATAAGATTTTTCTCTCTATTGTTGAGAGAAACATTTTCTCGTACTAGTTGCTTTGGTAGTGATAAAGGCGCCCACACGTTAAGTGCAGATCGAACCTGAGTCATAACCTGGAAGATCATTGGTGACAGTTCGTGATCTAACAAGCGTGGTGGTGACGGATCGTGATCTAACAGGAGTGGTGGTGGCAGATCGTGATCTAGGAGCCTAAATCACTTCAGCGGAAAAAGCCAACTCGGATTTTCAAGGTACGATTTCTAGAATACGAATTCTTATATATTATATGAGAGTGATCTTCAAAAGGTTTTATAAAAATTTTAAAAACCTAATTTTTCCCCAACACTTCTGTCTCTAAGAAAAAACAGCCCATCAGGACCAATTTGAACAGCTTCAACTTCTCTTCTCCAAAACAACCTTGCCCTCAATTTGAAGGATGCCAGCTCGTATAGGCGAATTACAGAGTCCTTACAACATGATGCGAACAAGACAGGTTTAGCCTTGGCATCAAGCATCCCAAAAAGTGACACAACACCATATTGTTCGTGTAAACAGCCTCAAATCTGCCATCTTGGTTAGCACTCCATCATATTTTGATGGTCTTGTCCAAAGAACATGAGAACAAATACTCATCCCAGAAGAGCAAAGACATCACAGCATCACTATGCCCCCCACATAGTGTCTGAACACACTCCAAATCCTCAACATTCCAAACCCTAATTGCACCATCTTCAGAACCAGCAAACAAAAGATCATTATACACCACCAAAGCATTAACTTGCCCAATTGGTCCGTCGAGAACAAACGCCTCATCACAATCATTGTTAGCCGTGTTAACTCTCCAAGCTTTAACGGCATTAGGCAAACCGATAAAAACCCACGAACCTTCACAAATCAAACAACCGATTTCCGCCCCGTTGTTGATAATCTTGACACACTGGCCCGATTCACAGTCCCAAACCCTAACCGTGCCGTCTCTAGATCCCAAATACAATTTATTCGACCTGATTGGTAGCCCAATACTTGTAACGTGATGCAGCAGAAGTTTAATGTTCAAAATATTTTGTTGATTTTAGAGAATATCTGAACAAAAGAACAATTAAATTTATGTTGATTCAAAAGAATACCGTGAATTTAGAGGTTAAGACTCGTTGATTCCGCAGAATACCGAGAATTAACTGTTCAAATAGTTATAAAGAGATTTAAAAGTTAAAATATTATTAAACTCAAAATTATGCCTTCAAAGGCTACAAGAGGGAGATATTTATAGTAGTAGTAATTATCCTAATTCATGAAGTAAAAACAAAATCCTAAATTGAAAGGGAAACAAAATTCCAAATTAGAAAGGAATTTAAAAGTCTTAAACTTTAGTTAATAAGGAAACTAATCCTAGTATAATATGGATTCTCACTCTTCATCATTCTCCCCAGGGTGGAGAGAATTCACCCTCGAATTCGGATTGCCAGCAACAACATCTTCATCATGATCACCTCTGTAAGGAATAAGATGCTTGACATTAAATACATCTGCGGTGCGGATATGACTAGGAAGCTTTAATTTGTAGGCATTAGGATTTATCTTCTCTATAATCTCCAAAGGGCCGATTTTCCTGGTAGAAAGCTTGTTGTACTCACCAACTGAGACTCTTGCGTAGTTTCATGAATCTTCTGAAGCTGCTCAATAAAGTCTTCTTCTTTACCGCTTTTGCGAACTAAATCTGGAACTGGAACCAAGTCGATGGGAGCTCATGGATTATATCCGTAATTCACCTGAAAAGGGCTTAAACCAGTACTACGCTTAACTGTACGGTTATAAGCAAACTCGACTTGATATAAATTCTGATCCCACATCTTCAGGTTATCGCCAACTAGACTACATAAATCGTTTCCTAAAGAGCAGTTGACAACTTTAGTTTGACCGTCTGTTTGTGGATGGTAAGCACTACTAAAATTCAGGCAAGTGTTAGTCAACTTCCATAATGTCTTCCAAAAATGGCTAAGAAATCGTGTATCCCGGTCAAATATGAAATACAAGTATGCAACCCAAGAAGGGGGGGTGAATTGGGATTCTAAAAATTATTCAATTTATAAAGAAAAACTTAATGCAAATATAATCAAAATTAAAAGCAATAACAATTAAGTTGATCGCAATATAAAAAGATAAGGGAAAAGGGATTCAAACACAGAGATTTTTACGTGGTTCGGCCAACCTCGCCTACGTCCACGCCTCCAAGCTTTCCGGGCTTGAGGATTCCACTAAGCAAGCCGCCAAGGCTTCAAATGCTTACACTTGACTTCCAAGGTGTCAATAAACCTTTACAACAAGAGATTATCCCCAATCTCTTAACCCAAGTGTATCCCAACACTTATAATCACTCAGAGTAAAAGATTACAAATTTGTTTTGCCTCTCACAATATATAAGATTACACAATGATGCTTAATATGTGAATGGATGAAGCAAGAAAGTATTTTAAGCTTTATGAAGATTGTATTCTCGAATATTTGCTCAAAGGTCGTGTTGTGATCAATCTTTGTTTGAATTTGAATGAGCTTATTTATAGCTGCAGCTGAAAACTAGCCGTTATAGATTGTCTGCACACTGTCGGATCACCGCTAGATAGATATCGGATCGCCGTTTGACTGGTCAATATGACCATTGGGCTGATTTTTCAAATTGTCGGATCGCCGTTAACTAGATGTCGGATCGCCGTTTATGTCCAGAGGCTACCCTTCACTTCTGGTTGCTATCGGCGAGCCGTTTATCAAATTTGTCGGATCACCGTTTAGGTCCAGAGGCTACTGGTTGATATCGGTGAGCCGTTTATCAAAACTGTCGGTTTGCCGTTTAGGTCCAGAGGCTATACTTCAGTTCTGGTTGATATCGGCGAGCCGTTTATCACAACTGTCGGATTGCCGTTTAGGTTCAGAGGCTATACTTCAGTTCTGGTTGATATCGGCGAGTCGTTAATCACAACTGTCGGTTAGCCGTTTTCCACAAAAACTCCTGCAGTGAGCTATTATTGGAAGAAGACTGTTTTGACTCCAAATCTTTACTATTCTTTATGAGGCTTGTTAAAGATAGAGAAAATTATGTTGAACTCTTAAAAAGATTAACTAAAACTTAATCATGTTTGTTATCATCAAAATCAATGAAGAATTATTTAGGTTAACAAAATACTATTGAACTCGGTAAACCATGCAATCTATAGACTTCCTTGAAGAATAGACAAGCAACAGTCAAAGCGTCTGTAGTGTTTTTGCAAGCAATGAAGTGAGTAATTTTTTAGAATCAATCAACAACAAAAAATATTGAATCCATACCCCTCTGAGTGCGGGGTAATCCTAAAACAAAATCCATGCTAATGTCAGCCCAATGTTGTGTTGGAATCGACAGTGGCATATATAACCCAGCATTAGTTGCTGCGCCCTTGGAAACTTGACAAATACGACAAGTCTCGACATAGTGATAGACTTCACGCTTTATAGTAGGCCAAAAATAAGTGTTAGCGATTAGAGCCAGAGTTTTGTCACGACCCATGTGCCCTTCGTTATGTAACTCTGCAATGATTTTCAATCTCAAACTTGAGTCAGGAACACACAACTGATTACTCTTGAAAAGGAATTCGTCATGTAAATGATAATCTGAGCGAAACCCTGCAACAACGTCTTCTAATATAGGAGTAAAGTAAGGATCAGAAGCATATATCTCTCAAAATGTGTCAAATCCGAAAACTTGATTATGCATCTATGTCAATAAAGAAGTTCGTCGACTAAGTGCATCTGCTGCCCGGTTGGATTCACCAGAGGTATGCTTCACCACAAAAGTAAATTGTTAAAGGAATGTTATCCACGTGGCATGTCTGTGAGAGAGCTTGTCTTGACTATTGAGGTACTTTAACGCGGCATGGTCAGTGTATAAAACAAAGTCTTTATGAATTAGATAATGTTGCCAATGTTTTAACGCTTGGACTACTGCGTAAAATTCTACGTCATAAGTGATGTAGTGTGCCTTTGCTCTATTCAACTTCTCACTGAAATAAGCTATAGGCTTACCCTGTTGGCTAAGAACAGCTCCAATGTTGACCTTAGAAGCATCACAATGTACCTCAAAAGTGAGCGAAAAATCTGGTAGGGCAAGTATTGGGACAGTAATCAACTTTCCTTTGATAATCTTGAATGCCTTAGTAGCTGCCTCTGTCCAAGAGAATTGTCCTCCTTTCATACAATCCGTGATTGGTGCCATAATAGTACTGAAATGAGGAATGAATCGCCTGTAAAAAGAGGCTAATCCATGGAAACTTATGGTGGCTGATAAAGTAGTTGGCTGAGGCCAATCTTGAATAGCATCCACTTTTGATTTATCAACAGATATACCATCCTTCGACACCACATATCCCAAAAATAATACTTTCTCTTTCAAGAAAATACACTTGTTTACTGCTGTGTATAAACTTGCTGCTCTTAAGGCTGAAAGCACTTCTCTTAAATGTTGTAGATGTAACTCGTGACTGGTGCTATATATAAGCATAAACTTTCCAATGAAATGACGAAGAACTTGATTTATAACTCGCATAAAAGTACTCGAAGCATTGGATAAGCCAAACAGCATTACCAACCACTCGTATAACCCTTCGCAAATTTTAAAAGTTGTTTTCCATTCATCTCCAGGCCGTATTTGAATTTGATGGTAGCCACTTTTCAAATCAAGTTTGGTAAAATTGTTGCTCCGCTGAGTTGGTCTAACAAGTCATCTAATCGAGGGATTGGAAAACGATATCGAACTGTAATTTTATTGATAGCTCGACTGTCCACGCACATCCTCCAAGAACCATCTTTCTTTGGAGTCAATAAAGCAGGGACTGCACAGGGACTAAGACTTTCACGGATAAATCCTTTTTCTAGTAACTCTTCCACTTGTCGCCTTAATTCCTCATGTTCGGTAGGACTCATATGATAATGAGGTCGATTTGGTAACATAGAACCTGGTACCAAATCAATTTGGTGTTGTATATTGTTGAGTGTTAGAAAATGCATATTTATAAAGGAGAAAACCGTCATTTTACATTTCAAGTCTTACTAACAACCCTTACTTTTATGTATTTAACATTCTTGTGATTTAATTACGTGTGTTTTATTTTAATTAAGTAATTTATGTATTTTAGGGGCATTATAGTCATTTCACAATAAAGGAGAGATCAGATGGCAAAACAGACATCACTTTTGAACTCAGGACGGTCGAAAACCTTAGGAGGAGCATAAAAGGAAAAATGACACTATTCACATGTACGGTACTATTCACGTATACGGGACTGTATACGTTACTGTTCACGGCACTGTTCACATAGACGGATCGATGACGTGGCATTGACCGATGATGTGGCATTGACTGATGAGGTGTCACGATCCTGTTGGACTAAAATTCTTATGTACTGTTGATGGTGACGTGGCAGCATATCAGTGGACGAAAAATCTCGCGTACGGTGCATGCATCACACAGGATTATTTTCAACCAAACTGCGTTACTGTTCATCCGGGTCAAACCGCGTTACTATTCAAAGTCGGGTCAAACCGTGTTACTGTTCATCCGCGTGGTCAAACCGTGGACTGTTGACTGATGACGTGGCGCAATCCTGAGCGTCCAAACTGTTTTTAATCCGATGGCCATGATTCACTCCATGTATCTATAAAAAGGGGGCCTCTCCCCCCTAATTTGATATCTCTGAATCCATTTTTGGGATCCATTTTCTATAATTCCCTCTCCATCTTGTATTTTCTTCGTATTTTAATAAATTCTCATTTTGCCCTTAGTTCAATTATGAGTGGCTAATTTTCTTTCAAGCTTGGGTTGAAGGTGAAGTCTCAACATGTGTCATGGGCTTAATTTGGTAAATTTATTTTCTCTTCCCCTCTAGTTTTTGTGGATGTTTTGACTTCTCGTCGACAAATAATACTAATCTTGTCTAGTACTGCCTTGGTTTCACCGGCCCTCTAGTACAAGGTTATTATTATTTGGCACGATAAGCCCTTAGCACCATATTGATTAGAGCGTGGTTCATGAGGTGTGGATTCCCCCCTCATGATTTAATTGTCATTAATAAGGAATATTTAGCCCATGATACATGTTGATACGGATCCAGATACCCAAGTACGTCATTTCAATATAATTCTCGTCAATTTATTCTCGCCATTTCAATACCAATTTTAGAATTTATTCTCGCCATTTCAATTCTAATTTTAGAATTTATTCTTGCCATTTTAATTTAAGTTTTAGCATATTCCAAATCATTTCCACCATAAATCCAACAACCCATTTACAAAATTAATTCTATACACAATTAAACTCCACCTCCTCGTGGGATCGATAATCGTCACCATTAGTCTATACTACAATAGATTCGTGCGCTTGCGAGTACATTAAAATTTGCACAACAAGTTTTTGGCGCCGTTGCCGGAGAGGTAAGTAATTTTAATTCATAGAATTAATTTTTGTGAATAATTTCTTTTATTTATTTTCTTGTATTTTTTTATTATTAAAAAAAAAAGAAAAAAAAAAGTGAATCTACATTTAAAGGTTAGTATTTCTTTTCTTTTTCTCTTCTTTAAAATTCTGTGATTTAATTTTCAATTTATTTTTCTTTGTAATTTTTTTTATTTTTTTTTATTAATTTAATTTTTAGTTAATTTATTTCACGTATTTATTTTTGTGTATTTTTTTTAGTAAGGTTATAATAGCGCAATAAGGTTAGTATTGTAATTTCTCCCTCTTCTTTATTTTTACTTGTTTTGTTCCTATCTTTATTTTTATTTTATTTGTTTTGCATGCATGGTCGTAGGTCATTATTACCTAATCTTGAACCTATAGACCTTGAACTAGAAAGAACACTTCGCACACACAAACAAATTAAAAATAAAATGGATTTGCAACCACAGGAGAGGCCATTTAAGGACTACTTCAGTCCTTTAGCTAATTTGAGCACATCATGCATAAGATACCCAAATGTAGCTGCTAGGAGCTTTGAATTAAAACCTAGTGTGCTAAATTGTCTCCCCACATTTTATGGCCTAGAAAATGAGGATCCATATAATCATCTGAATGATTTTCATGCCATTTGTCAAACTTTTAATATGAAAATTTTTCAGACGATGATGTTAAACTCAGATTATTCCCATTTTCTTTAAAGGATAGAGCCCGTTCATGGCTTAATACATTGCCTGCTAATAGCATTTCATCATGGGAACAAATGGTAACTAAATTTTTAAATAAATATTTCCCAGTGCATAAAACCAATGCTATTCGCAGGGAAATCTCAGAGTTTACCCAGAGAGAGGACGAGCAATTTTTCGAAACATGGGAGCGATTCAATGGGCTACTCTTGAAGTGTCCACATCATGGGTATGAGAAATGGCACCAATGCCAATACTTTTTGGAGGGATTACTGCCGAATGTGCAAGAATAGCTAATGGCAACAAGTGGAGGAGAGCTAATGTCAAAAAGTGCATCAGAAATTTGGGAATTCTTCCAGCGACAAGCGGATAATTCCCAACAACGGAGTCGATCACTCAGGAATACTAGAAGAATTAAAGGAGTAAATGAGGTTCAAATTGGCGAGTCAACTTCGGGAATCAAAGAAGTCAAGGAGATAGTTGAAGGTCTTGCTCGACAAATAGCATCGTTATCGACTGCTAAATCAACAGAACCACATGACCATGACTCATACTCAGATCAAGCCAATGCCATAGGTGTAATGAGAAAGCCATCAAATTACAACCCATACTCTAACACATATAACCCTGGATGGAGAGACCACCCCAATTTTTCATGGTCTCAAGGACTCCAACAGAATGGACCAGCAGCTCCAGCTCCACCAATGCAACCAATTCCTCAAATTTCTCAAGCCTCTCAGCCCCCATTTAGACCATACAATCAGAACCAGAACTACTCTCAACCCAGACCATGGGAGGATTCATTCCAAAATCTCAAGAATCTTACTCACTCTACGATTGAGCAACAGAACCGTACCATTGATGGACTACGAAATGAGTTGAGAGCAGGCTTCAACTCACAAGCTCAATCGGTTTCAAGCCTCGAGAAGATGGTGGGACAACTTGCTTCTTCAGTTCAGACCTTGGCGATGACTGTTGAGAAAGGCAAATTTCCAAGTCAACTAGTGCCTAATCCTAAAGGAGTGCATGAAGCAAGTACCAGTTCACCGCAACAGCATGGAGAGGTCAAAGCAGTCATGACCTTACGAAAAGGAAAAGAAGTTGACAACAAAGTGGAGATGCCGGTGACAAAAGAAAACCAAATTGTACCTGTGAATGTTGAGGACTCATCACCGGAGGAGAAAGAAGAAACTAACCCACGAGAATACGTTCCCAAAGCTCCATTTCCTCAAAGGTTAGCTAAAGGAAAAACGGGAAAATCCACAGGTGAGATTCTTGAAATCTTCAAACAGGTAAGTGTTAACATCCCTTTGCTTGATGCTATTAAACAAGTTCCATCTTATGCCAAGTTTCTTAAAGACCTTTGTACTAAAAAGAGAAATATGCATGTTCAAAAGAAGGCATTTTTAACAGAAAACGTTAGTTCTATACTCCAACATAAAATTCCTTTAAAATGCAAAGACCCAGGCTCCCCCACTATCTCATGTAGTATAGGGAACCACACAATTGAGAATGCTTTGTTGGATTTAGGAGCTAGTGTAAATCTGTTGCCTTATTCAGTATTTGTGAAACTTGGATTGGGAGAATTACACCCAACTCCAGTGGTGTTACAACTTGCAGATCGGTCCACAAAAATACCTCGTGGTATTGTAGAGGACGTGTTTATCCAGGTAGACAAGTTTTATTTTCCTGTTGATTTCATTGTAATTGACACTCAACCAATACAGGATTCAAGGAAGCACATCCCCATTATTCTAGGCCAACCTTTCTTGGCAACTGCGGATGCTCACATTCAATGCAGGACTGGAAATATGCAATTGTCCTTCGGCAACATGACTATGGAGCTGAACATCTTCAACATTGCCAAACAACCTCACAGTGCAGATGATGGAATTGTTGATGTGGATTTAATTGAAGCATTAGTTGATGATACTTTTGTTTCAAACCTTAGTGATGATCCTTTACAAACATGTTTAACTCACTTTGGTTTGAATTTTGATATTGACAGATCGGTCGATGAGGTCAACGCCCTGCTTGACTCCGCACCATCCTTGGACACTAATAAATAGAAATCAAGAGTTGAACAACTAGCACCATCAGAGAAGAAACTCATCCCATCATCAGAATCACCACCGAAACTCGAGCTCAAACCATTACCCAACACTCTGGAATATGCATTTTTGGGAGAAGAAAGCACTCTGCCGGTAATCATCTCATCATCCCTCAATGACGAACAAAAAGGTAAGTTGTTAGATGTTTTGAAAGAGCACAAAGGGGCATTAGGATGGACCATAGCAGACCTAAAAGGTATAAATCCAGTAGACTGCATGTATTACATTCACCTCGATGAAAATGCTAAATCTACTAGGGAAATGCAACGTTGGTTAAATCCTAATATGAAAGAAGTTGTTAGAATTGAAGTCCTTAAGCTATTAGATGCAGGTATCATTTACCCAATTTCTGATAGTTCATGGGTCAGTCCTGTACAAATCGTCCCCAAAAAGTCAGGAGTCACAGTAGTTACGAATGCTGATAATGAATTGATACCCACTAGAGTAACTACAGGATGGCGTGTATGCATTGATTATAGAAAGTTGAATTCTGTCACACGTAAAGACCATTTTCCTTTACCATTTATTGATCAAATGCTTGATAGATTAGCAGGCCATGAATTTTATTGCTTTCTAGATGGCTACTCAGGATATAATCAGATTCCCATAGCACCAAAAGATCAAGAGAAAACTACTTTCACTTGCCCTTTTGGCACATTTGCATATAGGAGAATGCCATTTGGATTATGTAATGCACCTGCTACATTTCAACGATGCATGCTAAGCATTTTTTCTGATATGGTTGAACGATTCCTTGAAGTCTTTATGGATGATTTTTCTGTCTTTGGTGACTCGTTTGATCAATGTTTACATCATCTAACACTAGTTCTGCAGAGATGTATCGAGAAGAACTTGGTCTTAAATTGGGAGATATGTCATTTTATGGTAAAACAAGGTATTGTTCTCGGTCACATCATTTCAAGCAAAGGTATTGAGGTTGACAAAGCCAAGGTGGATCTCATTTCTAATCTTCCTCCACCTAAAACAGTCAGAGAAGTAAGATCTTTCCTTGGGCATGCTGGTTTCTATAGACGTTTCATTAAAGATTTTAGCAAAGTTTCTAGACCCTTATGCAATTTACTTGCTAAGGATGTACCTTTTATCTTTAATAATTCATGTCTTATGGCGTTTGAAAAATTAAAACAGTTGTTGACATCATCACCCATCATTCAGGCCCCAAACTGGAGCTTACAATTTGAGCTAATGTGTGATGCATCTGATTATGCAGTAGGAGCAGTATTAGGACAAAGAGTTGATCGAATTCCCCATGTTATTTATTATGCTAGTATGACATTAAATGATGCACAGTTGAACTATTCAACTACTGAAAAAGAAATGCTAGCAGTAGTATTTGCATTAGAGAAATTTCGATCTTATCTCATTGGTTGTAAAATAATCGTGTTCACAAATCATGCTGCTCTTAAATATCTTCTCACAAAGAAAGATGCAAAAGCCAGACTAATTCGTTGGGTGTTACTTTTGCAGGAATTTGACTTGGAATTCAAAGATAAGAAAGGGACAGAAAATGTTGTGGCGGACCACCTCTCTCGTCTCCATTTTGACACAATTACAGAGCCATTAATATTGAATGAGTCATTTCCAGATGAACAATTAATGAATGTGGAAGTATTACCTTGGTATGCTGATATAGTTAATTATCTTGTTACAGGTAAACTTCCAGAGCATTGGACCAAGCAAGATAAGGCTAAATTCTTTGCAGAGATAAAGAATTTCTTTTGGGATGACCCGTATTTGTTCAAGTATTGTGCAGACCAAATTGTTAGACGATGTGTCCCAGAAAGTGAAATTCAGAATATCCTTTCATTCTGCCATGAACAAGCTTGTAGAGGCCATTTCAGTGCTAAAAAAACAGCGACTAAAGTTTTGCAATGTGGTTTCTATTGGCCAACTATATTTCGAGATGCTTACACTTTCTGTTCTTCATGTGATAGGTGTCAACGAATGGGGAGCATTACACGAAGGAACATGATGCCATTAAATCCAATTTTAATGGTTGAAATTTTTGACGTATGGGGTATCGACTTCATAGGACCCTTTCCCCCATCTTTTGGCCATCAATACATATTGGTTGCTGTTGACTACGTATCGAAATGGGTAGAAGCAATTCCATGTAGGACCAATGATCACAAGGTGGTGATAGCATTTTTGAAAAGCAACATTGTTTCACGCTTTGGATTCCCACGAGCGATAATCAGTGATGGTGGTGCCCACTTTTGTAACAAAGCATTCAAAGCTCTTTTGACAAAGTATTCAATCACACACAAAGTGGCCACTCCGTATCATCCGCAAACCAGTGGCCAAGTTGAGATATCCAATCGAGAAATAAAGCACATATTAGAAAAGACGGTGAGGCCGGACAGAAAAGATTGGTCATTAAGACTTGATGATGCCTTATGGGAATATAGAATGGCTTTCAAGACCCCGATTGGGATGTCACCCTACATGCTAGTGTATGGAAAAGCTTGCCACCTACCTGTGGAACTCGAGCATCGTGCATATTGGGCCATCAAGAAATTCAATTTTGACATGTAGCAAGCCAGCTCAGAAAGAAGATTACAGCTGGCAGAACTTGAAGAAATTCGCAATGATGCATACGAAAATGCCAAGATTTACAAGCAACGAATGAAAGTCTTCCATGATAAGCAAATTATGAGAAAATCGTTCACTCTAGGTCAGAAAGTGCTTTTATTCAATTCTCGCTTGCAACTATTCCCAGGTAAGTTACGCTCTCGTTGGTCTGGCCCATTTATTGTTCATACTGTTTTTCCACATGGGGCAATTGAAATTAAAGACCCAAAGAACGGTGTCACGTTTAAAGTTAATGGTCAAAGATTAAAGCCATATCTAGAGTACCAACCACATGAAGAAGACACCGAAATAAATTTGAGTGACCCACCAAATTTGAATTGATTTTTTTTCTTTTCGTTGATTTGATTTTTCTTTCTTTCTTTTTATTATTATTCTTTTGCTAATTGAAATTGTTTTTGCATAAGTGTGTTTATTTTACCATTAAGTTTTCTCTTATCATTTTTAATCATGAGTCTCATACTTAGACCGTTCCTCCTGAACATTCTTAAACCACTTCAACGTGTCAAAACTCATCTCAAAAGGCAGATTCAATTTTGTAAAACACAACGCATTTGGGCTCTACAACCACCAGAGTTAGTAGCCTATGTTGAGGGTTTAGAACGCCAACTCAGAGACATTGAGAGAAGTGTTTACGACATCCAGTTGGAGCTTGAGGTAAATTCAATAAGAGGACGATTTTAATTTTCTTTGTGTGTTTTAATTTGTTTTTCTATTTCTGTGCTTTAGTTTGTTACCCCGGTGAAGTGGCGGATAACGGTACTCCGTGACAATCAAGTCGGTTACTTCAGTTTCCCATAATAACTGATATTCTGAGGCGAAGGTATGGACAGAAACGAGATTCTAGCGAAACTTCACAAGCGATTCCCTTCACTTCCTCAGAATGCCCTCCTTACAATCTATAAAACTCGGTCCGAACGCATGCGATTATTCATGAGGAATAACATACCTGCTGACATCCGTTGGTTAATCGAGGCTAAAGTACGATCGGCAGGTGAGTTACCTCCAAAATTTATTGCATACATGTCTGGTTGTGGTAAAGGAAATTATGCAAGAAAACGACGAGCTCGAAGAATTTCTGTTGCTTGTCATAAGTGTGCCAGAATGAGTTGCAATAAAAACCCATGTTCTTTAGGAATGATGTCTGATAACAGGGAAGATAAGATTCAATTCATTAGGGATGGCTTGAATAAGGAGTCATTGGATGATATCCTTTTGTCTCTTGAAACGCATCCCAGTGGATATGTGCAAGGAGCGATTCTCCAGTTATGGCCATTATTCCAGAAAGAGCATGCACGATATAGTCTCGGGAATCTGACTATAAACGACCCTGTTTGCCAGTTTATAAGAAAACTGGATAGGAAGCCTATCCTCGACCCATAGAGGGTGTTCAAGCCGTTTCTGGACGTAAAACCAGAGGAAGATGTGAGCCACAGTCGCAAATACCTGTAAATATCATTTTACTTTACTGTTATTTTTGTTTTATTGTGTGCATTATTGTCTTTAATAATTTTATTACTGTTTGCTTTTTTTTTCTTATTACTGTTTACTTTTTCCTTTTTACTGTTTCCTTTTTGACTCGCGAGCCACGTGCTTTACGCGTTATTTGACACTGACATATTACCTCATACACAACCATGACCCACTATCACCGAGACTCTTAAATGTGATATCTTTTGTCAAGCACTCACAAATTGTTTTTTAGAAGTATCGCAATGGCAGCTACTCCCAATAGACAATTCAAGAACATTTGTGTGCTTTCCGGTTTTACCTATGGCAAACATAAAGAGTTCGTTGAGGCAGCCATAGATCTTGGTCGAAGCATAGCAGCGAGAAAATTACACTTGGTGTATGGAGGAGGTAATCGAGGGTTATCAAAAATGGTCTCAGAAGCAGCTTTTATCAGAGGAAGTCAATTGTTAGGCATCATCCCAAGAGTCTTAAAACCATTGGGCAGTTCGTCTGACTCATCAACTGGAGAAGAGTTAGTCGTCTCAGGTATGCAAGAAAGAATAACTGAAATGCTTAATCATACTGATGCTTTTATTTTCCTTCCAGGAGATCTTGCAACACTAGAGGCACTTATCACGCTAGCATCTTGGGCCCATCTGCACATCCACCAAAAACCCATCGGTTTGTTAAATGTCAATAACTTTTATGATGGCTTTATCGCATTTCTTAACCATGCAATAAAAAACTATTTCATTCCCGCTAATGTGAAAAAACTCTTTATTTGTGCTCACACTGCTAATGAGCTACTTGATCTGTTACAAGCTTATAAACCGGAGCCAGACCCCTAGACCTTTGTGTTGGAGCATCCACATAATGATGGTAACAGTAGCCGCAGTAAGAAGTACAAATTAGATTTAACTCTCCGCTTGTAAATATTATTTTCTGTGTTGCACCACCCAGGTGATGTCTTCTAAACTCTACTTCTTTCATTTCAAACTTTGAGGACAATGTTTCGTTCTGGTTGGGGGGAGGGAATAGTCGACAATTGTGGAATTTTGGTTAAGTTTTTACTAATTTTTTTGTTATAGAAACTAATTGTCGCTAACTTTTTGTGTTGAAGATGGCTGAATATGGAGTGTAGTTACTCTAGAAACGCATCTTCATTGTTCAAAAAAAAAAATTCTTTTTCTTTATTAAGTTTTGATGTTCATTTTTCTTCTTCTTTTTATTTTCTCCTCTATAAATATACATTTTCCAACTTTTGAGTCGAAGATGGCTGAATATGGAGAGTAGTGCCTCTAGAAACGCATCTTCTAAAAAAAAAAAACCATTTTTCGTTTTCTATCATTTTAAGTGTAAATTTTCTAATTAGTTTTTATGCATCATTTTCATATCTCTGCATACATATTTTCCTTTCATGTTTAGAATAGGTTGGGGGGTAGAATGTTGTTTTAAAAAAAAAAATTATGTGATTTGTTTTAACATTAGATGACATGATTAATTTCAAATTTTAGTATTTGTATTATCTTTGGTCTTAAGTGATGTTACATTATATTTGCTACTCTACATGTTGATGTCGGAGACAAATATGCGTTGCTTGAAGGAATGAACATGTCATAATAAGTACCAAGTGAGTTTTTGAGCCTATCATTTTTCTTGGAGAGTAACCCTTTTGCCCATTCTTTATACAGCTTAACAGTTTATTATTGTATACACGATCTCTAGATTTCTTTTGAGTTAACCCTTAATAAAAAAAAAAGAAAAAAAAAGTGTGTTGCTACATTTGGAGGCCCATCTAACTAGTAGATATGGAATGTTATTTAGAGCCCTAAAAGATGATGGAAAGGCCATCTTTGATCCGTTTGAGCCTTTCTAGCCATCCCTTTTATTAAATATCCATAGTTAACCCTTTTGAGCCTTTAAAAAAAAAAAAACATTTTCTTTGTCAACTTATTATCTTGACCCACTCCGATTTGGAGTATTATCCGATATCTTATAAGTTCCATCACCTATTTATGTTTGAGAAAATGTAAATAATTATGTTGTTCAGTGAAGTTATACAAAAAAAAAAAACAACAAAACAAAAGTTGTTGTTTCAAAAGAATAAAAATAACAATAATAGGTGAAATCCACCTTGCAACTTCCAAAAAATAAAAAAATAAAAAAAATTCTTTGCATTTTTCTCAAACATACACTTTGTTTTCCTTATTTTCTTTCTTTGTTAACCATGTCCCTAGCCTACGTTACATCCTAATAAAAGTCCTTCCTGATTTTAGGGAACTATAATCTGAAGTAGAAGCTAGTTATATGGGCTAAAAAGATGCAGTGGTGCATATAAAAAAAATAAATAAATAAATTGGGTTGACTAACAGTTTTTATTTGACTTGAGATCGTATTATTTTTAAGCTGAGGGCATATTTATCTCATCTTGGTGAGAGCATGTGATATCACTTCTTCATTATTTTCTCTCAATTACCATTCATTGGAGTGACTATTTTTATTGGGTTTAATTTATTTGTAAGAGTGTCACTACTTCCAGTGAGATTTTAGGGTTTGACATGTCATTCTTGAAAGTAGCTATAACAAAGTTTACTGGGCTGATTCATGTGGATGGTTGATGTGGGTGTGATATTGCTTTAGACTGGAGATAATGCTTATACTTTTATTTGATTGCTATCATTAATCTGATCGAATAAACACAAGTGTTTCTAAAAAAAAAAAAAAATCATTTTGAATTTGAATTTTGTTTTCGCTTTATTTGCTAGGGACTAGCAATAAGCTGGTTGGGGGGTGTGTTGAGTGTTAGAAAATGCATATTTATAAAGGAGAAAACCGTCATTTTACATTTCAAGTCTTACTAACAACCCTTACTTTTATGTATTTAACATTCTTGTGATTTAATTACGTGTGTTTTATTTTAATTAAGTAATTTATGTATTTTAGGGGCATTATAGTCATTTCACAATAAAGGAGAGATCAGATGGCAAAACAGACATCACTTTTGAACTCAGGACGGTCGAAAACCTTAGGAGGAGCATAAAAGGAAAAATGATACTATTCACATGTACGGTACTATTCACGTATACGGGACTGTATACGTTACTGTTCATGGCACTGTTCACATAGACGGATCGATGACGTGGCATTGACCGATGATGTGGCATTGACTGATGAGGTGTCACGATCCTGTTGGACTAAAATTCTTATGTACTGTTGATGGTGACGTGGCAGCATATCAGTAGACGAAAAATCTCGCGTACGGTGCATGCATCACACAGGATTATTTTCAACCAAAACGCGTTACTGTTCATCCGGGTCAAACCGCGTTACTATTCAAAGTCGGGTCAAACCGTGTTACTGTTCATCCGCGTGGTCAAACCGTGGACTATTGACTGATGACGTGGCGCAATCCTGAGCGTCCAAACTGTTTTTAATCCGATGGCCATGATTCACTCCATGTATCTATAAAAAGGGGGCCTCTCCCCCCTAATTTGATATCTCTGAATCCATTTTTGGGATCCATTTTCTGTAATTCCCTCTCCATCTTGTATTTTCTTCGTATTTTAATAAATTCTCATTTTGCCCTTAGTTCAATTATGAGTGGCTAATTTTCTTTCAAGCTTGGGTTGAAGGTGAAGTCTCAACATGTGTCATGGGCTTAATTTGGTAAATTTATTTCTCTTCCCCTCTAGTTTTTGTGGATGTTTTGACTTCTCGTCGACAAATAATACTAATCTTGTCTAGTACCGCCTTGGTTTCACCGGCCCTCTAGTACAAGGTTATTATTATTTGGCACGATAAGCCCTTAGCACCATATTGATTAGAGCGTGGTTCATGAGGTGTGGATTCCTCCCTCATGATTTAATTGTCATTAATAAGGAATATTTAGAATTTATTCTCGCCATTTCAATTCCAATTTTAGAATTTATTCTTGCCATTTTAATTTAAGTTTTAGCATATTCCAAATCATTTCCACCATAAATCCAACAACCCATTTACAAAATTAATTCTATACACAATTAAACTCCACCTCCTCGTGGGATCGATACTCGTCACCATTAGTCTATACTACAATAGATTCGTGCGCTTGCGAGTACATTAAAATTTGCACAACATATATCCCGAAGAGGTGGTAAGCCCTGTAGTAGCTCATTGGGGAACAAATCTTGAAATTCCTCCAGAATAGGTGTCACAGCTTCAGGAATCTTCGAATCACCGTTACTCTCTTTTCCCAATAAAATGTAGACTCTCTTTGTCTCTACTACAACATCTATAAATTGCTTCTTGCCTAACAAATAATTACCCAAGTCTTGGTGGAGAGTAAACTCCTTGTTAGGTAGGAGAACGATCTTGGTGTTGTTAAACATAAAGCTGTAGGTGTTTCTCTTCCCATCATGTACTACGTTTTGATCATATTGCCAAGGTCTACTCAGTAATAGATGACAAGCATCCATAGCCACAACATCACACTAAATTTTATCTTTATAAATTGAACCAATGGATAAGGAAACTAAGCAACGTTTCGATACTATCACTTGATTTCCTTTCTTCAACCATGTGAGCTTGTATGGAGTTTGATGAGATTCTGTCTTTAAATTTAGCTTTGTTATGGCTTCTTCCAAAATGACATTCTCACAACTGCCTGAGTCTATGACCACACAACATACTTTACCCCCAATTGTGCAAGTAGTCTAAAAGATATTTTGTTGTAGCCACTTGTCTTTGTCTTGACCTTTAGGAGTGAAGAATGTGCGGTTCACGATCAACATTGGGCTGCTATCACCATGTTCTTCAACAGATTGAGCGCTACCACTACTATCAAAAGTTGGCTCTACAGCGAACTCTTCATTTTCTTCCTCCTGATAGTCTTCGCTTTCTCTTTGCCTACGAATAAGCCTTTACTATATTTTCCTCCCTTTTTTCATTCTATCATTCGGTGCCCATTTTCTCTGCAATTAAAACAATGTAATCCCAAACCCAAGGGTTGGGTTTTGTTGCTTTGACCGATTTCACTAGGTTTACTAGTTTTATTTGAAGGATTTAGAGGAGTGAAATTATGAAATTGGGAAGTCGGGTTTGAATTATCACGAATAACACTTCGAGCACTTCGAAAGCTTGAGTCATTAGCGCGTCGACTAAATTGCTTCTCCAACTGCAAGGCTTGTTGGTGTGCCTCTGAAACAGAGTATGGGTCAAGTAAATTTAATTGGTCTTGAAATTGAGATCTTAGGCCTCCAATGTAGTGGGAAACATGTTGTTCTTCTGTCTCTGTCAAGTTATTGTGTGCCACCAACCAATGGAATTGTGTAGTGTAATCATCCACTGATCGATTACCTTGTCTTAAATTTTGTAGCTGTTGGTATAACAGTTTGGCGTAATTAAGAGGCAAGAATACTCCACGCAAGTGCTTCTTGAACTTTTCCTAAGAATCAATCTTCTTTTTGCCTTGCCTAATCCTTGTGAGCTTAGTTTGTTGCCACCAAGTTGCTACTCTTCCACGAAATCAAGTTGCAGCAAGTGAAACTAGTTTATTTTCAGGAACTTCTTTGTATTTGAAAACTTCCTCAATGGCATTAATTCAATCCAATAATTCTTTAGGTCGACCACTTCCTTGAAATTCGAGAATGTCAATTCTCAACCCAGATTCCCATCTTCTGTCATCAGTAGACCCAATTCTAGGTCGACGCCCAGAGAATGGGTTAGCAAATCTTCCACTTGATTTTTCTTCACGTTCTGGAGTACGATGGCGTTCGTCAAGTAACTCAGTCATTCGTGCCATTTGTGCAGCTAACATATCAATTCTGGCCGTCATACTAGCCAGGGCTTCATTTTTAGAAACATCTTCTTGATTGTAAGTTGCAGTATGAGCATCACGAGCTTTTCTTAGAGGCATTTTTCAAATTCGGGTTTAAGGTAATGGGGCTAAACTGAAAGTAAATAAAAATTTTAGGTCGAAACTGTAATTAAGCAAAAGTTTTAGATTTCTGATGACAATGGTCGCAAATCGAGTAAGGATGGGCGGATCTGAAAGATTTTGGGTTGGTGAGTATGATGGTGGTAGTGATTTGTCTGAAAAAAGTGGTGTTTTGTCCGGAATTTGGAGATAAAGGCGACGATTTTGTTGTTGGCTTGATTTTCGGGGATCGGTGCGTCGATCGGCGGTGAGGATAGGTGAGAGAGGTTTAGTTGATGGAGAGGAGTTGATTGGTGGTGGAGATGACAGCCGTAACGCTACAAAAATCGGTGAACCACAGTGGTGGTTTCGCGGCGGGTTTGAGCCTTTTTTTCGACAATCTATGGCTAATTGGCTGTTGTTATTGCTTGGGGTTCGATGGTCGATGCTTTCTGACCCGAATGGTGGTGGTTGCATCCGGATCGGTGCTGGAAAGCAAACACCGGCAGCTTGGATTGTGGCCTACGCAGCTGTCGTTTCTATTTCAGGTTTTTTTTTAAATAATGAAGCTAAACGGAAGAAAACAAAAAGGAGAAAGTAAACATTTGGTGGTAGATAGGATTAGATGAGTAATACCAGGTTTTGGCTCTGATACCAAACTGATGCAGCAAAAGTTTAATGTTCAAAATATTCTATTGATTCTAGAGAATACCGGAACAAAAGAACAACTAAATTCACGTTAATTCAAAGAATACAGCGAATTTAGGGGTTAAGACTCGTTGATTCCGCAGAATACCGAGAATTAACTGTTCAAATACTCACAAAGAGATTTAAAAATTGAAATATTATTAAACTCAAAATTCTGCCTTCAAAGGCTGCAAGAGGGATCTATTTATAGTAGTAGTAATTATCCTAATTCATGAAGTAAAAACAAAATCCTAAATTGAAAAGGAAACAAAATTATAAATTAGACAGGAATTTAAAAGTCTTAAACTTTAGTTAATAAGGAAACTAATCCTAGTATAATATGGATTCCTACTCTTCATCATAACGGCTTTCTTGTGATTGCTTAATTTGGTCAACATCGGGGGATTGTTGGTGATTGTGTCGTCACTGTCATCGTCGGAGTGAACCCATGAATGCAAAAATTGGCATTTATCGCCGTAGGTGCAAGATTCAGATATCCAGTACTCACAAACACTAATTTGGGGATGGCTCGGCCTCAGAGCTGTTCTTCTAGGTCGAATCATCGGCGGGTCGGGCTCAGGATGCAGAAAGCGACATGGGTGCATGTTACATCTACCTTTGAGTCAAAATGCACAAAGCACGCTCGTTTGAGATTGAGGCGGCGGTTTCGGCTTGTAGCCGGTTCTTAAAGAAGAATACAGAGCCATATCTGACTGAATTTGGGTGGGGGGGGGGGGGGAATATAAAACTGGGGAGAACTGAAAAGCTACTACCTTAGCGTATAATTGATATCAATTCAGAATGATTTGAAATGATGCACGAATGAGAATTGAAAAGCGTTTTTTCTGTATTATATATACGAAAGGATTCACTCCCTTTACCGTGTATTGCAAGGGTTCCCGCTGTCGCCTCGCCCCAACGGTCCTCTTTTTCAAATTTTAGGGTTTTTTTTTCTACTTCTTTTTATGATTTTTGTTGAACAATTTATTTCAGTAAATTAAATGCAAAATATATCTGACTAGACACGTAACACTCCGATGCCTCAGCCCACAGATTGAAAACAATTTGAGTTTTTTTAATAAATAAAAAAATTTGGGGTTGACTTAATTCATGATGGCAATTAAAGCTGGCTTAGGTATGACAATATTTGGATCTGTCAGAACATATTTTTTGAATATTTATACAAGTTTTTTTAATTCAAATTTAAAAGTTCTAGTTTTCATATTTTATATTATTTTTTAATTTATTTTATAATTTTAAATTTTATTTTAATGGAATTGGCTTTAAAAATATGAATTTTAAACGTTTAGAATTTTAAATATATATAATACATTAACTAAATAACTATAATCATTCAAAATAGTATATATTTTATAGTTCTTTTTTTTTTAATGAAATTTGGTTTCGCATCTAACTCCAAACTTATGTCTAATAAAGCCTGAGTTTGGCACAGTCTCATTCCTTGACCAAACGAGTATTTTGACATCCCTAAATCTAAAGAAACAATTTAGGGTTAGAAATGATGATAAATCTTAATCAAGTTAATAAATTACCATTTTATAATATATTAATTGCAAAATTAACGTGGCTAATGGTGCTTAATAAATAAAATAAATCTATATCATTATTTCTAATAGACAGACAACACAATCATGAGGAGGCCTTAAAAAGATAGTTCTTTAAAACCTAAGAATAGCCTAAATAACTTAGATAATGAGAGGTTTTAAAATTTGACCCTGCACGAACTGCTAATGGAACAGAATAGTTGTGTTGATAATTTTCAGCCTTAAACTTAAATTAATGGTGATGATTTCTCTCAAAAGGAAACACAGAGCACCTTGAGCAAAGCATAATAATTCATAATCAGAAGCCAATCCATCAATGTTTGGGATTTAAAATGATTTCAATGGCAATGCTTTAATGGTCTGAACAATCTACTCAGTACTAACCAATGATAAGAAAAGGCAGTGCTAATTAATAGTTAAGATGATTTATCCCAAGTGACTTGATTTGTTAATGGGTTGGCTTTGCTACTTTCTCTGCCCTTTTTTTCCCCCCAAGAAGACAGTATCGTTTGATTGATATTAGAAATGATAAAAAAATTCAACCCAACCATGATTCGATTGACGGGTAATTTTTAAAAACCTCCCCTGAGGTTTGGGCTTGTTGCAAGTAGATGGCGAGAATTAATTTATTTGTAAAAAACCCCCTACCGTCAGTTAAGTTTAACATTGACCGTTAGTTGACCGTGCAAAGACAATATTACCCTTAACAATAGTTTGTAAACGAAAATAACTAAAAAAAAATCAAAATTATTGGTGCAAAAAGCACAAATCCTATTTTTTGACAATTTTATCCTTGTCAATTCTAAAAGTTTACAATATCATAGGTAAAGATTATGACTATTTCATTTTTAAATTTTTAATTTTATCTTTCTTGTAGAAATTTTAAGGAAATATCAATAATTTAAAGAGGATTTTTTAATTTTTTTAATTTTAATTTTTTATAAGAACTTTAAGAAAATATCAATAATTTAAAAAGTGTAAAATAGCTAATAATTTTGGTTTTTTTTTTAGTTATTTTCGTTTATAAACTATTGTTAAGGGTAATATTGTCTTTGCACGGTCAACTAACGGTCAATGTTAAACTTAACTGACGATAGGAGATTTTTTACAAATAAATCAATTCTCGCCATCTATTTGCAACAAGCCCAAACCTCAGGGGAGGTTTTTAAAAATTACCCTTCGATTGACTCGACCCAGAACATTCAAGCTTTAGGCTAAATTTAATGGTCAAAGGTAAGGCTATGACTCAAGGCATCACAGGCCCAGTTCTATAAAAATTAGAGTTAAAAATTTATAAACCCGATCCTTAGTTCGATAATTAATTATTATATTTAAAAAAATAGAAACACAGCACATACACATTACGCTATTACGTACACATGTACATTACTTACATGTGACACATAACACATACGCATTACAGTTGTTGTTTTTTTCCCCCTAAATATTTAAACTATCTAAATATTTTGATATGTAAATAAAAAAGTTTAAAAAAAAAAGAAGGAAAAGAAAAGTGCCGTTGCCCTTGCCCGTTGGCGACGGCAGGTGCAATGACTAGAGCTTTTTGTTTTGCTCTTTAAAGTGGTGGTAGCCCATTAAAAAATTGAAAACAAATAATTAATAATTATTGGACTATTTTAAAATTTTATTATTGTTGCCCATTTCCTTTTTTATTTAGTTTTTCATGATAACATCATTTGCTTAAATTTTAAAAAAATCGAATACACAGAATTGCAGAAGCCAATATGTGTCAGTAAAGACAGCATCATTTGTTTTTATAAGAAATCACGAAAAACGCCAAAATGAGAAATAAAAAGCTGGAATTATGGAAACAAAAATTATAAGCCTTGCAATAATCCAGATCTTTCTCGTGAATGTTGAAAATTCAACTGCGGGAAGAAGTACAATTGAGTAGTTAAGTAAATTTTCCATTGAGTATAAAGAAATGAGGTCAAAGAAGGAAATGATCAATGAGTAGGCTTCCACATTGTGCAACAGTGGCAAAATCATAGAATAATACCTCTCGCCGCAGTGAGACTGGCACAGGGACATGCAATGTACAGAAGCAAGTGGAAACATTCACTGAAAGTCCGTGCTTAACAATGCCGTGGTGCAGTGAAATGACCCAAAACTGCTTCTGAGCCTAATTCATACAAACAAAAGGATCAAAAGAAATTAATCTCTCCAGAAGAGAAACAACAAATCAGACATAATAAGCGAAAATGAAATGGAAACTCTATCTCAATCAATGTTATCAAAAAGAGAGAGAGTTTGAAAGTTCCAGCCTGCAGTCCTGAGTACTCAGGCAGCATTAACCAAGTATAACCCCTATAAACTGCAGCATATATAAAGGAAACGAAACACAAGCTAACATTGAGATGTCAAAATAGAGATACATCCACAAAAAGGTCCCAAAATAGCACATATTGACCAAGAATTAGCAATGGACATTTTTCAACATTAAAAAACTCCAGTTCAGTGCTTTCTGAATGAACATGATTCAGTTATCTACAATAACTCATTGCTTTAATATCTTTGTATTTTCTGCACAAAATGACCATCATTGAAATTTCAAAACCATCATGTAACTTAGGTAGGAAACTCATTTATCAAAGAGTTTTTTCATA
This sequence comes from Citrus x clementina, assembly GCF_000493195.1. NCBI lineage: Eukaryota > Viridiplantae > Streptophyta > Magnoliopsida > Sapindales > Rutaceae > Citrus > Citrus x clementina. The sequence continues at coordinate 10,499,792 of NW_006262022.1, forward strand.
CATTGACAGAACCATAACCAACCTGTTCAACTTCGTTGAAACTCTGCAATATTTATCTCAGTAATGAATGTAAAGCAGAATAGGCTTTTCATGGGTTTAGGTAAGAGATTCCAAGGTTGCTAAGGAAAGCAATATATAGAACAACATACATCAACAAGCACAAGAAAAGCAAACAAATACAGAGTTATAACCAACACATACTCGCAGAAGGAGACAGGAAGACTAACCAAGTACTAATCCCATCCAAGATTCATCTCAGGAAAAACCGCTTACAATTTCTTGTAGGGGGGAAGCACATTCATTAACTATGTTCCAGATTCTGAGGACAGTCCTACATAGGAAAAGTTGCTTTTCTTTCTCAATCTTAGTCAAAGTTTATCGCTACACAAGAGAGACAAATTTTTCATTAAGAACCTTAAATTTATCATCCTGAATTTGTTAAGAACTTTTATCCCTTCTTCTATACTTGAACGAATACCGATCAGGCTTTTGATTGCAAATCTCAATGTCCAATTTATTGTCCGGGACAGGTTTGGAACCTGCGCTCCTCCTCCTTCTATACTTCAACAAGAAAATGTCGGATTTATTGTCCAGGACAGGTTTGGAACTTGAGCTCCTTCTTCTATACTTCAACAAGAAACGTCTTGAGCCCCTCTTTCTGTACTTGAAGAAAAAGCGATCAGGCTGTTTATTGCACACTGCGAGCTTATATGAAGCAGATTCACAACGCTTATCATAAGAAGGTCTGGAATCAAAGTTTGTACTAGTCTCATCTCCACTTGACTTCAACGCATTGCTCGAACAGCTTCCAGAACCTGATCCTCCGAGGATCAACACACCATCACACTCCTGTTTCTTTGGGACATGAGAATCACTTGAATTCACTACACACAAGTTCTTAGAAATTCTAGGCGAGCTATTCATAGACCTATGCAACTGAAATGCCAACTCAGCATCATCGTCACTAGCAACCTTTTTATGAATTTCACCACCCTCGTCCCTCTTCACCTCCAAATCCAACGCATTACTCTTCTTTGGTACAAATGGTTTCCTACCTATCATCTCACTAGCCATCAAAGCAAACACAATCTTTCTCTCAACCACAGCACAGCTTCCACCCCCATTTGAAACCCTAGAATTTGATATTCCCAAATCGGCAGAACTGTTACAAATTTTCCTACAAGTCAAAAGTTCCCTCCTCTTCACCAACGATTTGGGTACCCAACAGTCAACACAAATTAAAGATTCCAAAGATGACATAGAGTCAATAGCCTTGCACTTCAAAAAGCAATTTCTGTGAACAGACCGCTTACATTGGGAGCAAGTTAAAAAATCTTCAATCGTTTCCTTATAACAATAAGAACAAATTTTTGATGATTCAATGCGATCAAGACATTTACAACAAAGAAGAACAATGCGCCACTCGCTATAGAGAATTTGAATTTTATCGTTACCGGTGCAGGAGTCGATTCGAAATCCACAAGCTTGACATTCTGACAAATTGGGTAAGTCTCTGGTCTTCTTATTGTTGGTGGATTCTTGTTCATGGCCCTTGTCCATTTTCAATTGGACTCTCTAAATATTGGGTCAGTCTCTCGTCTTCTTGGTGTTGGTGGATTCTTGTTCGTCGCCCTTGTCCATTTCCAATTGGTTGCTCTAATTGCAGGGAGTCCAAATTTGGAAAGTTTAGGGTTTCTATAAATCGACTTGATTAATAAGGTAAATTATGATATCAGAAAACAGCTTACTCTTTGACATAATTATATCCAAACGCAAGAAGTGAAAAAGGGTAATGACATTGGGTTGGGCTCCTTTTTTCCTTGTAAATCTGTGCAAGTACATAGTCTTCTTATTTGTATCAAATAGGCTTAAGTTTTTCATTTATATCAAATAGGTCCACATCTCTGGAAATTTCATTTGTTATTGTGAAAAAAAAAATGGTGCAAATCACATACTCAAAGGCCAAAAAAAAAAAAATTGTATTCTCTATGAATTTGTGTTATAAATAGAAACATTATAAGTATAATAACTTGTAATATAATTGAACAGCAAACAACCTAAAATAGTAAACATAGTTTGCTACCTAAAATAGTAAATATAATGTGATTAAGGTTAGAAAAGTAACAAGCATAAATCACAAAAGTAAAGTTACAATACTAGAGAAACATAAACTAAATAAGAAATATTGAAGAAAAAGTAAGGCCTATACTAAATCGTTTTCTTAAAACAGATTTGTTATCTACTGTCAAGTGTTTTAAGTTTGAACAACATCTGTTTTCTAAGATACACAAGAATAAAACAATTTTCACTCACTTATTTTAAATTTGATTGGCAATTATTTCCTAAGATATAAAAAAAAAAAAAAACCAATTTCAACACACTTCTAAATCATTTTACAGCGAGCTTCCAATGTCTTCAAATGCAACAACAATTATTTTCCATGATACAACAAGAACAAAATAATTTTCAATCAGTTGTTTGATTGGCAACTGTTTCCTAAGATACAACAAAAACAAAACAATTTCAACACACTTATAAATCATTTTAGAGCGAACTTCTAATGTGCTCAAACGTAGGGGTGGGCACGGGTCGGGTTGAAAAAATTTAACCCAACCCAACCCATTACATATCTCAACCTAACCCAACTCAACCTACAATTTTGCGGGTTGGGTTGAGCTTTTGAAAAAATTTATTTTTATAGTGTAATTTAATATTAAACAAAAATAAATTGGAAAATTGGAAAAATTAAAGAAAACACAATATTAAAATTCTTACAACAAATCCAACATTTTAAAGTTTAACAATCAAATTATTAGTAAATAATTAATAAAAAACAAGTTCATAAATTAAAAATCTTGTTTAATACAAAACACCGTATATAAACCCCTACTCAAACGCTTCAATACATTATAAATGTTAAAAGACCAAGAAAACTATGGGGTTGCTTCCAAGATGCATGAACCTCTATGATAATTTCTTAATGTTTATGCACAAGTAATTATATATAAACCTTTCATATCTTAGTTATTTTTCCTTTGTGGGACAAGTGGATCTTTCTCTGACTTTTCTAACTCTAGGGGTGTACTTTAAATAATAATTTATTGTTCACCGGAGCATTATTTTAATCGTATAAATATACTATTTCGAAATATTTGTGAAGGGAAACCCGAAAGAACTTCGACATTTCACTTGTACTAAGTGTATCCCACTTCTATAAAAAAAAAAAAAAAGTGTATCCCACTTGAAATTTGTTGAAAAAATAGCATATCAATATGCTATTTTGAGGGCACATTTTGAGTGGGTCCCACTTAGCGAAAGTGAGAAATCTTGTGAAGTTCGGATTTTACTCTGTGAATACTTCGAAAGCGTATATTTATTTACTCAAGAGCACTTAAAATTTTCTTTCCTCCTTCTGACGTTCTGTTTTTTATCGAGTTTGAACGTTGTTCTGGTTCGCTAGAATTATTTGTCTATGCTTGACGGATAATTCGTACTCGTTGTATCCTAAGAAACAATTACCAGCAAACCCAAAGCACTACAGTAGGTGATAAATCTGTTTTAAGGACAATGTGTTACAGGCCTCGGGTTCATTTCCTTTGTTTCGCTAATTTATTTTCCTTGCCTGTTTTAATTCCAGTTGTTGTTCTTGTTGTTTTTAATTTCAGTTGTTGTTCTTGCTGCTATTTAACTCACTGTTATTTTTTCTAACAATCTTAAAACAGATTTTTGTTGAGATGACAACTAAAGCCAATGATGTGATTCTGACTGGTCCTATTTCAGTTTCTACAGCTGGGGCATCTGTTGTAAAAGAACCAGTCGCTATGGCTATTCCTGTGAATCATGCGGAAAGGCCAGAAAAATTCAATGGCCAGAATTTCAAACGTTGGCAGCAAAAGATGTTCTTTTACCTGACCACGTTAAACCTTGCGAGGTTCTTGACGAAGGATGCTCCTAAACCCAAAGAGGGTGAAACGGATATTCAAGTTTCTAGTGCAATTAATGCATGGCATCATTATGATTTTTTATGTAAAAATTATGTAATGAATGGGCTTAGTGATTCCTTGTATAATGTATACATAAGAAAAAAAGCAGCCAAGGAGTTATGGGAATCCTTAGATTGAAAATATAAAACTGAGGATGCGGGTACCAAAAAGCTTGTTGTTGGCCACTTCCTAGATTATAAAATGGTGGATTCCAAAACTGTAATAAGTCAAGTACAAGAGTTTCAAATCATATTATCTGAAATCCTTGCAGAAGGGATTATGCTAAGTGAAACTTTTCAAGTGGCTGCAATTATTGAAAAATTACCTCTTGCTTGGAAAGATTTCAAGAGTTACTTGAAGCATAAACGCAAGGAAATGAATATTGAAGGGTTGGTTGTCAAGCTCCGAATTGAGGAAGATAACAGAAATGCAGAAAAAAGGGGTTATTTCTATGGCTAAGGCAAATGTTGTTGAACATGGGCCTAAAAATAAGAAAAATAAAAAATTGGGACCAAAAGGAGGAATCTCCAAAAAGCAAACAAAGTTTCAAGGAAAGTGTTTTAACTGTGACAAGATGGGTCACAAGACTTCAGATTGCAGATTGCCTAAAAAGAAGTGAGCGGCAAATGTGGTCGAAAACATCATTCACTTGTTTCAAACATAAACTTCTCTGTAGTGGTTTCAGAAGTGAATCTGGTTGGCTCTAATCCAAGAGAATGATGGATTGATACAGGAGCAACCAGACATGTTTGCTCGGACAGAGGGTTGTTCACTTCATTTGAAGCAGTTAGCAATAGAGAGAAGTTATTCATGGGGAATTCTGCTACGTCTGAGATTGAGGGTCAAGGGAAGGTGATTCTGAAGATGACTTATGAGAAAGAGCTGACTCTGAACGATGTGCTTTATGTGCCAGAAATTCGGAAGAACTTGGTTTCTGGATCGCTGTTGAACAAATATGGTTTCCGAATGGTGTTTAATTCAAATAGGGTAGTTTTGTCAAAGAATGGGATGTATGTGGGAAAGGGTTATGTTAATGATGGCCTATTTAAGCTCAATGTAATAACTCTGAAACCAAAAATTAATAATGAAGTTAGTTCTTCTACTTACTTGCTTGAGTCTTCTAATCTTTGGTATGGTGATTAGAATATGTTAATTTTAATTCATTGCGTAAATTAATTAACATGAAGCATATTCTCAATTTCCAAATTGATTTGAAACATAAGTGTGAAACTTGTGTTGAGGTAAAACTAACTAGGTCATCTTTCCAAACAATTAAAAGAAACATTGAACCACTTGATTTAATACATAGTGATATTTGTAATTTTAAATCCATTCAAACAAGAGGTGGTAATAAATATTTTATTACCTTTATTGACGATTGCACAAAATATTGCTATGTACTTGTTGAAAAGTAAAGATAAAGATTTAGAAAAGTTTATTCTCTACAAAAATGAAGTTGAGAATCAACTTAATAGAAAAATCAAAGAATAAGGAATGACTATGGTGGTGAGTATGTTGGTCTGTTTGAGTCACTATGTGAACAAAGTGGAATCATACATTAAGTCACGGCTCCATATTCACCTCAATCTAATGGGATTGCAGACCGAAAGAATCGAACTTTAAAGGAAATGATGAATGCAGTGTTGATAAGTTCTAGGTTACCCCAGAATATGTGGGGAGAAGTTGTTTTATCAGCTAATTATTTATTAAATAAGATACTTTGAAAGTAAGAAGATAAAACCCCGTATGAGCTATGGAAAGGTAGAGCACCTTCTTATAAATTCTTACGAGTGTGGGGGTATCTTGCTAAAGTAGTGGTTCCTTCAAATAAAAAAGTGAAAATAAGACCAAAAATTGTTAACTGCATTTTCATTGGTTATGCACAAAATAGTAGTGCTTATCGATTTCTGGTGCATGAGTCTAAAGTTCCAAATGTCCACCAAAATACGATAATAGAATCAAGAAATACATCATTTTTTGAACATGTGTTTCCTTGTAATTCTAGAGTGGAATCGAGAGAATTACCATAAATTCATGAAACAATAATTGAAAACTGTCAAAATGAAGAAAATGATGAAGTTCTAGAAGAAGAAGAAGAAGAAGTTGAGGTCAGACGTAGCAAAAGAGTTAGAATAGAAAAGTGTTTTGGTCCAGACTTTTTAACGTTTTTGTTAGAAAGTGAACCTCAAAGCTTCAAAAAAGTTATAACTTCACCTGAAGGCACTTTATGGAAAGAAGCCATTAATAGTGAAGTTGAATCCATTTTACAAAATCATATCTAGGAGCTAGTAAATCTTGTTTCAGGATGTAAACCTTTGGAGTATAAATGAATTTTCAAAAGAAAAATGAAAGCCGATGGATCAATCGATAAGTATAAGGCTAGACTTGTAATTAAAGGTTATAGGCAACGAGAAGGCCTTGATTACTTTTATACTTATTCTCCTGTTACGAGAATAAATTCCATTCGGATGACAATAACAATTGCAGTTTTTTACAATCTCGAGATACATCAAATGGATGTAAAGACGACTTTTCTAAATGGAGATTTAGATGA
>NW_006262022.1:10506428-10554686 GCF_000493195.1 Citrus x clementina
ACAGCCTGAAGGTTTTATAGCTCCAAGACAAGAAAAGAAGGTTTGTAAATTAGTATAGTCATTATATGGCTTGAAACAAGCACCAAAACAGTGGCATGAAAAATTTGATCATACGATGATCACAAGTGGATTTAAAATCAACGAGTGTGACAAATGTGTTTATGTCAAAAAAACAGAAAAATGGCTATGTTATTTTATGTTTATATGTTGATGTCATGCTCATTGTTGGGAGTGATGATGACATGATTAAATCTACTAATAATATGTTGAAGTCTAAATTTGACATGAAAGACATGGGTCTTGTGGATGTCATTTTGGGGATTAAAATCTCAAGGGCTTCTAATGAACTTATTTTAAGTCAAACTCATTATGTAGATAAAATTCTAGGAAAATTTAATAAAGATGATAATACTGTGCCTAAAACTCCATTAGATACAAGTATACATCTATCGAAAAACAGAAAAGATGATATTTCTCAAGTAGAATATGCTAGAATAATAGGCAGTCTGATGTACTTAACAAATTGTACCAGACCAGATCTAGCCTATACAATAAGTAAACTTAGTAGATATACGAGCAATCCAGGTAGGGGTGGGCACGGTTCGGTTCGGTTAGGATAGAAATTAAGTAGAACCAATTTAAATCGGTTATTTTATAAAAAGAACCGAATAAGAACTGAACTCAATAAGAACCGAACTCAAACGGATCTTTTCGAATCAGTTCAGTTTTTTTGGTTCTAGGCCTATTTTGAATTTTCAAATTTTTAGCCCGTTGGGCCTCATAAATATAATAATTTTTTTCAACAATTAGTTCATCCTAATTTCATTACAAATATTAACAATAAATACAAAGTATTCAAAACACATTTTATCACTAATATCTTACTAACTACTAATAAGGTACTCATAAAATATAAAATTTCAAAATACATAATCAAACTCCAATACTCCATCTACATAAACATAATCATAATGTTGTAAAGACAAATAAAAATAATAACAATTACAACTTACAACACAAAATAAAAAGAAAATTTAGAAACAAACGCCAACAACATTCTCCCATCTTTATCAATATCAACATCAACTTTAGGCATTTTCCAACTCAATATTTGGATCTATAAAAAACAATTTAACACATCTCGATTTGAATAAAATCTAAAATTAATTCGGTTTTTCGGTTCAGCTGAGTGAACCAAATACCGAACCGACATTTCGGTTTTTTTACAAATGATATATTTCGGTTTTTTTAAAAATAAAAACGAATTCGAATTAAAAAAAAAACCACCGATTCGGTTCGGTACTTTTAAGACCACGGTTTGTTTGCTCACCCTTAAATCTAGGAACTGATCATTGGAAAGTTATCGTAAGAGTACTCAGGTATCTTCGATACACTCATAATTATGGACTGCACTATACTAGGTATCCAGAAGTATTAAAAGGATTTAGTGATGCTAACTGGATATCTGATGTAAAATATTCAAAATCCACTAGCGGCTATGTTTTTACACTAGCAGGTGCAGTTGTATCATAGAGGTCTTCTAAACAGACAGTAATTGCCAGATCTACAATGGAATCTAAATTCATTGCATTAGATAAATGTGGTGAAAAAGCAGGATGACTCAACTTTTTAGAAGGTATTCCAAAATGGCCAAAGCCTGTGCCTACAATATGTATTCATTACGATAGTCAATCAGCTATCGGTAGGGCACTGAGCAATATGTATAATTGTAAGTCTGGACACATACGTCGCAGACATAATACAATTACACAACTTATTTCTACTAGAGTTATTTCTATTGACTATGTGAGGTCAAAGGATAACATTGCGGTTTCGCTAACCAAAGGATTAAATAGAGAGCTAGTAGAAAAACCATCGAGGGGAATATGATTAAAACCCATAGAATGATTAGTCAATAGCGAAGGAAAACCCAACCTAGTTGACTGGAGATCGCAAGATCTAGGTTTAATGGGACAACCTAACTGTTAAAGACTAAAATTGGATCACTGTGGGGGTCATTCTCTTAAGAGGATTACCTCATTGACCATTCCTATGATGAAACAGTGATGCCCGTGTAAAATAAGGTTGGGCTAGGCTCTTAATGATTCTTATGCGTCAAAAATCCGAGTAGAGTAATACGGGTTACTCTTAAGGGTTCAGTAGAAACTCTTGCAGAACCAGGTAGATGTTCAAGGCCAAAACGAACATAACCATGAGAACTCAACAGTGTTAGGAGAAATACCTATGTGTAGTATATGATTGTTTACACTAATGACAGAACAGTTCAAAGACATCGCATCTACTGATCAGCCAGTAAAGTAAATATATTATCACAAGGAAAGGTTCAAAGAATAAGACCTACATATCCTGTACTAGGTATCGATAAAAAAAACTCAATCATTAAGGTGAAAAATAGTTTTGATGTCAAAATTTAACGGTTTTTCTGTTTTACTGCCAATTTTCATTCATGTGGGGGATTGTTGAAAAAATAGCATATCATTATGCTATTTTGAGGGCACATTTTGAGTGGGTCCCACTTAGCGAAAGTGAAAAATCTTATGAAATTCGTATTCTACTCCGTGAATACTTCGAAAGTGTATATTTATTTACTCAAAATGGTGCTTGGGTGAATGCGAAATTGTCTCTCAAAATGCACCCTTGAAGTTGAAAATTTGAAAGGAAATGAGGTTTATCCCACAAGGGAAAAATAAGCCAAGGGATTTGTGTTTATATATGGACACTTACCCATGCATGAGTAAGAATTATAAGGATAGAGGCTCGCTCCACACGCGCGTGCGCAAGGGGGGTGCGAATCCAAGACTGATTTGGTTGAACTCGTGTGCACTCGCGCGTCCTGCGTATGAGAATGTCAGCCCAAAATCACCCAAGCTTGCATGGCACGTTTTTAATTTCCTTTTAAATTTTTGTAACAGTTTGTGAATTTTTTGAATTCAAATGATTTGTAACAGCTTCGCAATTATTTTTTGGGCTGTTATGCAATTCAATTTTTGAATTCAATAGGCTATATTGAATTGTTTAAATTGAATTGGCTGTTACAACAATTAAATGGCATATATTGAATTCGGAAATTCAATTTTATAACTGTTACATCATACTCACATGTGTATAAAAAGGTAGCTTTCCCTTCTGTTTTTGACACACAAGAACAACCAACACACAGAGCACTTAAAATGTTTTTTCCTCCTTCTGACGTTCTATTTTTTATCAAGTTTGAACGCTGTTGTGGTTCGCCGGAATTATTGGTCTATGCTTGACGGATAATTCGTACCCGTTGTATCTTGAGAAACAATTACCAACAAACCTAAAGCACTACAGTAGGTGGTAAATCTGTTTTAAGGACAATGTGTTACAGGACTTGGGTTCATTTCCTTTGTTTCGTTAATTTCTTTTCCCTGTCTGTTTTAATTCCAGTTGATGTTCCTGTTGTTTTTAATTCTAGTTGTTGTTCTTGTTGGGGAAAAATAAGGTTTTTAAATTTTTTATAAAACCTTTTGAAGACCGCTCTCATATAATATATAAGAATTCGTATTCTAGAAATCGTACCTTGAAAATCTGAGTTGGCTTTTTCCGCTGAAGTGATTTAGGCTCCTAGATCACAATCCGCCACCACCACTCCTGTTAGATCACGATCTGTCACCACAACGCTTGTTAGATCACGAACTGTTTCCAATGATCTTCCAGGTTATGACTCAGGTTCGATCTGCACTTGACGTGTAGGCGCCTTTATCACTACCAAAGCAACTAGCACGAGAAAATTTTTCTCTCAACAATGGAGAAAAAAATCTTTTTCTCTAATCTGTATAAAGTGGCTTCTCTCTTTTTCTTTAGGAAAAAATAAGCCTTATATATCTTCCTTTAGTGAAAACCCTAGGCTCCAAATAATGCCCTAAATAAAACTCACGTTTATTTGCTTTTTCAATAGGGGACCCACCTTGTAAAATAACATAAGGCCCCTTATACAAAAGCTAATTAAATGGAGCCTCCCACTAAATGATATATTTAGGCTTTTGACCCAAATAGCTAGTTATCTTACTTATTAGTACAGTAGTGGTGCAGTCAATTAAATGAGCTAACCCGGGGATCATTTGGGAACATACAATAGTGGCTACAATAATTAGGCATGTAATTAAACTAGCTCAATTATTTAATTCCAAATCTATTCCACTAAAAGATTGGAACTGACTTCCATAATTGTATGCTCGAATTATAATTCGTCCCAAGCCACATTGATTTCTTTACTGCACAATCCTTTGTACCACATCGTTAATTAAATTGATATCTTAACTGTCCAATCAATTTAATAACATCTTATTCCTTGATCCTTATTGGTTTTCTCCAATGATCATTTTTAACATACTAAATATGTTGACACACTCTGGCCAGAGAATTCTATGATCAAGTGCCGAAAACCCATCAAGAGATGTGTTGTACAAATTCTATATTGTTAATCTATAACTCCAATACTCATAACTGCTCCCACCAAGATACCGGGTAATCTTGACCACAAGTATGTGTCGTGCCCGTTGGTAACTCAAATAGAATAACAATTACAATCATGAAATCATAATTAACTCAATATTAAGATTACAGTAAAATCAATACTTATGAGATTTAATAAGTCTGACAGTTATTACAAAGTTAATTAAATCTCATATGTGATCATGTTCAATGTAGTCGCACTACATCAATAAATTCATACATGATTAAGACAAATCATTCAATGAATTTATTACAGTCTATACCTAAATAAAGTGCCCAACTTTATTTATCAACTGCGAACTAAATTTATTTAATCATAAGATAACTTGTATTTATGTCTTCTGTGAATCCACATGGTGATCACATAAATACATATAATATGATTAAATGGACTTTAATACAAATATTAATGCAATTAAGATATTTGAATAAAATACCTCATTAATTTTATTAATCAGAAAAAATGTTTATTACAAATAAATAAACACATATGCTTTAAAGAGCATATTTTCCCAACAGTTCTTGCTGCTATTTAACTCACTGTTAATTTTTCTAACAAAATCAAGCCTCAAAATAACCATTTATGCGTTATTTTTCCATCATTTCGTAAGATGGAAAAGTACAGTAAATAACTGTTTCATCAGTTCTCATAAATGAGGTCGCAAGATCAAAGGAAAATGAATCAAGTAATGCCCATGTTTTAGCCTTCGGAAGCTGACACCCCTCTTTGAATTCAGGTCCAGTGCAGAGCAATATCAGAAGTATGGTTTTAGGAAAGTCGGTACTTAAGAAAATAGCGGCGCAGCCAGAGCTCATACACTACCATATGAAATGTTGTGCCATATTTTATTGGTGGTGTATTCCACTCAAATTGCTTTTGAGCCTGATCAATAGATACAAGAGATCCAAGAAATAAGACTTTACGAAATAGAAGTTTTCAAATTAGAAGTATGTTCCCAAAAAGTACTTTCTAATATAGTTCTCTTGAGTCCACACAATACTTTAACCCACTTCTGATTGGTAGCACATAATCAGCATACTATAATGTCGTACATGTTATGATGCTACTGTTATTAACAATTAAACGAGACTGATAAATTTTTGTTGAAAAATGTATTTATAGATGCATGATTCTTATTAGGGACTTTTTCCAGAAATTGTTTTTCTGAAAATACAACAGAGAAAATGATACTATTAAAGCACATAGTTGCATGTAGAGAGGATCGAAATTTAGACTGTAAATGCAGCAGAATGTACTTATTACTGAGTAGAAAATTTGATACACCTTGAATGTGTTTTTATGCGAATTAATGAATTTTCCCTTTGATATGATGCCTTTTAAAATAAGGTTAAGTCGATGGACATCATCCTCCCGGATAATCATTGACAACTTGTTCCAGTCGAGAATGTCATTGAATGGCAGGTCGTGAAAGTCGGATATGATAACTGCAGAAAGCGAACAAGTTGATCAGAGAACCAATTAGAAGCAGGCATATAATATAAAAGCAGAATCAGTACATAATAGGTGACAACAGATCATATTAAAAAAAAAAAATTCATTTTTTATATTAAAAAAGGGAAGGTTCATTTTTTATATTAAATAATCTTACCAGGAACACATCCGCAGTGGATGGAATCTACTATTTGAGCAAAATTTCCTAGGGAACCACCAGGGCAGATGCAGAACTTACTCCTGTAGAATTTTGTTTGACACGTTTCAGTTGAATTCTTCTTTTATATCTTTGATTGGACAGGATTTGGCGTTCATCATTCTGCCAAAACTGTGCCAGTAGGTCTTTTAGTTTTGAATAATTGCTATAACCTGTCCAAAGAGCAAGGCTAGTCCTGCACTACTGTGCCATTTTCAAATGTTATCATAAGTTCACTAATTTCGACAATGTCATCATTAATATGATATGAAATATGAAGCATATATCATCTGGAATCACCTATCCTCGAAGTCATTTCCACCAGCATAAAGAAGAAATGGAGGTATAATTTGAGGAAGGGAAACACCCTTGTGCCGTGAGCACAGAACTCGAATAGAATTCTTCCAGAGGTTATGAAATCCTTCAGTAGCCCTCACACCAATGTCATAGCAAGTGACAAAAAAATGATCAGCTCCTTGCGTTCTATTCAAATACGGATACTTCAAAATTAAGCTCAACATAGTCCTTGACAATGGTAGTCGTGTTTGTAAAAGAAGCTCCCTGCATATAATACAATATGATGTGCATCAGAGGCACGAAATATGATTTTAGTCCACTATAAGTGAATATTGGAATATGAAATTGCAGAGTACGGTGAATTTTAGTCTCTTAATGATTCTAGCAACATAAATGATAGACAAATTTGCATGCATAAAAAGGTAAGAAATTAGCAACCAAGTCTTGAAACCGAAGACATCACGAGAGCTATGAATATTTCTTCCCCAATGTCACAAAATTCCTATTTGGTACTTTGTCTCAATGAACATGATTCTGTTATCTACAAGAACTCATTTCATTGACTCTTCCTATTGGTGAATGTTTTTGAAATTTCACAACCAACATATGTATTATGTTAGGAAATATATCTCATTTTTCAATAAGAATTTTCTAAGATATTTTGTTTTTGACGAGTGTTCTATTTAAAAAATACATAATTTTTCTTTTGTCATTTAGCTTTTTCAAAGAGGAGTACAACTTGTAAAAGAAAAGAAATATTTATTCTGCAAGAAATAATCAATATATATATATAAGGAAGTTGGGTTCACTCGTTTGCATGCCATAATAATAAGTTTATCTGCAAATAAACAATTTCTAATGTGAGAAAAACCATAAGTTTATTGAGAAATTTAGTGTTATTGGAATTTTGATTGTGAGAAAAATATTAGAGAGATTGTAATAATTTTTCACATTATGTATTTTTATCTCATCGTTCTTGGTGACCATGTTTTATCTCCCATATAAAAGTTTTTAACTTTAACTTTTGTGTTGTGCAATTGATTTATTATTTTTTTTTATATTTTTACTTTCAAAATCTTAGGTAAGATTAAAATTCTCATATATATATATATATACACACCCACCTTTTCTCTGTCACTTACAGGCCAAAAGTCCTATAACTAATGTGAAGCTTAGTTAAAATTCAACAGCAAGAACCCAATAGGTTCATAATTCCGTCCTTAGACTTAAAGATAACATGAAAATATCATATTACTATGAAATCATCAAATGCATTAAGGCACTGTTTACTTTCTGGAGTGGGAGTGAGGAGTGTGGATTTCTCTCACTCCAGTGTTTACTTCAACAAAATAGAAAGAGATTGGGTATCTTATTCCATGGACCCCACCCATTTTTAGAGTGGAGAGTGGGAGTGGGACTCCCATGGGGAGAGGTAGGAGTAGGAATCCACTCCCACCTCTCCCTTTTTTACCCTTTGTTTTTAATTTAATTTAATAAAATAAAATAATTTATAGTTATATTTATTTAAATAATATTATTATATTTAACTAAATAATAATTTACATTGATTATAAGTTAAAATTACTTAAAAATAATATTATTATATTAATAGAGAATTAATAAATATATGCTATCTTTATTTAATAATATAATATTATTATATTTATTTTAAAAATAATCATACTATATTTATTTAATATTAATAATTAATAATAATAAATAGTTTATTCTAAGAAAATATTAATTTTGTACTAAATAATATTATATTAATAAATTTAATATAATTATATAAAATAAAATAATGTTTCATTTTATATTTACCCTTCTTTTTATTAAATTTACTATAACTATATTTAATAAATATTTAAATAATATTATTATATTTAACTAAATAATAATTGGGTTTGATTCTACGTTTAATTTACTTTAAAATAATATTATTATATTAATAGAGAATTAATAACATAACTATATACAATCTTTATTTGAAAATATAATATTATTATATTTATTTAAAAATAATAGTATTATATTTATTTAATATTAATAATTAATACTAATAAATAGTTTATTCTAAGAAAATATTAATTTCATACTATGTTAATAGTAAAAATATTTCATTTATATTGCCCTTATCAACAATTTTTAATTTATATAATTAAAATTTAAAAAAATGATGTTCATAATTAAGAATATTAATAATTATTATAAATTTACAAATATAATAAAATAAATGTTTATTCATTAAATATATTTTTTATTAACTTTGTAATTAAAAACTATAATTCTTTACATAAGGATAAAATTGTAATTTGAAACTATTTACTCACAATCCAAGGCAAAGTAAACACATAAATTTGATTCTGATCTTCATTCCATGATTCTATTCCAGTGCAAGTAAACAACCTACTCTCACTCCCACTCCACACTCCCAATCCTAGGATTCCCACTTATCAGGATTCTCACTCCAATCCAAAAAGTAAACGCTACCTAATTAGCTTCAGAGTAACCATTAACCAATTATAAAACTTCATTATTCACAAGACTCAAGCACCAAAGCATCATATAAATAACCGAATTTTAATCTGTACCTTGCCTCTCATCTTGTGACAAGAAACAGGGATAAAGAAGAGATGTGCTTTGGCTGGATCAGTAGTCAAAAATCGACTCTCTCGGATTTTCTTAAAGAAGTATCCTTCAATTGCAAACTTTCTTTTCAGCTTCCATGGTGTCTGGTAACTAGAATTCCCTCTCCATTTGCGCATATTCGCTTTTAAGGTCTCCGGTGAGTGAAAGATGTCCGAGTAAATTTCAGATTCTTAATCCATACTCCGTAGGGAACTTCATAAACCAAACAAAACAGTAATAAGTACATGAAATATTTGCAGAATCTTGAACCAAACAATGCATAAATACATCAGAAACAAAGGTAAAAGAAACCTTGATTAACCCAAAAATGCATGAAAATGAAAAGTAGGGGACAAGGGTGCAAGAAAATGAGTATCTGAAATAATTGATAATATGGCTTTAAGAGTGAAGAGGTAGAAAAAAAAAAAAAAAAGGCGAGACAATTAATCGTATAATGAAGGTTGTTTGCAAGCGTGGGGCAGGCAGGCGTTGGAGGATTCTGTGATCCATTTTCTTGGGAAAATTTGGGTGTTCTGATTTTCTTGGGAAAGTGTTTTCTTAGAAAGTTTGGGGTCTTGGGATTGTTAAATGAGAGGAGAAAAGAGATAATGAGCACTTATATGAAGAAATAGAGAGAGTCAAAGGCTAGTCAACATTTTGGGTTTTGTTGGCGGCAAAGTTGATTACTTCTGGTACAAGAGATGCGACGTCGTTCAAGAAAAAACCAAGAGAAAAATAATATAAAAACAAGAAATAAAGATAAAAAAAAATTGATGCTTTATTTCAAAAAGTAACGCCATATAAAGGAGTAATTTATGTTTAACTGAAAATAATGAATTAACATCATAGTTAATGGGCTTTTGCACTGAAAATAGATTTTTATTGTCTTAAATCTCAACAAGTGATACATAATTCTATTACTTTGAGTTTAATTAAAATTCAGATATATTTTTATCAATAATTCCTCAACGATGATTTACAGTGGAGAGAGTTTTTAATAAATTTTAATATCTTTCTTATCTTTATTTCTCATATTTGTTGGACTGGGATGTTTATTATTATACTTATTTCATTTCTAAGCCGTTCTTGATAAGTGATCTTAAAATATATTTAACTTATATCGGATAATGGGATAGGTATTTTAATTTTACCTATCATATATTTTCACTCTCATATAAGAGAGGACTAGCTCATTTAGACTTACTCTTCTAGAATTTAGTACATAAGAGTAAAAGATTAGTCAAATCTTTCTTATTCATTGACAAGAAATAAGAGACAAATACATCAACCTGACTCAAGTATTTTTTCTTTTATTATTATGAAAGGACTGATTTTTATAGGGGTGGGCATCGGATCAGATTCGGATTTGCTTTCAAATCTGATCGGATTTGATTCGGATCAATCTAAATAATCCGATTGGATTGCATTGTACTAAAAAAAAAACTGAAGATGAAAAATCAAAACCCAATTCCCAATTCCCAATTTCCAAATGACAAAACCACACACCACCGCTGCACGCCTTTGATGAGCCAATCCACGACCACAAACCACACCACACCCATGAGCCACGACCTAACAAGCCAACCCACCACCGTGTTGCCGACGACACAAACTGAATGAATTCGACACAAACCCAGCCGCCACGACGTCCTCCAGACCAGATCGGATTCGACATAAACCCAGCTGGATAAGATTTGGCACAAACCCAACTATCGCGACGTCCTCCAAACCCACGACGAGCAGCTAGTAGCGACAGAAACCTCGCCTTGTTCATGGTAATCCACTAATCCGACAACCCCCAATGATTTGCGTTTGAAACTTTGAATTTTTTACTTGTTTATATGATTTGTCTTGATCATTCGCAAATAAATGATTTGGTTGCTTAGAAGTTAGAATATACCTGCATGTATTTTATCAATATCATTCCTGTGTTTTCTTTTTAAAAAAAAAAATTCTGTATTGTGTTCATTAATTACAAATTTCATTATTTTTTTGTGATCATTGTAAAAAGGTCCCAAACCCGAATTAATTCGAATCCAAAATATAATCCGAACTTGAAATATAATCTGAAATTCGTATTCATCCAATTCCGAAATTATCCGAAATATTCATCCAATCCGAATCCGATCCGAATTAATTCGGATCGGATTAATGTTCAGATTGAATTCAGATGGATTTTTTTCAATTCGAATTATCCGAAATCCGATCGGATTCATCGAAATCTGATCGGATTCATCCAAATCCGATCCGAATATGAAATTGCCCACCACTAGATTTTTACCTTCACAAATTGGGTTCTCTTCTCTACTTTGAGCTTGAGTAAAAAGGCGTGGGGTGTACTTGCAAGGACAAGCTAATACTAAAATTAGGATTTGTAGGAAAATTATACAAGAGAACCATAAATGAAAGAATATAATAAAATAGTAAAGTTATAGAGCTTTCATATGCATTCAAAAAAGGGTTTAGTTATTTTGGAGTTGTTTTAAGATAGATTACCCCTTCATAACCACACGATCAAAATTATAATAATTTTTTTTACTATTTATCACTTTATATATATAGTTAAAATTCATTCTCCATCATAAATATACTCCAATATAGTCATAACCTTCACAAAAATTATGACATAATTCCTCACTAATAGGCGCAAGTCTTGATGTAGATTGATTGCTCTAAAGAGTTCTCCACGTGTTCTTAATTGATTCAGAAATATGGCGCTTCACTTATTTGCTTTAACCCTTGTTCCCTAGAGTTGTTACTCTATCCGAATTTGTTTGTATTTTCTAAGTTACTCTCGTCCTGATATGTCTTTTGTCACTTATATTCAACAAACGACACATGTCATTTGCAAATTAAATTTAATAAAAGTGATATCTACAATCATTTATTTTACGTGTTGGTATTTTACTCGTCGCATTTTATTAAAGAATTTTAAAGGTGAGATTTATGACTATGTTCAAAATTTCGAACTGTAACTTGATTTCCAATATTTTACTATGAAGGTTGTTGAAATTTTTTACCTTCACATATATTTATAATTTGTGAAGAACTTATCACAATTTTTGGCTTCGAATTCGGAAGGGTGAGTACCTGAAAAAATAAAAGAAAGAAGAAAAAATAGAGAGATGACTTTCTCTCTCTAGACATAAACAATGATTTTTTGGAGGCCAAAGACTCCTTCTCTCTTAGAGATGAATGTATATTTATAGATGATGAGTGATGTGGATTTATGGTTTTTCTTTGAACCCTTAATCGAACAACATGTGTCACCCATCATTCCTGCACACGTGGAAGTGAATATGATCTAGGGAATTATTTCCGACCCTATATGTTTCCTTACTCTTATGACCTTTGGACGTGATTTTCTTGGACTAATGGATTGTGAAACTAATTCCCCCCTCTTGTTATTTTTATAAGCTCCAGAAAAATTTTTCCTTAGATATTATTCCCTCAGAATAGTTTGGGTGTTGTTTGTCCTGGAATAATTAGGTGTTGTTTATCCTGAAATAGTTTGGGTGTTATTTATCCTGAAATAACTTATATGTTATTTATCCTAGAATAGCTTGGGTGTTGTTTACTCCGGAATTCGGAATAGTTTGGGTGTTGTTTATTTTAGAATAGCTTGAGTGTTATTTACTCCGGAATAGCTTGAGTATCATTTACTTTGGAATAGCTTGAGTATTGTTTATCCCGAAATCCAAAATAACTTGAGTGTTATTTACCTCGAAATCTGAAATAGTTTGAGTATTGTTTATCTTGATATAGCTCTTGTTATCTTATAAGATGTACACGTGGCATAATTAAGTGTCTTTTAGAATACGTCACCTACATACAATATTACTAATTATTTAATTATTTAATTATTTAATTATAAAATTATTATTTCAAAACAATCTTACACAACTCAATTGATCAAAAGAGGTAAACACATCTTACGTGCAATTCATTGGATAACCAAAATTTGTATTAGAGTAATTTTGTCCTTCCAAACATCATCCGACTTTCTTAACAGTAACGACTTGTCAACATTAGCCCCTTCGCACAAACAAAGAATAAGTTGTGCCAATATTTTTTTTAATTACTCTCCCTACAAATATTTTCATTTTATAAATCGATTTAACGTAATTATATTTATAACATTATTAATGCAACTCAACTCTTAATAAATAATTACTTTAAAATTAATCATTAAATTGTTTAATAATAAATAAAAGACAAAAAATTTAAAAAGGGACGAGTTTGGAGTGTTTTGGATACATAATTAAAAGGCAAAAAATGGATAAAAGGATCAAGAAAATATGAATTTACCAAGTGTCTAACGGTAGACATAAAATTCCCGAAGAAAGCACAAACCGACACGTGTCCTCATGGCAACAAACCGACACGTGTCCATCTAACAGCCTTGCAAAAACTGACACTATTCAGTCGCAAAACTGACTCCCTTGAACAGCAGGTGAAAGGAAAGAATCCCGCTTTCCAGAAACCAACCAACAACAGCAACGTACACAGTCGATGAAAGCATCAAAAGAGAAAAAGATTAAAAAAAAAAATGCTCAAAATAGTTTGTTCGATATAAAGAGTTGAATTTCTCGGAATCGCGAGAAAATGGCGAGAAATGGAGAGAGAGTAGGAGAAATCTCACAGCCACCGCCACAACCACAACCGCCGCCGCCTCCGGCGAGAGCGTCGTCGGGCGGGAGACTTCGGAATCGAGCTGACCCGCTGCTGGTGGTTTGCAGGTGCTACAGCGTGCTGACTTCCCTCACGGCTCTCCTCTGCCTTGCTGTTAACGTTCTCTCTGCTATTCGCTCCTTCAAAAACGGATCCGATGTACGTGTGTGTTCATTTGTCCGTCGTTTTATATTTGCTCTTATGTCGTTTTTGGTTTTCTACGCGATTTATTTGTTTTATTTTATTAATTTCAGATATTTGACGGGATATTTCGGTGTTATGCGGTTGTAATTGCGTTCTTTGTCGCTCTTGCTGAGACTGAATGGCAGTTCGTTTTGAAGTTCACGAAGGTTCGTTTTATATTTATTTGTTTAAATTGGTACATAATTCATTATTATACTTACGTTGTACTGTTGAATTGCATGAATTCGAGTGAGATATTTCTTTTTTGTAAAGTATTTTTTTTAATAATAATTTAGCTTTGGCTAATATAATTTGCCATAACTTGTACAAGAAAGAGACTTTATCTGTCTTCTTTATTTAGACCACTTTCATTTTGAGCTGTTGTGTTGTAAACCTATTGGTCCTCTAAGATTTCTAATCAATTTGGTGAGCTGTTATTGTGGATCAAGCTCGAGTGGGGATTATTATTATAATGTTTCACATATAGAAGAAGCACTGCCTCTAGGAAAAGAGTGATTCCGTACTGAGAATATGAATGTTTCCTCCTTGGAGCTAGAGATAGACACATGCTTTTAGCTTGAATTAAAGAAATTTCTCTCATTTTCTAATGGAATTTCGTTTAGCTTAGATAGACACATGCCAACACGTTTTCTTTTCTTTGATTGTCAACAAACTTGTAGAAGATGATACTAAATCTGTTTAGAAGGTTGTTAAAAAGCTGTTAAGTGGGGTCTACTTAAATGGATTTGGAAAGCCAGTTAGTTAAAGTCGGTTGTTCTCTCCTTTTTCCAGCTTTCAAGGCCTGATAAATAACCCAATTATACCATTCAATTTTGCTCTGGATGGTTAATGAATTCAATTGAGGTTGTGTGCTGTTGAATCTCTGTAATTGAGTGATTCCTTTGTAATAGCGATTCGAGTTTCAAGTGAAGATTTGTTGCTGCTTTTAACCCATGGATGACTGAACCAGGTCAAACACTTGTATCAGTTGTTCATTACTGCTTTGCTATTCTTGATCAATCTTCGAGTTGTGGATTGGGTGTTCTTGTGTTTGTCAATTTGATCGTTGTAGGTTGGCTGATAAAGATCAGTATTACTGGTTAAATCAGTGTTCTAAAGATGGACCACTACACAGCTTCCTATATCGTCCTTTTTTTTTTCTCCCTCATGTAGTATTATTCAGTAGTTGACTTAAAATGCCAGCACATTTGCCTTTTTGAATCATCCTTGGAGGAACCTTAGTTTTGTGTGTATGTCATTCCTTTGTTCTTTTTTATTGTTATCATTTTGTCACATCATTTAGCTGTCTCTTAAGTTATATTTTGTTTAATAATTTGCAGGTATTGGAGTACTGGGTTGCCCGGGGTATGCTGCAGATCTTGTATGTCTTATACTATAGACTTATTTTATTTTATTTTGTCCCTTGATCTTTTAATTTTTTCTTCTTCTAGAATTATCGTGCTTTTGAGTTAGGCTCCTAAAATATCAAACACAATACTAATAAAGTAATGACAACTTACAGGCATATATTAACTTTTTTTTCTATTTCTTCTCTTAGCTAGGCGTCATTCCCCAATGCCCTTTGAAATAGTAAGTCAGGTTTCAATGGCCTTATGACAAACAATTCAACCCAGTTGAGAACAAATCAAAATACGTTGGTTCTCACACTTCACCATGCCAAGCAGGATAATTGCAGAAATAACTGATGATAGATATTGAACATGTAAATCTAACTGACGTTTCTGTCACGTCCTCATATAATTTGGATGGATTGTCATCAAAGTATCACTTTTTCTGAAGGCTGGCAATTTGATAGCAAAACACATACCTATTAGTAATTGCTGAATTTTTAAAGTTGTGGTCTTTCTATTCAGTGTTGCAGTGATGACAAGAGCTTTCCCTGACTATTCTGCAAAGCAAAAGGATCTCATTCTTCTCCAGAATATAGCAAGCTACATGCTTCTTGCTTGTGGTGTAGTCTATGTCATATCAGTAAGATGATGAAAAGCACAATACGTTTACTTTAAGCAGAATCTTTTTGTTTCTTCCGTTTTGTTTTTCCTTTACTAATGTGGGTTGGTGCCTGAATGCATAAATAAATTTCCTGTCAAAGTTCAGAGGCCAGGTGTCTAAATTTGTCAATGAAGGATTCTTAACTGAAATTGATTCTTAGTTTTGTTAAACATTTATCATTAAGGCTGATTTTGAAGGAAATATAGCCTCAACAGTATCACTTATTTGGTATTTTTTTGTCATTATTTTTTAATTATTATAAAGTATTTGGTTGAGACTTATATTCATGATATATTTGATAAAAATTATATAGAAAAAATCCCAAACAGCATTTTAGTTCTTCTGTTGTGGGAAGTATAAATGGAACTGATGGTGTTTGATATTTTCTAATGTCAATACCAAATTTTAGGGAATTCTATGCATTGGCTGCATCAAACGTGCTCGACAACAGAAAGAAATGACAAGGGACCAAGCAGTCAAGGATCTAGAGGTAAGCATCGTGTTACCATAGTTTCCTTGAGAGTTCAATGAGGTTTTCTTTCTGCATATGACTTCAGCCTATGATTGTGTTTTTTGTTCCTATTGCTGCATCTGAGCTATTGAAATAAGCATTATTTGGAGGTCAATTTTATAGAGAATACATAAAAGGTATTACATAAAAGGTATTTCAGTACCAGGACCTTAAAAAGCATCTTGTTCTTGAAGTTTCATGCTTGTTTTGAGTCTGCCTAACAATTTGGAAAAACTAGAATCAGACTGCACTGAAAACCTCATGGTACTACCTGTTCACTCTAATATACAACGGGGCTACCATATGTCTATTCCCAGTGGTCGAGCCTCATCTATCCCTCTTGGCTTCAAAAAAAAGATGTAAACACAAAGTAACATCTAATGTAGAACATCAATGAGAGTAAATCCACACTTGAATTCATGTTCTAAGACTATACTGCCCTGTTGTGTATCTTTGTGGTAAATTCAAGTTTATGATATATAAATAATTAGTTTGTATTTTAAGTTTTTAAGAGGCTCCATAATCTGTTCTAGAAGTTTATATGAATCCAGCATTTATTTGACCGAGAGGCTCCATAATCAGTTGTAGAAATTTATATGAATCCAGCATTTATTTTACAGAGGTGACAGTACGGGGACTTTCTGATTTAATGCATTCCGCGGTAATATTAGGATTGCTTTCAGGTCTACCTTATGTGGAAAATTAGACGCAAAGGTTCATTTCATCTTTTGAGTGTCGACTTTCGTTCATGTTGTTAATTAGTCCAAGTAAATATCCCTCTTGAAATTCTGTTCATGTGTTTCAGTATGGACTTATTATTTATAAAAATCTCATGAACATTAACAGGATTTGGAGCGGCGTAGGGAGGAACTTGAACAGTTGCTCGTGGCAGAAAGAGTTTGAAACAATTTGTCAGTATAACCTTAGGATCATCTTATAGAGGTCACAGTTCTACTTCTGGGTCCCTTTCATTGATTTGTATACTCGGCAGGAACCATCTTTTCATTTACATTACCTTTTGTTTTAGATCTGTTTAGTTTGTGTGCATCTCTTGATTCTTTGAATATCCACTTTGAGATGTAGAAAGCTCTGTCTGCGTTTCTTGTATTACATTGTCAAGATGGCATAAGTAAGAAATTGTTTTGATGCTTTCTACGTGATCTTTAATTTGTACATTTGCATCTGCGGCTACCATACTTTATTGGGAATTTTGTTCGGTTTATTCATCGCATGCTTATACACAAAATTCTGATCTTACAGCTTGTTATATTCTTTTTTTTTAAAAAAAAAGAAAATATGTTATGATATTTGAAATGATCGTAACAAACCGTATTCAAACACACACATGTACAGTATTCCTTCAAAAGAATACAGAGACGGAAGTACAGGCTTATTAAAGCCATTTGGTAATTAAAATTATTTCTAATTAACAAACTGGAGAAATAATCTGAACTTTCATAAATTCGCAAATTTAGTATAAGCTCATAGAGGGAAGTACAGTTCCAGCTTCTTTAGAATGCTCACAAAAGAGGTTTCTTCAACAATGCTTCAAGAGATTTCTTCATTGCAGATAAGCTTGGTTTCTTGAACTAGAATCGCGTTTGGCTGTCAAAACCAAATACAGATCTGCAACCAAGCTTCGGCTCATCTAGAAAGCACGAGGAAACCCTTTGAAAATCGAAAATCCAAACTTGAATTGCGTGGCAAGAATGAGTGGGATGAAGAAAAGTCAAAGATGGAAAGAAGGAATGCTTGACTGCTCAAAAGAGATAAGCAGATTGCAAGGCTGAGAAACTTACTGGGAAAGAAAGGAGAAACTCTTTGAAGAATCAAGAATTCAGCATTGCACACCTGGAGCAAGAGATTCATGAATTACGCAGCAGGTTCGCAGTCATAGTTGCACCAAGTCTAAAACAAGTCAATCTAAAATGGAAAATGTGAAAGATGATATAGCTGCTTATGGATCCGAATTGATGGGTGAAAAGGAAACAAATAGAGGAGCTTCACATTAGACTGAAAATTTTGCATTTTACAGTTGATGTTCTACTAAACGAAGAAATTTCTATACTTCTTATGGCTTAAAATCGGGATTTTCTAAGCTTATTGCAAGCTATTAAATGCGAAAGCTCATCTCCTTAAAAGCCATTTCAGTCATTTGAACAACGATGTCTCCATGATTAAGCATAAAGTTAGCAATATTCACAATATTTCTCCAAACAATAGTATGCATACAAGTCACTCTTAAATTTTAATCAGTATAAAATGTATATATTGTAAGGTAACAGCCCAAAACATACTCTTTTTGACCGTTGAGAAACAATACTAATCAGTTCATAAACAGATCTGGATTTTCAAAATAATCCACAACAGCGATGGAAACAATTTTCAGGGTGTTAAATTGGTGTAAGAATGAGCAAATGCCCTTATACAGAGCTCTTCATTTCTGGTCTATCTTCTCAGATGCATCTGGCTTTTGAGAGAACTTGGATATCCATTTTTGCTTGTTCTTCTGAGATGTATTCCAGTTTTGCGAGAATTTTGTAAGACCTTGCCTTAATGCTCCAAGATTAACCCCATTACCAACCAAAATGCCTGTCACCCCCATTTTTGAAACCTGTAATGACCATTACAATTTACAAACTTCAGCTAAATAACATATATAAGAGAACCTGAGATGCTACTCCCAAAAATAACTCAATGTAACAAGCGTTTAAGCATATGAAAAAGAGTGGAACAGGTCACTTTACCGCATCAATGTTCCGATCCTCATCATCAAAAAAGAGCATCGAGTTAAAAGGAACTCCAGTTCTAGAATGAATTCTCTGGAAGTGATCGGTCTTATGTGACCAACTGGAAAAAATCTCCTGAATAATCAAAAGACAATTAACCAAACCAATGGGAAGGTCACTTATTTGTCATTTCTTATTGCAGCAAATATCAGCAACCTGAATAAGCTCATAAGCCTATTAACAAAGATGCAGACCAGACAAATATATCAACAACAAAGACCAGATTATCATTTGTAGCAAGTACATGCACATAGGACAGACATTTAAAAAAATGCTCTCGGCAACTGACGGATAATTACAAACATCGAACTCTTCCAAAAAGCCTCTGAATTGATACCAAATGACCCAAAAGAGGGAGAGAGAGAGAGGGGTGGCAAAGAATATTGCATCATAAAAACTTCTGTTGAATGTTAGCCATTAAAGAGGCTGTAATATAGCTTCTCATGATCTAACTGTATTAGTTCAAGAATAATATTCAATTGACTGACTCTTGTTGTTACATATGCACAATAGACAGATCATAGAAGGAGTAATCGAGGGCTCACCTTTGCAACAAACATGGACTTGATGTTCAATTTTTCGAGAAAAGTGTTTGCTATATCAGGGCTCGGCGACCGAGAAGCAACAGCTACATCAATCCCTTTGTCCTTGAGAGCATGTAATATGCCTTTAGCATGAGGATACAAAGATGGCATTTCACGTTTGGAGCGACATTCACTGAAAAACAACCATTTATACAAATATAAAACAAGTTCACATTTCACATTAGAATTAATAGCCGAATTCACACAAAAGAAAAATTCATTAAACAAACTATTCAGGAACCTGTCGATAACTGAAAACACATTAACAATCTTCCTCCATGAATCTTAACGTTTAATTAATTACTTGTAAATAAAATAGTGAACTGGGCAGTTAACATTTCTTGATTAAATTGAAGAATACAAACAGGAGACCAAATATTTTCAAAAGATAATATCTGGGTTTTTGTTGCAGAACAAACAAGTCTCAAAACCTAATGAAGAAAAGGGGGTACCAGTAGAAAGGCCAGAGAGTGTAATCAAGATCGAAAACGACTAAACGAGGGACAACTTGGAACATTCCAATTATCCCCATCGCTTCTTCTTTCACTTTTTCTTCACCCATCTCTTCTCAAATGTCTTTTCTTTTGCCGGTTTGCCGTTGGAGCTCCTTTCCCCTTCTTCTATATTGGGATTCTGGACACCACAACTTTGAACTGAATTTTGACAGATATTTTTTTCAACTACCACGGAGCCAATAAGACAACGCCACGCGGACCAATCGGTCGGCACCACTTTTTGAAATTAATTAATGAATTATATTATACCAGGACTTAAAATGTAATGCCACATTGGCGGACAACCCGTAAAATTGAACCCTAATTAAAATAACGCACAAGACAACAATAAAAATATAATCTCGTTCGCTGCGAATTCCTTTTAAGCGAAAAGGAAAGGCAGGTTAACACGCTAAGGTGTTACGAGACACCATTATTGAAATATACAATCAATATAATTCAATTTTAGAATTCTGTATAGCCCCTCTACTATCTATCTATTAATCAAATTCCTTTATTGGTAAAATATCCATGAGAATGAGTGGAAGCTGCCTCTACTGAAAAGTCTAAGAAAACTAATTTTATGTTGTTTATTATTGATGTTGTAACTTGTAAAGCAAAAAGCAGACGAGGGCTGGGTTTCAGGGATCTCACTAGTTTCAACCAAGTCTTGGTGGCCAAGCAAGGGTGGAGATTACTTCGGTTTCCCGATTCTTTAATGGCTAGAGTGATGCAAGCTATATATTACAAAAGTTCCACATTTTTGAATGCAAAGGCAGGCTCCATTCCCTCTTTTATAGTGGAGAAGCATCTTATGGGGAAGACAAGTAATCAAGAAAGGGGTGAGATGGAGAATAGGAGATGGGAGGAACGTTTTTGTATACAAAGACAATTGGATCTCAAGACCAGTTACTTTCAAGCCAATACCGCCTCAAAATTTACCAGCTGAGATTGTTGTGGCTGAACTGATTGATGCTGAAAACAGGTGGAGAGCAGATAAGCTGGAGCAACATTTTTTTGAATGAAGATGTTGAAGCAATTCTTCAAATGCCTCTTCCAAGAAGCCAAGAAGAAGATGAAGTGCTGTGGCACTTTCATAAGAGAGGAGAGTACTCTGTGAAAAGTGGCTATCAGTTAGCACTTAACCTCAAATTTCCTAATGAGCCTAGCAGCAGCTCAGACAGCAATTCTAGACAATGGAAATTTCTATGGATGCTTGAATTACCCGAGAAGATCAAGATTTTCATGTGGAGGGTTACAAAAAACATTCTGCCGACTGCTGAAAATCTTTGGGGAAGGAAGAGTCTGCAAGAACCAATCTATCAAAGATATAAGAAGAATGTGGGAACTATAAAGCATGTTCTGTTGGAATGAAAAGCAGCGAGGAAGATTTGGGATCTAGCTCCTTTCACACTCTAGCACTATAATGATCAAAATCAAGATATTTTCAATGTTGTCCAAGAAATGTACTCCAGGTCAAGGAAAGTGGATGCAAAGCTTATGGTGGTTTACTGTTGGGTGATATGGTTTGCAAGAAATAAATTCATCTTTGAAAGGAAGAAGATAGATCCAAGGGTTTCAGCAGCTAAAGCTGAATCGGTCTTGGAGGCTTGTCAAAGAGTGAGGAAATAAGGAACAACTCATTTAAGCAATGCTAGAAGAGGAAAAAATCAGAGATGGAAACCTCCCCCAGAAAATGTTTTAAAGCACAATGTAGATGCAGTTATAAACAGCAAACACCGGAAGATAGGCTTGGGAGCAGTCATCAGAGATTCAGATGGGAAGGTAATAGCTGCAGGAATTAAGCGAGCTCAATTAAGGGAAAGTGTCAGTTTTGCAGAACCAGAAGCCATCCAATGGGGTCTGCAAGTGGCAAAAGAAGCAGCCATATCTTGTTTGACTGTGGAGACTGATCGTAAAGAATTGGCTGAGTTAGTTAACAACACTAAGGGTAGCAGAACATAGATCTACTGAATAATTTCAAATATCCGAAGTCAAAAAAAGGAGTTTCATAATGTCCAATTTTATTTTGTCCCTAGAATCTGCCCATGCCTTAGCTAAATTTGCTTTAAGGAATGTTTTAGCTGTTGTCTGGACTAGAACAATACCAGCAGATATACAGAATGTATTCGATAGTGTTGTTCATTTGGAATGAAAGGTCTACTTTCTATTTAAAAAAAAAAAAACTTGTAAGCATCCTCTTGTAAAATCTCATATTACATTTAAATAGTAGATTGGTTAATGAGATGCTCGTAGGCTAAAGGTCATACTTGGTTAATTATGTGTGTCAAAATTTATTCTTATTTTGTTTTCACTACAAAGATAAAATACAATTGTATTTCACACATTAGCCCCTGATAAAATAAATTTATGCATATATTTTATTTTTATTCCGCTATTTATCATACAAATCAGACTACAGAAATGAACAAACCCACAAAGATTGCTCTCACATAGGATTAGAAGATCTTGTCAAAAATAAGCAGTATTGAAGAAAAATCTGAAAATTCTAAATAAGCCATTTAGAGCGTCTCAAATATGAGATGCACACTTAACGGAAACTCAAAGCAGATATCAGAAAGTGGAAAAATCTTCTGATTTTCTTATGCACGTTCAAAAGCCACGGCTCGAGTTAAACAGTATGCAAACTCTGGTAGACTATATACACAAACCAGAAAAAGGGCAATTACAATTGACTTATTCCGGGTTCAAAAGAAACAAGAATTTGATTTAATATTAGACTTGTATCGATGGCTTGCTATGTATTTCTGGTAGCACAAAACCAGCTCTTCTTTCCTCAAATGAGTACTCATCAATCCCTTCTGCTGTTTCCACAACTTGATAAACATTGAAAGGGATCGGAGCATCTGCAGGTGCAGGAGTCGTCGTAGTTGTCTGCATTGGCACTGAAATTGTTGGTGGTGTTGGGGGCACAGGAATTGGCATTGACTTGGGAGTCATGTTCTCGTCATCAATAAAAGAATTTGTGTTCGAGGGAGTAGTGAATGATAAATCAAAAGGTGGATCTGGTTTCTGTACTGTCTCACCATTTGGATTCACATCATTTGATGATGTGGTGGAATTGATAGCCGAAAATGGTCTGCGCTTCATTGGTGAATCTTGTTCACTAGCATCTGAGGACTGTTTCTTTTTAGGCTCACCAGGAATGTCCAAACCTCTCCTGCCTGTGAAAATGTAGAAAAAGGTAGTAAAATAATGTTATTCAGAGAACAGGAAAATGAATAAGCTATTATTAACACTGAGCATTGAAATGATATGACGCTTCTTTCAAAGAAAATAAACAAAAATAAATGTTGAAATTAAGAGTGAGAAACCTTAATTCTTTTACCCAAGAAATCACCACACACTGATCTTGTTAAGGCAAGAATGGAGAATCGATGTTGAAATCAGATTAAGAAACAAGGGTATTTAACTGAGACAGGATTTAAGAAAGAATAAAGCAGAAACGAAATGCAAGAAGGATTATAGAGATTCGGCTTTGCAGCCTACATCCTCTTGAGAAACAGAAGCCATAGCTTTTCTTTATGCTTTAACAGATTACCAGTCTTAGAGTAATTGCTACAAGGAACGATAACCACTAAGTATAGCCCTCAAGGCTTTATATACATCTCGCAAGAAGTCCAGATATGTGAGCTGTACACCAGCTCTTGTTCTGGGTTTGTTTCAACAAACCCAGCAAACTCCCGCCAACCCCAACTGTCAGTAACAACTCTTCAAATTGAAACGGCATCAGCAACTACCGTTTAACTTA
Organism: Citrus x clementina; assembly: GCF_000493195.1. Taxonomy (NCBI): domain Eukaryota; kingdom Viridiplantae; phylum Streptophyta; class Magnoliopsida; order Sapindales; family Rutaceae; genus Citrus; species Citrus x clementina. Next base: position 10,530,520 of record NW_006262022.1, read on the forward strand.
AGTTGATCGTGCAAGTCACGTGCGTAACTTAAGTCTTTTGTATGATGGGTGCTGGTTGTCATTCAGCAGTTTTATCTGTGTGTTTGCTTTGTCGTTTCCTATCCAATTCAAGAAACGACAAAGTCGTCTCCTTCTGAAAGTTTTGATTCAGGTTCACATTTAACAATAAAAAATTTTCTAATGAGCTACAGTGAAAGTTCATGTAATCTTTAAAAGATTTTAAAAGTGGTTTCAAAGAAATTACCAGCTGATTCAGTTGCACAACCATCATCCAGATGGAGATTTGAAGGGTCATGTTGGAGTGTTCGATCAATTTTCTTGATAGGACGTGAATGAGGAGTGGCTTTTATGGAGCCAAGTGAATCAGGCTTAGGAGTCTGAAGCATGGTTCCTCCAACAGGAAGTCTTCTATTATTTGCACCTCCAGATGAAACCCTGGGGACTTTCTTCACACTCTGGGCCTTCAAAGGGCTTGGTTTTGATCCATAAAGTGCTTCTTGCTCTGCTATGAGTTGTTCCTTAAGTTTCTTCTGGTCCTAAAGGAGACAAGTATGTAGATCATAATTTGCACAATATCATAAATTGCAGAATATCAACAACAAAAGCACTAGATGAAAGTGGAGCAATATAAGTTCTTCTACAGTGTGCAGGGGATGAGTAAAATGGTATGTTCATACTCGCTGCCTACGGCGTTCTTGCTCCTTCTCTTGCCGTAAAATAGTGTACTCATCAAGCATAGAATGTAGACGAACCTGATAAGTGACAAGTAAAAGGAAAGAGTTCAGAGAAAAGTAAGAACCAGAAATGACTGTGACCTTTAGACAAGAGAAAGGTGCTTACACCATCATATAAGAACTCAACACCTCTTTCAGTTTCCCAGGCAATGGTTTTTGAAGCCAATGTCTCCACCATCCCTGGGCCAATATGGTACAATATTCATTAAATATATATATATATATATATATATGGTACAATTTTTTTTTCTACAGCCAAAATATAAAAAAATATAAAGACAGGTTGGAAAAGAGCCTTATATAGAGGGGAGCAAAAAAATAAACTAAAATTTTGTAAGAGAAGTTGAAAAGAAATTGTTTCAATCCTCAGTAGCAAATAAGAGAGTTGTTCAATGATGCTACTTAAAACAGTGAATATAAGAGTTGATCAATAAATGGAACTCTGATAAACAAAAGCATGTGGTGTGACCTCTAATGATATAGCCTAATTGGTCCATCATATAAAAATCTCTAACTAAAGCTTGTACCAGATAGTGCTTGTCAACATAGATGAAGCTGAGGGTACCTGGAAGTTTATTAACCAGTGAGCGAGCTTTCTCTGCACGCTTGAGTATAAGATGGGAACCTCTTCCAGCATTGTATCGGTTTTCATCCTTTATAACCATGTCAGGTCATACTTCTTAAGTAAAGTGATGGAGATATCACACAATAAAATATGAAAGAATTAGAGATGGTGTAACGGCCAACCCTATTATAATCTTCAAGCCAAGATTCCTCTTCACATGCTGCCAACCACTTGTCAATCTTCTCAAGTATGTCTTTCCTGCTAAAAGCTTCTTCTTTAGCCTTAGCTATTTGAAGTTCAATGTGTTCAAGTACATTAGCTGGATCTGTGGTTCCTGCATCATTAGAAATTCTAAAATGTTCAGTAAAACTTCAAGACAAAAGTAATCAATGATGCAATGATATATCAGCTAGCTCAAACCAGATTCAATGGCTTCAAGCGTGTATTCCATTGAACTATCATTTTCTGGAACCATATGATTTTTTCTGCAAATCTCCTCTAGTTCTGACTGCTTCTTCAGAACAAGCTCCTTCATTTTGCTTGACTTTAACTCTTCCAACCGAGTCACTTCCGCCTCTACCTGCAAAATATAATTACCTCGCAGTCTCACACCCAAAGCAAAATCCCACGCCAACTTATAAAAATATACAGCCCAAGAGGTCTGGAAGACACTCAAGGTAACACGTGCTAATTAATAACTGACATGATCAATGAAGTCCACAGAGAGAGTGTTGTGCTCGGTTATTTCACGTTCTGAAGCAGCAATGTTGCAGGTCACATTCTGAAACATTTGCTGCTCTTCAATAGGAGTATCCATCAAATTCCATAGCTCCAACATGGTCGTTGCAAGGTCTTGGAGCTGCCGTGGCACAAAGGGTAATAACAATGGTCAAAGAGAAAGAAGAGAGTTTTGAATGATTCAACAGAATAAAATTAAAATCATCTAATGGATAAATAACTAAAACAGTTGTTTACCTTTTGCATTCTCTGTATCTTAACCTCTCGTAGTTTTTGTATTGCAGTAGTCAGCTGTTCAATTGTATCATCACTTATACTCCTTGATCCTTCAGAATTGCCAAAACTAGGATGAATCTGACTAACTGTAAGCTTGAAATCCATTCCGAGCACTGAGCAAAAAGAATTCAAAGTGTTTAGGTGGTCCTGAACCTGCTTCATCCTATCACTCTGCATACCACACAAACAATATCAAAAGTTAAAAGATGTAGATAATATTTGGAAGTCCAATGACAATTGAACATAAATAAAAGAGAAGTAACTGATCCAGACCTTCTCTTTCTGAAGTTCATGGAGTTCTCTGTGAAATTCTTCAAGCTTTCTCAATGACAAACCTGTTTCATCCACAACTGTTTTAGAAGAAATATATATCGTTGATCTGTAGATTTCATTTTTGATCATTTGTATTTGCTCTAACACTTGTACAAATTGCTCTTTTCTGTCAGATTTTCTTTTCCTCATTTCCTCCAGTTGAGGAAGAATGTTCCTGAGCTCTTCCTTCAAATTTCCTGCAGTTTGATCAGACTGAAAATACAGGCTAAGCAAATTGTCTGAAGGAGATAATGCACTAAACTTCACAAAAAATTATTTTAGAAAATAAAATAGTGAAAAATATTCAAAAAATTTATTCGCATGTCCAGGCAATAACGACTTCAAATGAAATCAAACCCTCCTTCCTAACTTCTTCTTTCAATCAAGCTTTGCAAGTTAATCTGATCTAGTTTCTACAAACATTGAATGACTATAGACATAGTGTATCACTTGTGTATGTGTGTATGCACACACACACACACACACACAAAAGAAATGTTTCAATGAGGGTTCCTGCACTTTATTAAAGTAAAGAAACCCACACTAGATAACGACTATATATATATGTATGTATGCACGCATGCATGCATGTATCCAGCTAACAACTTCTTCGCTCCTAATATCTCTCTTAAAATGCTTCACAACCTCCTATAAATGGTTTTCATAATTAATGTACATTTGACTATTGGCCCATTTTTGTTTATAATTCATTCAATGCATTTCCAAATATTATACAAATCCAGATGATATTTCTAACCTGCCTATTATGCACCGGTGGCTCAGCCATTGCAGAACATATGGCAGCAAGCTCAGCTTCATAGTCGGCAATTGTCTGCCTCAGATGTGCTCGACAGCGATTGGCCTCATCCACCTTCCTTCTGTACACTTGAAGACACTCTTGTTCAAGCTCAAGCAACATTTTATCCTTATCTGTGTCCGTCTCCCCAACTTCATCCCATATAATCTAGCACAAATCGTAGATAGTTTCCTCAGCTACATACAAATAATAAAACTACAAGTACATGGGATCAAATAATTTTTTTATCTCAAGGGCTTACGAATAAGGAACCTGAAGTTGTTCTATAAGTGATCCACTAGTCGTCTCCTCTTGCAGAAACGGATCGTTATGATTAGACATGATGAACTGCTCGGGCCTATCATAACAAAAATGCAAAATTGCAGAATTTCACCCCAAATATTCTAGAAAAATATAAAATTTCTCAAGAAATTCATATAAATTTAGGTTCTTTTTCTTCGTTGTGTTTCAATCGTAAAATGTTATATTTAATTGGGAACAAAAATAAAATATAACTCATACATTAACATAACGAAATGTATTTATATAACATATTAGACTCAGTTCATCAAAATCAAATTGCAAGAGAGAAATTTAAAAAAAAAATTATATTTTTAATTTGAAATCCTGAAAGAAATACACCAACTCAAAATCTTATAATCCGACATTAAATGAACCTAACAAGAAGAAATGCCTCCTTGCTTGGCCTTTGCAGGAACGGAAGTGAGCTTTTGTGTATTTTCTGAGAGAATTTGTTGTTTTTTTAAATTTTCGGAAAATGAATTTTGGGGTTTATTTTTAGGGTTTGAATATTATGGAGAAGAAGAAGATAGTGGGAAAATTAGACCGTTGAAGAGCGCTTGTTAAGGATTTTGTTTTAAAAGGGAGCCAACATTTTAATTCGGTTACGACCCAACATATATATTTTTTTTGTTCTTTTTTCGAATTTCAAATGCCACTTTGGCAAAGGGTTGGAATTCCATGGGTTGGTTTCTATTGTTCTAACTTGAATCATAACCGCATTTATCTAAGCGTGGACGGCTTAGATATGTGTTCATGGCTTAGATATGTGTTCATCATCGCTATATGAACCTTTCTATTGTTTTTTTCCCCAAAAGGATGATTGGTCTTAGTATTGAAAGATTCTCTCCTAATCCCATAATGGAATTCGGGTGGTCGTGTCAATTATTTTTTGTTTTATTTATATTTATGTATTATATTATGAATTTTATCATGTAATATATATAGGAAAAATTATTACTCAAATTTTGAATCATTGATTTCATATAATAATCATTTAGCATATTGTTTGAGGGAAATACTCCGACTAAATCAGACGTGATGAGCAGATGTTTGGTGGCAGAAGTCTGTGAGCAGGTGTGTCCTGTAAGAGCCAGGTAGCAGGGAAACAGGGGCAGAAATATCCTGCTCATCCACGAGCACGTCATCCGCGAGGCCAATTTCCTGTAAGAAGCATAAAGCCATTCCTGCTGTATTCTTGTTAAGGGTTGATTCGAGGAGACCCGGTCAACAACAGTTGGCGAGGCATGCTCTCCAACCCGAGAATCTAGGCACGAAGGCCACGCAACCACCCACGACTACGGAAATGGGGAATCCACGTTCGAGAGGTGGGAGGATAACAGACGTAGACTGCGGAAAACTGGGATTCAGAGGAAGCCTATAAAAAGGTAGCCAACGAAGGTAAAAGGGTTAGCAATTTTGATTCTAAAAGAGAGAAAACAACCTAACAGCCATAAGATTTGTGGCAAGCGTTCCCCAAACCTTCATATCTGACTTGAGCGTCGGAGGGTTTGCGCCGGAAAAACAACCGGCGTACTCTGACCTGTCTGTGTGCGCAGGAACCTCTGGAGAAGAAGCTTTACGAGGAGAGATCCTGGTCGTGGTGAAGTTGATCGAGCAGAGACCCTGGTCGTAGAACGAGGACAACCAGAATCTCGCATCAACATTTTGGCGCCGTCTGTGGGGAGCTGAGCAAAAAGCTTCTTTTGATAGCAAGAAGAGAAGGGAAGTAGTTGAAAAGCAATGGAGGCAGGAGGAAGTAGTGCACAAGGGGGTGATATGAGGCTTAATGATTCTGTGACGCTGAGGGAGATAGCCAGTGAAGCACGGGAAAAAGCCATGTTCGACCGGATGGAACGGATGGAAAAGCAGATGGAGACCTTGACAACCATCCTGCATGAGCTGCGGAGCGAACGAAGGGTAACCCAGGAAGAAATGGTGAAAGGTGATGGAGTGGCACCAGGTCCCGATAATACGAGGAGAAGTCAGACTACCGGGAGACTTGGTGGTGAAAGAGGTAACATACCCCTGCGGGGAGAATTCCATAGAGAGGAAGAGTAGTCCCCGACAAGACAGATTTTTGACGAGGACGATGGGGTGGCGAATGCAGAGGAAACAGTGCTGAGGCAACATTTGCATGATGTAGAGCAAGAGCGGGATCAAGTTGCAGCACGTGACCCTGGTCGTGCAGTACAGCTGGAGGAGGAGGTGCGCAGACTAGCGCAGATAATTGACGACATGCAAGGAAGGAGCAGAGCTCCTGGTTGGAGGATAATGCTGGACGGAGAATCACCGCTCACAGCAGAGATCATGAGGGTAGTTATTCCGAGAGATTTTCGCCTCCCAAACCTTAGATATTCGGGAAGAACTGATCCGTTGGTACACATAGAGCGCTTTAACGACATAACTGGGGTAAAAGGATTATCCCAATCCCAAAGGTGCAGGGTGTTCCCACTATCCCTTGAGGGACATGCATGAGAGTGGTACAGGAAACTTCCTCGAGGCAGCATTAAAACCTTCGAGCAGATGTGCCAGGAATTTGCAGAGCAGTTTAGTGGGGCAATGGCACCAGAAGATGACATGATAGAGCTGAAAAGCATGAAACAGGGAGAGCAAGAAACCCTTCGGGAATTCATCAAGAGGTTTCATCGTGCTGTCCTCGACTTGGGAGCCTTCAACCACCCTCAGGCGTTAAGGGGATTGAAAGAAGGGGTGAAGATAGGAAGGCTGTGGTACAACTTAAGAAGCCCAGTTATTCAGACGTATGCGGCCGCATACGAGCAGGCTAAGAGAGACATTGAGATTGAAGAGGAGAAGGCCGCACGGATTAAAACAGACCAGTTAGAAGGGTTGGGGAGGAAAGAGAAGAGAGCATTACCAGGGAATAGGCCGATCAGGAAGAGGGACCACCAGACCTCGGGTAGTGGAGCAGGAGGTCGGGTAACTGCTTACCAGCCCCATCAGAGGCCACCACAGTATCAGCGCAGCAAGGCGCAACCTCCTCGTTCCCCAGCTCGGGAGCCTTGGAGAAGGCATGATTCGGCATATGGTGGTCTTCATCAACATTCCCACGGTAGCAGAGGGAGCAGACCAGAAGTACTGCCAACGCCCCCAACTCAGAACGGAGCAAACAGAGAAAGAGCAGTGCACCTGATCGACCAGAACCAGGACTATGGGCGGTATACTTCCTTGAAGATGTCCCTGGATGAGGTGTATGAAGCCATAAAGGATTGAGGGCTGCTGTGCCTCCCTGCCCCAATAACAAAGCCATCTAGCAGGAGGGATAGGGGACGCTATTGTAAGTTCCATGGCACTCATGGCCACACCACAGCAGATTGCAGGGATCTCAAGACCCAGGTTGAAGATTTGGTGAGAAATCGGTATCTGGACAAGTTTATAGATGGGACATTCCCAATGGTAGCATCAACAAATGAAGGGGAGCAGAGTGACAGGAATTTGAGGCGCGAGCAGCCTACAGTAAGGGTGATAGCTGGGGGCCCAACATTGGCTGGATATTCCAACAGGTCGAGGAAGAATTATGCTAGATACGCCATGACCAGCAAAGAGGTATTCTTCAACACCCCAGTAGCCAAACGTGCAAGAGTTAGACAAATGCCAATCATGTGGACAGATGAGGATGAGGAAGGGATTTTATACCCTCACGAGGATGCTTTGGTCATCAAGGCCACTGTTGCTAGCAAGAAGTTTGACAGGATACTAGTTGACACAGGGAGCTCAGTTGACGTATTGTTTAAGTCAACCCTGGAGGAGATGGGAATAGCAGACCGGAAGCTGGAATATACCAACACCTCCTTGAAAGGGTTTGGAGGAGGAAAGCTGATCCCTCTGGGCATGGTCGAGCTGCCTATCACAATTGGGAGCTCCCCGACAGAAAGGACAATGATGATGGACTTTGTGGTGGTAGACGAAGAAGGTCCTTACCAGATGATCCTAGGCCGGCCATTTCTGAGGATGAGCAAAGCGGTGCTGTCCAACCATTATCTGGCTCTGAAGTACCGGGTGAATGGGGTAGTTGGAGTGGTACGAGGAGACCAGAGGATCGCAAAAAGCTGCTACTCCTCGGCAGCAAGAGAAGCAATGCAGATAACATCCCTCGATACCCGAGTAGAAAACAAGAAGGACCATATAGGGTCAAGCAGATGGTGGGACCCGGAGCTTACAAGCTGGTTCGCACGGACGGCCACGAGGTGAAACGCCCATGGAACGCAGCACACCTCCGAAAATACTTCCAGTAAGACTTGTTCATATTTTAAAGCAATTTCTGCTCGTGCTCTTTATCTTTTATTTTTATGTTTTACGTCAAAGCAAGTTCATGTAAAATCAAAACCTGCAATTAATGGAACGTCGAGGAATGTCATTCACTTGAAACTGTGATAAATCTTCCAAGGCATGCAAAGGCTCACCAAATCTCAAAGCCTGTTTTATGGCGAGACAGAAGCCAAGCATGCCAGGATCTGTTCAACCACGTGAAGGCGCGCAGAATCCCCAAGCATTGAAGAATTTACGAAGGCATGCAAAAGCTCACCAAGTCTCAAAGCCTGTTTTATGGCGAAACAGAAGCCAAGCATGCCAGGATCTTCTCGACCACGTGAAGGCGAGCAGAATCCCCAAGCATCGAAGAAGTCACTAAGGCATGCAAAGGCTCACCAAGTCTCAAAGCCTGTTTTATGGCGAGACAGAAGTCAAGCGTGCCAGGATCTGTTCGACCACGAGAAGGCGAGCAGAATCCCCAAGCATTGAAGAATTTACGAAGGCATGCAAAAGCTCACCAAGTCTCAAAGTCTGTTTTATGGCGAAACAGAAGCCAAGCATGCCAGGATCTGCTCGACCACGTGAAGGCGAGCAGAATCCCCAAGCATCGAAGAAGTCACTAAGGCATGCAAAGGCTCACCAAGTCTCAAAGCCTGTTTTATGGCGAGACAGAAGTCAAGCGTGCCAGGATCTGTTCGACCACGAGAAGGCGAGCAGAATCCCAATCCTTGAAGAATCAAAGGCATGCAAAGGCTCGTCAAGTCTCAAAGCCTGTTTTATGGCGAGACAGAAGCCAAGCGTGCCAGGATCTGCTCGACCACGTGAAGGCGAGCAGAATCCCCAAGCATTGAAGAATTTACTAAGGCATGCAAAGGCTCACCAAGTCTCAAAGCCTGTTTTATGGCGAGACAGAAGCCAAGCGTGTCAGGATCTGCTCGACCACAAGAAGGCGAGCAGAATCCCAATCCTTGAAGAATCAAAGGCATGCAAAGGCTCGTCAAGTCTCAAAGCCTGTTTTATGGCGAGACAGAAGCCAAGCGTTCCGGGATCTGCTCGACCACGTGAAGGCGAGCAGAATCCCCAAGCATTGAAGAATTTACTAAGGCATGCAAAGGCTCATCAAGTCTCAAAGCCTGTTTTATGGCGAGACAGAAGCCAAGCGTGCCAGGATCTGCTCGACCACGAGAAGGCGAGCAGAATCCCAATCCTTGAAGAATCAAAGGCATGCAAAGACTCACCAAGTCTCAAAGCCTGTTTTATGGCGAGACAGAAGCCAAGCATGCCAGGATCTGCTCGACCACGTGAAGGCGAGCAGAATCCCCAAGCATCGAAGAAGTCACTAAGGCATGCAAAGGCTCACCAAGTCTCAAAGCTTGTTTTATGGCGCGACAGAAGCCAAGCGTGCCAGGATCTGCTCGACCACGAGAAGGCGAGCAGAATCCCAATCCTTGAAGAATTGAAGGCACCCAAAGGCTCGTCAAGTCTAAAAGCCTGTTTATGGCGAGACTAGAAGCCAAGCGTGCCAGGATCTGCTCGACCACGAGAAGGCGAGCAGAGTCCAAAGCATTCGAAAAAATTTCCAAGGCATGCAAAGGCATGTGGTAAAACCATGTGCCAAGCCAGAACCTGCTCGACCAGACAAAGACGAGCAGATTCTCAAATGAAAAATAACTCATTATTACAACACAAGAAAGTAATCAAAAACATCTTTATTAATTTGTTAATAATTAACAGAGGAGATAATCTTCACAAACATTGTTCATTACAATACAAGAAATATATCAAGAAGATGGTGGATCAGTAAGCCGAGCAGCATCGGTTGATTGGACCTCCTCAGGTGCAGGGGGTATCACCAGTTGCGTCCGGGGGGGTGCTCGCCTCGCCAACATCAGCAGGTACTGCACGAGGAGGAGAGTTTTCCTCCTCAATCACGATCGGCTCTACCCCTTCAGCGTCTTCCTTGGCCGCCTCCTCGTCCATATGTTGAGCAACACCAGCTGTAAGGTCATCCATCTTCAGATTAGGGTGTTGCTTCCCGAGGACGGCCATGATGCAACGATAGGAATGCCGAAGTCCCTGGTCGTACTGGTTGTCAGCCTCCTTCTCTAAGTTCTCGACCCGAACCCGGTGGGAATCACGGAGAGATTCGAGCTGAGCCTCATACATAGCCTTCTGCCTTTGAAGATCCTCCTTGACCCTGGTCAGCTCCTCCTCGGGGCCACTTCCAGTCCCACGCGACCAAGAACCGCTAAGTTTCTACTGCTGATCCATTACATTACCCAACACCAAAAACTGGGGGACCGGTGTTTGAGGAAAATACTCCGACGAGACCAGACGTGATGAGCAGTTGTTTGGTGGCAGAAGTCTGCGAGCAGGTGTGTCCTGTAAGAGCCAGGTAACAGGGAAACAGGGGCAGGAATATCCTGCTCATCCACGAGCACGTTATCCACGAGGCCAATTTCCTGTAAGAAGCATAAAGTCATTCCTGATGTATTCTTGCTAAGGGTTGATTCGAGGAGACGCGGTCAACGACAGTTGGCGAGGCATGCTCTCCAGCCTGAGAATCTAGGCACGAAGGCCACGCAACCAACCACGACTACGGAAATGGGGAATCCACGTTCGAGAGGTGGGAGGATAATAGACGTAGACTGCGGAAAACTGGGATTCAGAGGAAGCCTATAAAAAGGTAGCCAACGAAGGTAAAAGGGTTAGCAATTTTGATTCTAAAAGAGAGAAAACAACCTAACAGCCATAAGATTTGTGGCAAGCATTCCCCGAACCTTCATATCTGACTTGAGCGTCGGAGGGTTTGCGCCGGGAAAACAACCAGCGTACTCTGACCTGTCTGTGTGCGCAGGAACCTCTGGAGAAGAAGCTTTACGAGGAGAGATCCTGGTCGTGGTGAAGTTGATCGAGCAGAGACCCTGGTCGTAGAACGAGGACAACCAGAATCTCGCATCAACACATATTGTAAGAAAGGTTCATATATTTCAACTTGGTTAAACAACCATAATTGAAGGGATTAACAGATAAATCCAAATCAACAAGATTCCTCAAATTCCTAATGCCGGAAGGAATAAAACCTTTTATGCATGTATGTGATTACTTATGAAAAAAAAGGATTGATATCTAGTAGTATTATAAGTAGGAAAATATTAAAGGTAAACTTCAATTTACTCCCTGCTTACAATGACACTTAGTGGTGGGCATTTGGTTCGGTTCAATCTGAACTGAACTGAACGGAACCGTATTATGGCAATTTGGTTCGGTTTGGTTTTTTATTTGGTTTGGTTCAAAACCGAACCAAATGGTTCAAGAAAAAATTAAAATTAAAAAATAGTTCATAATTTATTTTTTTTCTATTTATTAGTTAATACATTATATTATATATGTCATAACATATACTTTATTTTATTTTATTTAATTGTTAATACTTTGTTAATGACTCGCTTTGACTTTGAGAGATGATGTAAGCATTGTGAATGTGGAAGTTAAATGATGAAAAAATGGTGATTGAGAGAGTACTCGTTGGCAATGAAAGTTTAAAGTTTATTTTCTAATGTGTAGTCGATTTTTAGATTATTGTTGAACTTTATTATTGTTAGATTTTATTATATTAATTATTATTTATAGATTTTTAAATTATTTTTAGAATTTATTATGTTAATTTACTATTGTTAGATTTTATTATTTTGTTTATTGTTTGCTAATTTATAGACTCAATATTACTGTTGTATTAATAGTGTATTATTATATTTTTTTTATTGAATAATGAATATAAAAGATAAAACCAAACCAAACAATTCTATAATTTGGTTTGTATTTGGTTCATAAATTCATGAACCATTTGGTTTCAGTTTGATTCAGTTCTAGGGCTAAACCAAACCAAACTAAATAGTGCCCACCCGCTCTTTAATTTATCCCTAAAAGTGTGAAAACATCAACTTACTATTGGATCTTTAATCCAATGTCATTGTATCCTTAATTCAATATCGGGTTTATATATGTATAATTATGTGTTGTGAATTGTCATATAAGGTTAAGCCAATTAAACTTGATTTATTAAGCTTTTCAGTAATTTGATCTTTAATATATCTAATAAGGTGTGTGTCTTAAATGTATAGAGACCTAAGTGTAATTTCTATTTATATGATAGATTGAAATAGGAACATATAAAGATAAGAGAAAAGGTTATTTATATAAATAGTTATGATCTCTAGATCACACATATTATTTTATTCTTTTCTAATATCATATCATCAGATAAAATGCATGCATAGAGAAACTTAAAGGATTCTCTAAGAAAATATATTGATCTGGAAGTCTAACTATACAGTTTTAGAGAGTAATTCAACATTATGAATTTAGGTACGCTTTCATATATTTGATTATTGATTCTTGGTGTACAACATGAATGTTCCTACAGTTTAGGTGATGGTTTTCACCAAAGATTTATTGTTCTAACAAATGGTATTAAAGTCTCTTTATGTTGAATCATTGAGAATCGAATTCTTTTTTTATTAATAATTAAAGTTTTGATATTCGTGAATTTAATAATTCTTGTATTATTGAGTTTGAGAACAAATTGATGCTTGTCTTATAGAATTAAATAGATTTGGTTTTTCAAAAATTCAGAATTAAGATTCAGGGATTTTGGAAACATATAAATCCAGTTTCATAAAGTTGTGGCTGGCAGCAAACAAATCTTTCAAATTTATATCTTTATTTTTTTTTTATATTGCTGTTGAATAAGCCCCAATCAATCAATATGCTATCTCCGCCCTGATTTGTAGATATGATGTTCAACCAGAATTTACGAGTTTGTAGACCAAGCAATAAATGCTACGGTAAATAGTTAAAACTTACTTGTAAATTAATTTTCGCGTAGATAGAAGATGCTTTGCAGACAAAAAAAAAAAAAAAAAAGGTGCATATGATGGTTATTAGCTTTTGCTTAGCTAACTTTAATTATTATTTTGCCCAGTTAAGCATATGAAAAGTGTGATTATAAATATTAAAATTATTAGAAGCGCAGAGAAATAGCACAATCATATATATTAGATCCATAAACACGTATTCACACTTGAAGCTACAGAGGATTATATATCCATGTCCTGCATGGACTCCTTTTATTTATTACTTTATTTATGTGCTGCGTAGCCTCATGTAAGCAGCGAGAGCCGCATCATTCGTATTTGTCAGTGTCCCGCTAAACATTACTCACATTACCCGCATGCTGAGTGCCATGGTAGTCAGTTCTAGCAGAAGGGCTGGTGTTCGTATTCCCCAGGCTGAAGCTTGCGCCTGAAAGGAAACTGCTCCATCCGTAGCTGGACTCATTTTGTTTGCTGCTCCGTACTGCCATGCACACCGCCGTACGACTCAAACTGGGGTCCGACCCTATTGACGTTGGATTGGCTTCGCGATGCATTGCCATTCATTTATTGTAAACAAAGGAAATAAGGAGCCTAGGGCTTTTCTTCAGGTCTGTTTTTGTTTGCGTGGTGATCAAATATATATATAAATATATATTTATAGGCAACGTGGAAGTGGGATTTCCTCACTTTAATTATGTCATCTTTGAATATGATTCTGCTATTGGATAATGATAGTCACTTATTCGAAGCTATCCTCTGATCTTACAAAATACATGTCAAGTGAATTTTGACTTGATTGATATGTTATAATAATTTCTTATAAAATACAAGTCAAGTGAGTTTTGACTAGTGTGGTCAAACGAATAAATAAATCGATTTCGAATCAAAACTTATACGAATTGGGTCAAAATTTTATTGATTCAAATTTATTTATTTATTAAATGAATCAAAATCTCAAGATTTGATTTGATCCGATTTGTTTGTTAAATAAATATTTGATTTGATTCGTTTAATTCGTTTTGTAGAATTAATAAATGAATCAAATCAAATATGGATTCATTGACTATTTATTTGTACTTTAATAAACAAATCATTAACAAATCGAATTGAATATAAATTTATTTACAAAATATAATTAATAGAGAAAAACTAAAATAAAATATTAAAAACTACAAATTTAACATCCTACAAAATACAAATAATCCAACTATATTCTAAAATTAAAATATATAGTCATACAAACACCAAATTATAAATTCTTGTTGAGAAAAAAAATATAAAAAAAGGAAAAAAGATCCCAAAACATCATCGACTCAAACTCTCCACCATTTTTGCTTTTGCATGATCATGTCTTCTTTATAAACCTCATTACCCAATACCAATATAAAAAAAAAATGGCTTATAATCTAAAAGGACCTTACTTTCTTGCTCAAATCTTATTCATTTTCCTAATTTTTTTGGTGGGAAATGCCATTTTAACAGACCCATTTGCCACCAAAAGCTTGACAAAGTTTATAAGCTACCTGGGTAAAATATAAACTCGTAGCTCCAAAAAAAAAAAAAAAAGAGCTTACCATTAGCTGAGACGGTGCTAACTTCTCTAAACAAAAAAAAACAAAAAAAAAAAATTGCAGAGAAAATAAAAAGAAATTGCCGTGGAGGATGGAGACCAAGAGAAGAAAGAAGAGAAAGAAAGAGTGGAAATGATGAGGTTAAAAAAATTAAGGCTGACTGTGCCCTAATTTTTGCTTTCACTTATATATTTTGTCTTATTATCATTTATAATTATTAAATTAACCTTTAAATTTTAAAAATTTTTAATATAAATTTAAGGATAACTAAATAATTTAATTAAATAAATTTTAAACGAATGGACCGTATTCGATTCATTTACACTCATTTATCAAATAAATCCTAAGCAAATAAATGAATAAATGTCCCTAAATACATATTCAATGAATCAAATTGAATTCACTTATTTATTAAACTAATCAAAATTTTCAAACCCAAACCCATTTAAATTCGCATCAAATCAAATCAAATCGAATAAATGAATTCTAAACCAAATTGTCACCCCCAGTTTTGATGTTGTTTCTGAAAAATAATATATAACGTTATTACTCTTTCCTGACTGAAACTAATGTTGGGAAAATATGCTCTCTAAAAGCATATATGTTTATTTAATTGTAATAAATAATTTTTATAATTAATAAAATAAATGAGGTATTTTATTCAAATATCTTAATTGCATTAATATTTTGATTAAAGTTTATTTAATCATATTATATGTATTTATGTGACCACCATGTGAATTCACAGAAATCATAAATACAAGTTATCTTATGATTAAATAAATTTAGTTCACAGTTGATAAATAAAGTTAGACACTTTATTTATGTTTACACTGTAGTAAATTCATTGAATGATTTATCTTAATCATATATGAATTTACTGATGTCGTTTGACTACATTGAGCTAGATCACATATGAGATTTAATTAACCTTGAAATGACTGTCAGACTTATTAAATTTCATAGGCATTGATTTTACTATAATCTTAATCTTGAGTTAGTTATGATTTCATGATTGTAATTGTTATTCCATTTGAGTTACCAATGGGCACGACACACACTTGTGGTCAAGATTACCCCGTATCTTGGTGGGAGCAATTATGAGTATTGGAGTTATAGATTAACAATATAGAATTTGTACAACACATCTGTTGATGTGTTTTTGGCACTTGATCATATAATTCTCTGGCCAGAGTGTGTCAACATATTTAGTATATTGAAAATGATCATTAGAGAAAACCAGTAAGTATCAAGGAATAAGATGTCATTAAATCGATTGGACAGTTGAGATATCGATTTAATTAGCGATGTGGTACAAATGATTATGCAGTAAAGAAATCAATGTGGCATGGGTCGAATTATTATTCAAGAACTCTATCCTAGATAGCCTACAATTATGGAGGTCAGTTCCAATCTTTTAGTGGAGTAGATTTGGAATTAAATAATTGGGCTAATTTAATTACATGCCTAATTATTGTAGCCACTATTGTTTGTACCCATATGATCCCCGGGTTTGGTCATTTAATTGATTGCGCCGCTACTGGATTAATAAGCAAGATAACTAGTTATTTTGGTTAAAAACCTAAATATATAATTTAGTGGGAGGCTCCATGTAATGTGCTTGTGTTTACGGGGACTTGTGTTATTTTACAAGTACGCTCCTATGACAAAAAGAAGTAAAGTTACTTTTAATTTATTATTTTTTAATTTAAATCAAATTTGATTTAATAGAATTAAAAGTATAAAACATGGAGCTTAGGGTTTCCACTATATAGAAAATATAAAAGTTTATTTTCCCAAAGGAAAATAGCAGCCACTTCATACAGGTCAGAGAAAAAGATTTTTTTCTCTAATTTTGAGAGAAAAATTTTCTCTTGCTAGTTGCTTATAGTGGTGATAAAGGCGCTCACACGTCAAGTGCAGATCAAACCTGAGTCATAATCTGGAAGATCAGTGGTGACGGATTGTGATCTAATAAGCGTGGTGGTGACGGATCATGATCTAATAAGAGTGGTGGTGACATATCATGATCTGGGAACTTAAATCACTTCAGCGAAAAAAACAAAAATTGTTCATCTTCTCAGATTTTGAAGGTATGATTTCTAGATTACGAATTCTTATATATTGTATGAGATCGATCCTAAAAATTTTTTTTTAAAAAACTGATTTTTCCCCCAACAACTAAAAATTGGAGCCATAAATTAATTTAAATTCTCTCCTTCAATCAACATGGTAAATTAGAAAAATAAATAGGTGGAACGATGTAATAGAAAAAACAAAATTTAAGCATAATTCAGCCTTTTGGCCAACGTCCATGGACAAAAATTAAAATTTTTCACTATTGAAAATATTACAATTTTTACTGTTACAGCCAACTTATCCCTTTGTATCAAGAGAAAACTTATATTTATAGCCTTCTATTGTTAACATTTTAATTCAACTCTCCTCAATCATCCATATCTATGGATGAAACCATATCTCTAGGCCTGCTCTTTAAAATCAGTCTTCTAGATTCTTTTGCATTTGGAGCTGGGCCGCGTCTGGCCAAATATTCACTTTATGACCTTCCTGAGGGGCTTGTATCTTACAGTTTGGATTCGGACTTTCTTACACCGCCTTTTACATGGTCCATGATCCAACAATTGTTACACGGGCTAATGGCTTTGCCGCAGATCTAATGGTTCTGATGCAGGTTTCATGTGCTTTTCCGTGGAACTAATGATCCTACTGCAGGTTCTATGATTCTGTAGTAAGTTTCGCAACTCTAGCGCGACCTTTTAACTTATTTATAATCCTGCTGCAGGCTAATGATCCTGCTGCAAGATTCGTCGCACCGTATTTCTTCTTTTAATTTTCATGACCCCGCTGCAGGATAAGCATCCTGCTGTAGAGTCATGGCACCAGCATTCCTTTTTTTGACTTTCTTGACCATGCTGCAGGATAATGATCCTTCCGCAAAATTCATGGTACCAGCATTTCTTGTAACAAAAATGTTATCTTGCCTCTGGTCACAAAGTTTTGGGTAGATGCATGATATCTGAACTTAAGCCTCAAGCACATTGCGGTGATTGAGGTCTTGACTATTGAGCAATAAAGGGGCAAAATTTCCTTCAATACCTGGAAGTTACAAATCTATCCTCCATTTTCAAGTTCTAAATGTTGGTATAGTACCTTAAAACACACTCCGATACTCAAATCAGTGTTTATTCCTTTTTGAGAATTTATGTTTAGATTCCTGTTTGTTAGTTCAAGGCCTCTATTTGTAGGCACTTTCAGTTGGAGGGAGATTAGATCTTTAGATTAATCCTCAGCCGTTCTCTTTTTATTTATTTGTTGAATGTAGTGCTTTTGAACTTATTTATTTGTCATGTGATGTTAAGTGACTCACAAGCTCTTGTTTTCTGAGGATTTTTTTTTATGTGTTTTACTGTATAATTCCATAATGCCTTTATAGTCTTTGCTAACATGTGGTGCAGTGTAAGTAACTAAATATTATGGTACTTACAAGAAGAATATCCCATATTAGCTATGAACTTATCCTAGATTAATATAAACTTGAGACAACATTTAACTCTTGAGCTTTTTATGATGGAAAAGGATCCAAATTGATTAAAATTTCTATGCAAAACTTTGGCGCCACAAATTTCTATTTTTGTTTGCAATATGGAGACCAACTACAATTTCACACATTGGCGATACGAAAATAAACACTAAGGTGGCGTTTGTTTTTTTAACTTAATGACTTAAAGTGACTTAACTTAATTAATTAAGTTAATTAGAGGTGTTTGTTTTTATAACTTAATGAGACTTTTTTGATAATTTTGACTTAATAAAATAAGCTAATTTTTCTGACTTTTTACTTAATGGAGAAATCTTAATTAAGTCAGTTACTTGTTAATGTCAAAAATATCTCTGCTTTATAATTTATTTTTCATGTCTCAAAACTCCCCCATAGACATTTATCCCACATAAAAATATCCATATTTTTTCTTTCTTATATGATATACGATAAAATTTGAAATTTATGGTATTTTATAATTAAAATTCCAAAATAATTATGTATTCACTTGAATATAGTTTTACTTATAAATGTTAAAATATTGTGGTATTTAATATATTATTTATTTGACATTCAAATTTAATAAGGATACAAATGTAAAAGTACATTTTTTCAGCTTTTTAAGTTGAACAAAACAAACAACTTAATACTTATTTTCTGAGATTCAGACAAAAAAACAAACATATTATTCAGATTCAGATATTCAGATCTATTTAAAATTCAGACTAATTCATGTCTATTCAGATTTCAGACAAAAAAACAAACGCCACCTAAGCATAGAATATTAGATAAAAAAAAAGTGTCATAAGATGGTCATCAGCTTATGCTTAGCTAATTTCTCTTTAATTGCTATATTGCCTAGTTAATCATATGAAAAATGTGATCATAAACATTAAATTATGGATAAGGATTTAGTGTTGAGTTAACTTTTTATTGAGCACTGAATCAATAATTGTTAGGTAAGAGAAATAAATAAATAAAAATTTCAAATAAATCTTGATCACTGATTCAGTACTCAGCAAAAAAAAAAAGAAGCTCAGAACTGAATCATAATCCTAAAATTATAAGAAGCTCAGTAAAATAGCATAAATATATATACTAGATTCATAAACTCGTAGTACACATTTGAAGCTATACAGGATTCCATATCCATGTCCTGCATGAACTCCTTTTATTTATTATTTTATTTGTATGTTATGTGTGTTGGGTAGCTTCATGTAACCAGCAAGGGCCATATCATTCGTCGTCCCACATCACCTGCATGCTGAGTGCCACGGTAGTCAACAGTAGCAATGAGGTCAGTATTCTTATCCAGCAAGCCGACACTTGCGCCTAAACCGAAACTGCCCCATCCGTAACTGGATTTATTGGATTGCTGAATAGCACTGTAGGACCCAAACTGGGGTCTGACTCTCTTGGTTGGCTGCGGCAGGGACATTGTAAACAAAGGAAATAAGGAGCTTAGGGTTTTTCTTTAGTTCTGTTTTTGTTTGCCTGGTAATCAAATCGAGTTTTGAAATATATATAGAGGCAACGTGCAAGTGGGATTCCCTCGCTTTAATTGAATCATCTTTGAATATGATTCTGCAATTGGATAATGATAGTCACTAATTCGAAGCTTGTTGAAAAATAAGAAAACCACTTGCATTTTGCTAACAAATGTCAAGGTTAGCCGAAATGTTGGATTCAAATTTGGAGAATTTTTCAAGATTGGCCAAAGAAATACCAAACTCCTTGACATATTTGCATGGGTTAGGTGGAATAATACTAAATTCAAGCCTATAAATTGAAGCCATTTCTTCATTTAATAGCATCCCAAAAATTGTTAAGCTTATAAGTTTCTAAGCTTTTGAGAGAAGTGAGAGAAGTGTGTCTGGGGAATTTATCTTTCTTGCAGAGTGTGAGAGTACCGGATATATTTGGGTTTCTGGGAAGTGAGATTCGTTACTCAAATATTTATACTTTATTAATTGTTAAATAAACAATTATTCTTTCTTACCTCCGTGAATGTAGGTTTAATTACGGAACCACGTAATTCTTGTGTCCTTTATTTTTTTATAATTATTTGGTGCGCTTGATTCCGTATTTCGCGCACAACAAGTGGTATCAGAGCCGACGGTTCGTATACATACTGTTCACGTATACGGTACTATTCCCGTATACGGTACTGTTCACGAATACGGTGAAGACGGCCATTTGTACTTGGGAGACAGTCTATTGTAAGTAGTGTGTATTTTTGCATGTCTATAAAAGTTCTATCAACAAAGACGATAATAGTCTAAGGATTCTGGTGTTTAATTGGGACCGAGTTCCCGTCCAGTCTCCTGGAAACTTTCCTGGTGCATTTATTCATGCGAAATTAACATCATAGAGACTGTTTTTCAAGTGGAAATAGTTCGTTGAGAAAATGGTAGAAGGTGAAACTTCCAGAATTGGAGAGAGATCTACCGAGACTATTTCAGGAGACACTTCATGTGGGAGGCGAGATTTGTCAAATCGATATTCATCACATGTTATAGGAGGCTAGAAAATCGATATTGAAAAGTTTGATGGGAAAATCAACTTCGACATGTGGAGGCGCGAAGTTATGGATGCTCTTATTCAAATCGATCTTGATGTTGTTTTGAAAAATAAAAGACACTTGTATGATGAAGAGATTTGGGATCGTATGAATGAGAAAGCTTGTGGTCAGATCAGATCTTGTTTGACCAAAGAGGTGAAATACTTGGTGAAAAATGAGGAGTGTGCGGTGACTTTGTGGCGTACATTGGAGGAGAAGTACCTGGTGAAAAGTCCTGAAAATCGTCTTCATGCAATCAGCCAAGTATATGGTTTTCGAATGAAGTCTGTGATGTCAATGCACGATCATGTCTTAAGATTTGAAAAGTTACTTGCTAATTTGAAGAATCTTGATGAAGATATTAAGGATGAAGTTAAGGCTATGATTCTGTTACACTTACTACCAGAGGAATATAGCCATTTTGTGACTACTTTGATATATGGGAAGAGTGTAATCGTCTTTAAAGATGTTTAGACAGCATTAACTAGCTTAGAGATTCGGAATAATGATAAAAATTCTGAACGAGCATCATCTGAAGCTTTGGTGGGCAGAGATTGGGTGATGGAGAAACAGAAGAAACGTGGTGGAAAGAATTCTCGATCCAAATCGAGAAGCAGAAATATAACTCAAGACGAGTGTGCCTTTTGTCATGAAAAGGGCCATTGGAGGAAAGATTGTCCAAAGGCTCAAAAGAGAGATGGGAAGAAACTAGCAGCAACAAACATGGCACGGAAAGATGAAGACTCTAATTATTCACTAAGTATTACTCCTGCAGCATACGTGGCTAGTTCGAGCGAGTGGATACTTGATACTGGAACAACCTATCATTTGTGTCCTATTAAGGAATGGTTTACGGATTTTCATAATCTGAAATCCGGTGCAGTTGTGATGAGAAATGATCAACCTTGTTGCACAATGAGGATAAGAACAATTCGACTCAAAATGTTTGATGGAATGATCAGAGAACTCAAAGAGGTTAGATTTGTTCCAGTTTTAAAGAAAAATCTAATTTCTGTGGATGCTTTGGAAGCTAAAGGCTACAATGTTACCATTGAAGATGGCACAATAAAGTTTACACATGGGGTTATGGTGATTCTGCAAAGGGTTCGGCGTCACAATCTGTACTATTTGAAGGGAGGTACAGCTGATGAAGCAAATGTTGCTGAGACGCACAGTGACACTACCAAGCTATAGCATGTACGACTGGGACATGCTAGAGAGAAGTCTTTACAAACTCTGATGAGGCATGGACTCTTAAAAGGTACCAAAACCTGTAAATTAAATTTCTGTGAGTATTGTGTAGTAGGCAAGAAAACAATGGTCAAGTTTGGTAAAGCTAATCACGATACTCGTGAGATCCTTGAATATGTTCATAGTGATGTATGGGGACCAACCAAAACTACATCAATTGGTGGAAGCCATTATTTTGTTACATTTGTTGATGATTTCTCTAGACGTGTGTTGGTGTACACTATACGAGCAAAGGATGAGGTTCTAGAGATTTTCGTGAAATGGAAGAAATTGGTGGAGACTCAAACTGGCAAAAAAATCAAAGTATTACGATCTGATAATGGAGGTGAATATACTTCTGATCCATTCTTGCAAGTATGCCAGAACAAGGGTATTAAAAGACATTTCACGGTGAGACATACTCCGCAACAGAACGGTGTGGCTGAGCGTATGAATCGTACTTTACTGGAGAAAGTACAGTGTATGTTATCTAATGCTGGTTTAGATAAAAAGTTTTTGGCTGAAGCTGTGAGCTACGCAAGTCACTTGGTAAATCGGTTGCCTTCTACTGTAATTGGAGGTAAAACTCCTATGGAAATGTGGTCTAGAAAGCATGCACAAGACTATGATTCCCTTCGTATATTCGGGTGTCCAGCTTATTATCATGTCAAAGATGGTAAACTGGATGCTCGTGCTAGAAAAGCTATTTTTGTGGAATTCAAAGGTGGAGTAAAGGGCTTCAAGCTCTGGGATCTCGAAGACAAAAAGTTTGTGTGTAGCAGAGATGTCACATTTGATGAAGCTTCAATGATGAAAGCTTCAAGTTCTCAGTAGGTGGAGAACAAGACCAAAGAGGTATTGCAGTGGGTGGAGTTTAATGCAACTCCATATTTACCAGTTAGTTCTACATCAAAGAAGGGTTCAACTATGGAGGTGACACCTAGAGTTGAAGAAGAGGTTGTTTCTTCTGATGTCCCACAAAATTAAGAAACAATTGATGATGATGATTTTATAGCAACAAGGAAGCCAAGAAGAGAGATAAAGAAACCTGGATGGCTTACTAAAGATATGGTGGTAGCTTATACACTTCCAGTTATTGATGATGACATCCCTAACACTTTCGGTGAAGTATTACGCAGCAGTGAAAGTGATCAGTGGAAGTTAGCCATGGAGGAAGAGATGAAATCTCTCCATCAAAACCAGACTTGGGAACTTGTAAAGTTACCAAAGGGGAAAAGGGCTATTGGTAATAAATGAGTCTACACCAAAAAGCAAGGATCTTCGACTCAAACAACTCCTCGATACAAGGCAAGGCTCGTGGCAAAAGGTTTTGCTCAAAAGGAAGGTATTGACTACAATGAAGTTTTCTCTCCAGTTGTAAAACATACTTCCATTCATATCCTACCTGCCTTAGTTGCAAAATATGAGTTAGAGTTGACTCAATTGGATGTTAAGACGGCGTTCTTACATGGAGATTGGAGGAGGAAATCTATATGATTCAGCCTTGTGGTTTCAAAGTTGTTGGAAAGGAAAATCGTGTGTGCAGATTGAGTAAATCTTTATATGGATTGAAACTAATTCTTCGAATACGTTGAGTTTGGAGAATTTTGAACTACAGTTGGCTTGATCCCAAATTTTGGGTACGTAGGCAGTTATAGAGATGCAGCCACTTTGGAGATGATGGTTCGTTGGTAGTTGGCTCAGATTTGGACAAATTTTCGCCGAAGTGGAGAATTGTTGAAAAATAAGAAAACCACTTGCATTTTGCTAACAAATGTCAAGGTTAGCCGAAATGTTGGATTCAAATTTGGAGAATTTTTCAAGATTGGCCAAAGAAATACCAAACTCCTTGACATATTTGAAATATAAGTGTGCAACCCAAGAGGGGGGTGAATTGGAATTTTAAAAATTATCCTAGCAAATCCACACAATAAGCAATCTAATGTCTTAATAAAAATTGAAAGCAATAAGTTCAATAAAAGCACAACAACTAATGAGTAAGGGAGAAGAGAAACAAACACACGAATTTTTACGTGGTTCGTCAAATCCCGCCTACGTCCACGCCTCCAAGCGATCCAAGCTTGAGGATTTCACTATCCAAGCCTTTCCAAGACTTTAACAGTTTACAATTGACTTCAAGGTGTCAATAAACCTTTACAACAAAGAGATTATCTCCCAATCTCTTCACTCAAGTGTCTCACACACTCAAACTCTTACAATTAAGATGAAGAAATGAAAGTTACAATGAAACTCACTCAATGAGTAGATATTCAAAAATGAAGAACAAGAAATGATTCAATGTTTTGTGTTTTGCAAGTTGAAGGCTTACGATATCTCGTGTGCTTTTTGCTTTTGTTTGTATGGAACCTTGAAAATG
>NW_006262022.1:10554786-10604258 GCF_000493195.1 Citrus x clementina
GTTTTTGTTTGTGGAAAAGCTGAAAAATGAGTGGATTTTGAGTTTATATAGTTTGAGCTCAAAAACTAACTGTTATGCACATTTTGGTCGTAACCGGCTTGCCGTTTATGGACATCTGGTTAGCTGCTTAAGGTTACCGTTACAGCCACAATTTTGAATTTCTGAACATCCGGTATGCTGCTTTGTCAAATTCGGATAGCCGCTTATACTCAAAAGCTTACTGCCTAACAATCGGATTACCGTTTGTTAGGATCTGGTTAGCTGCTTGCTACAGTAACTGCTACAGTGAAATATTTTTTAATTTTACAGTTTGACCCCAAAACTTTATAAAAATTATATTATGGCTCAAAACGTTATGAAACTTTGCAAATAGGTCCAATTTCAGAATTTCTAAATATTACTTTGTCAATCCCAAAACTTTCTAAAATTATGATTTCACTCAAACTATGTGAAATTATAGAATGACCCAAAATATTTAAATAGTTTCAAATAGGTCCAAATCCAAAATTTAAAACAATATCAAAGGTTTTAAAATACATTCATTTTAGTCCAAAACACTTTGATTCCATAACATCATTTTCTTATTATAAAAACACAATTCATAAATCTTTGTTTAATCAATACATGTGGTTTGTTATCATCAAAATCAATATCTATAGCCATATAAGCTAACAATATTTGCATGGGTTAGGTAGAATAGTGTTTGGGTTAGGTGGAATAGTACTAAATTCAAGCCTATAAATTGAAGCCATTTCTTCATTTAATAGCATCCCAAAAATTGTTAAGCTTATAAGTTTCTAAGCTTTTGAGAGAAGTGAGAAAAGTGTGTCTGGGGAATTTATCTTTCTTGCAGAGTGTGAAAGTACTGAGTATATTTGGGTTTGTGGGAAGTGAGATTCGTTACTCAAATATTTGTACTCTATTAATTGTTAAATAAACAATTATTATTTCTTGCCTCCGTGGATGTAGGTTTAATTACCGAACCACGTAATTCTTGTGTCTTTTATTTTTCTATAATTATTTGGTGCGCTTAATTCTGCATTCCGCGCACAACAAAGCTATCATTTATTTGATCGCATGTGTGATAATATTTTTTCAGAATAAGTTTTGGCTCTTATTCTGAAAAATAAATAGGTAAAGTAATTATTCTTTCGTGACTGAAATTATATGATGAATTCAAGTTAGCTATAAATCAAAATTTTAGTCTCTTTCAACCAATGTTATCTTGCCTTTGATCACAACGTTTTGGGCGGACATGACATCGTAGCTGAAACCTCAACCATACCGCAGTGATTGAGGTCTTGACTATTGAGAAGTGAAGGAGCCAAAATTCCTTTAAAACCTGCAGTCACGATTCGCTTCATTATCTTCAAGCTTCCAAACCTTCAAACATCGGTACTGGCAGGCACTCAACCCTCAAATCAACATTTGATTAATCAGATAATAGAAAAAACTCTGAAGAAAAATATAGTTTTGAGTCCTGAGAGCGTCTATCCCACTCTCTACTCTATTCATGAGAGAGATTCTGGTAATTCCTTTGAAAAAAATTTTATGTCTTGATTCCTTTCAGTTAATTCAAGGCCACCGTTTATGGGCACTTTCAGCTAGAGGGAGATTAAATCTTTGAATCTATTCTCAGGCATTCTTTTATTTTTTGCATTAATCTGGTCTTTTTCGGTTATTTATTTCTTGCCAGGTGTTAATTGACTTACAAGTCTTTGTGATACTGATAAATAAATATATTTTTTAATTAATGATAATTTATATTTTATTTTTACTTTATAATTATTTTTAGAAATTAATAAATTAATAATTTCTTATTCAATAATATTATATTATATTTTAATTTTTATTATATTAAGAAAAATTATCACTGCACCATCTCTGTTTTGCCTTATTTTCATCCAATTACCACAAAATTCTAACATGTACTTTGTACCACCTTTCTTTTTAAAATTGTAAAAATTATTTACTTTTACACTAGCACCATTAAATAATTTAAATAAAATGATAATTTTATCCTTAATAAATTAAAAGACCATTTTATCTTATAAAAGCTATGAAAAATTAAAAAAAAAATCTATAATTATAAAATGCCCCTTAATTTAATAAAAATAAATCCCAAATAGATGTGCTCGGCTGATTTTTATAAAATTTTATGATTTTGTAAAATTTTAATAATTATTTTTATTAAAAATTTATAATTTTACAAAATTTTAATAAAAATAAACTGAATATAGTTATTAAAAAAATAAATCCCAAAATTTTGTAATTATTTTTATAAATCCCAAAATTTTAATAATTTAGGAAATTTTTATTAAATCCCAAAATTTTGTAATTATTTTTATAATTGTAATTTTTCATTAAATATTTTTATTAAAATAAAAATTCTAATCTTGGGATTTATTTTTTCTTAAATTTAGGTGTATTTTTATAATTATAATTCTTTATTTTCAAATTTTTTATAAAATAAAATGGTCTTTTAATTTATTTAGGGGTAAAATTATTATTTCATTTAAATTATTTAACAGTGTTAGTGTAAAAGTTGTTAATTGATATAAATTTAAAAAAAAAAGTGATGCAGTGAACATGTTAGAAATTTATGGTGATTGGATGAACATAAGGCAAAAGAAAGGTAGTGCAATGATAATTTTCCTTTAATTAAAGGTATTTTGAATATTTTCAACAATTCATTTTGATTACATGACAAAGTAAACATAACAATGGGAATACATTGATTCTGATTCTAATTCTAATTCCAATTCGTACAGCTGAAGCAAACAACACACCACAAATATTTATTCAGATTGTCATACTCTATTTGGATTCCATGTCATTCTTGTTCCAAATTTGTAAAGGCTCCGTAAATAAGTTGAAAACACATTTAGTCCCTATATTTTAAGTTTAGTGCCCCTTTAGTTCTCTTATTTTTTAAAATATCCCATAACATTCTTGCTATTAAATTATTAACACATTTCCATTACTTTTTATTCCTTTTAGTTTGCTTTTATAATATCACCCTCTTATAATAATGTTTCTTTTTTCTTTTCGGACATTAATAAGAAGAAAGAATTAAATTACCAATTTTAATCCCTAAAATAAAATAGAAACAAAAAGAATATATATATTAATTTTTGTACAACACTCTGCTGAGGAGTTAATATATAATTTTTTATTAATGGCAAAAAAATTGATAATTTAATTTTTTTTTACAATATTAATTTTCTTGTACAACATGAGCTTCCACAAAAACTAAGATATATATTTTTTATTTTATTGTTGGGGCTAAATTAATAATTTAAATTTTTTCTTTTTATCCAAAAATATTATTTTAAGAGGATCAAATTCTAAAAGCTAGCGAAAAAGTATAAAAAGTAATAACAGAAGGTCAATAGTTTATTGACAAGAATATTTTGAGATATTTAAAAAAATATAAAAACCAGAAGGACACTACTCTTATATATAGAGAATAAACAAGTTTTTATCATGTAAATATTTATTAACAAAAGCTACAATTAGGTTCGCACTACAATTCTTTACTATTTGCACTTAATTGTACACCTAGTTTTTACTTCTAATTATTTTTCATGCTACAAACAACCAAAACGAAGTTGTTCGTTCATCCGGGAACAACATTATAAATTTCAGAATAATGACCACCTTAACATTTTCATATTCAATCATAACATCCAAATCAACTCCACATTGGTCCATAAAAGACCAATTCATGTCTTCATTACCTGGTGAGGAACCATAAGCTCTGTTAGGAACACATGTGTACGTAGTTCTACTTTTGTATCACTTATAATAATTGTGGGGTTAATGGATGGGACACAATAATGTATCTTAAGTCTTAACAACTACCATATATATATATTTCTTTTCAATTTTCGGAATCGAAGGTTTCAACAAAGTTGCAGAAAAAGTAGAGAAGAAAGTAACATAAGACAGTGATGAGTTTGAAATGAATAACACAATCATGATGTTTTTAGACCGATCCTTTTTTTTTTTCTTTTTTTGATAGGATTTTTAGACGGGAATCTAAATGAATTATATTCACACTTTTTTGTCACACGTTTTGCTTTCATTTTGCAAATCTAGGGTCTTGTGTAGTAGTATATTCATTAAACTAAATTTCATCTTATCTAATCCCATTTCAAGTATCTACCTTAAAATTAACTCTAGGTTAAAAATTTAATAATAAATAAATCGGGGACTGAATAGGATTGCTCCTCTTCTTTTGGTTTTGAAAGAGTTTCTATAGCCACACACTAGTTGAGTTATAATAATTCACAAACAGTTGGACGCTTGTGTGGATTTGAAGAGTAATTAGATTTTCTTCTTATTATTTAGGTCGGCCTTTTCATAATCTTAGAGCTTTAGATCATGAAGGAACAACACATGGGGCAACCTAAATGAAAACTAATTGTAAACACAGCAACAAACTTTGTAGCAAAATTAACAAGATTACAGTTTAGAATTCAAACTTTCTTTCTTTTTTTTTTAAATAAAAAATTTAGTAATTAAACCCATACTCACACTACATGAAACTTGAACACAAGATTTAAGTCTTGCTAAAACTGCCCCCTAGCTAATTAGTGGAGCTCGGCTTTAGTCTCATAAGCCAAGCCTTAAAATTGTAAGCCTCTCCTTGTTATCTCCTTCTCTTGTTTTTCTTCTTTAAGTTGGTCCCATTAAAGTAATCATGAGAGATACGTGCTTTATGAATAAGTATTTTATATATTTATATACACACACATACATGCATGCATACATACATATATATGTGTGTGTGTCTAATCCACAATCTTGAACTTTATTAATATCCAGAAAAATTATTAAACTATATGATTCAATAGTATAATGTCATTACAATATTAAATTATGTGATTTAATAGTTTTCTCATATTTTAACAAGTCGAGAATCTTGGATTGGAATGTTTCTATGTTTCTATGTTTTTGTTGTTTTTTTAATTTTTCCTTGTGTTTATAGTTTATTATAAAGCTCCTTCTATTCTTCAATGATGATGAAAACTTATATTTGGGGGAATGGTCGTTATCATAAATTAATTTTAAATTATTTAATTGTATTATAAGTATTTGTTATCATAATATTCTATCAAAATTAATTTCAAAGAGAATGTAAATTATTATGTGTAAAGGAAATTCATGATAATTATAGTCAAAGGTACAATAGTAAAATAATAATAATAACAAAATAAAATATGAGCCCTTTTCTGAATTAAAGGGGTCTATATGAGTATTTAATCAAATCTTGGAGGTTTTCTCATTTCTGAATGAAGGGGGCATATGAGCGACATTTGAACAAATTATTATTTGTTTGTTTAGTACCCAATGCCCACCCATACCTTTCATTTAATGGTGCGTTTACTATTATCCTCCAATTTCAACTCTCGAGCTTCAGTATCTATCACGTGTGCAAGATAAGTTGAGCATCATTTTCTTAGCAACCGTCTAGCACCAACAACCGATATAACTCATGAGGGTAAAACTCTGCGCTCACCACAAAATTTCACCTCAGCTTTTCCTGATTTTTTGAACACAACTTCCTTTTTAAAACAATCCACAGTAGCATAGTGAGATGTAAGTCAATCCATGCCCAAAATGGCATCGAAATCTCGAATGTCTAAAATAATCAAATTCGCCCCAAATTCATACTCCTCAATCTAATCATACAATCTCGATACACACTCTCAGCAAGTAGTGACCTCCCAGTAAGTGTACTAACAACTAACCACAATCAAGTGGTTCAAGCTCTCACTCTATATGTATGGCAAAAGTATGGGAAACAAAAGAATGTGTGGATCCAAGATCAATAAGAATATAGGTCTCGCAGCGAAAGATAGATAATGTACCCATAATAACTTTTGGTGTTGCATGAACCTCCTGCTGCGTCAAAGCAAAAACTCGAGCCTGAGTATGAGGTCAACCGGGTTTACTTCTCTAACTTAGAGCAGCCATGTGACTCCTAAAAGTATATGTAAAACGCCCTGCCTGCACACCTCTTTGATCCTAAGTTAGTCTAGAGTGAGACTGATATTGTGAGTCACCTCAAGCAGAACTATCACCCTGAGGCAAAGTGAGACAGAATCTCTTGATATGTCCGGGTTCTCCGCATAAATAACACACCTTGTCTCTAACATGACACTGACCCAGATAGTTCTTGCCACACGATGGGCAAGAAATCAGTTGTATACTCCTAGAATGATCACCACGGTGTCCTCTGCTATTGCTATCATACTGTCCCGGAGCCTTGACATTACTCACTATTTACTGTTGTATTGAACCGTGACAAACAGCTGGTCTTGGATCTCCCCTGCCGCCTATACCCAGACTCCTTTGAATGTTACTAGAGTAGCTGGCATATATGCCTCCTCTCTTAGGTGGCCTACTGCTAGAGGCATCCTTTGTCCAACTCTGGTTACGCTTATGTCTCAAAGCTTGCACTCTGCGCCCCTCTGAGATACTGTGTTCTACTCTCTTGGCTGCCTCAACTACCTCTGCAAACTCAGTGTATCGTGATGCAGTTATTATGGTACGAATCTCAAATCAAAGACCCTCCTCAAACCGCCTGCATCTGTCTCTTTCATTGTCCACTGCAAATATAGCAAATTTAGAAAGATCCACAACTTCTTCTCATATTCTTCAACCGTCATAGATTCCTGGACCAATCGAGGAAATTCACTCCATTTAATATCTTGGTACACCACTGGAAAATAATGGTCATAGAATTCCTTACGGAAAATAGCCCAAGTGATAGCAGCATGTCCTTGATATCGACGCTCTATTGTTTGCCACCAATGATAAGCTATATCCTCGAGTAGAAAAGTGGCAAAGGAAAGTTTGTCCTCATTTGAGCATTTCATCACATCAAAAATACGCTCTATCTTGACAAACCACGACTCAGCCTCAGGTGGCTCTCCAGAACCATTAAAACTCTTTGCCCCTAGACTTCGTACACGTTCAATGCTGTTTACATGACTGGCATGTGCTTGAGTCTGATTCTGTACAACAGCAGTTATGATCTGAGCTAGCCTATCAAATGATTGCTCAATGTTCGATACATTTCTTAGTGCTTGTTGTGCAACCTCATGCATTGAAGACTCTACTATTCTCTCATTCACGAGTTTATTTTCCTCCGCATGTACATAACTAGGAGTCAACTCAGCTACTAGCTTAGAACGACCACGGCCACGACCACGACCACGACCACGTCTACTACTACAACGAAGCATGATGGTGCCTACAAAATATCAATTCTCACTTCAACAACGACAAAACTTATTATAATTACAACATGCTCTTATGCCAACTTGAAACGACTTGTCCCAAACAACCAAGAATTCTGCCAAAAATTCAGCAAAATCTCTCCTATAATTATGAAATTCCCACACTTGCAAATTACAGAACAAACATTCTCAAAATAATAACTCAATATTCAACCAACCTCTACAACAACTTCCTCAATCAAAATACCAAATATCATGCAAACATCTAATGTCAAAATACAATAAGTTATTTTTAATCACAAATTATAACAAAATTATACAATCCGAGATATCATAACAAAAACATCTAAGACTCTTAACACCATCATATGGCCATAATTTCAAAATTTACTATCGTTGCTGGGTCGATTGTTATACCTACAAATTTCCTGTGGGGGGAAAATGTATAATAAAAACGAGGTGAGTATAAAACTCAATGAACTCAGTGAGTTGTTGTGCAAATTTTAATGTACTCGCAAGCGCACGAATCTATTGTAGTATAAATTAATGGTGACGAGTGTCGATCCCACGAGGAGGTGGATTTTAATTGTGTGTAGAATTAATTTTGTAAATGAGTGATTGGATTTGTAGTGGAAATGATTTGAAATATGCTAAAATTTAAATTAAAATTGCGAGAATAAATTCTAAAATTGGAATTGAAATGGCGAGAATAAATTGAAGATAAATCTATTGAGATAACGTATTTGGGTATCTGGATCCATATCAACATGCATCATGGGCTAAATAATCCGTATTAATGCCAATTAAATCATGAGGGGGGAATCCACACCTCATGAACCACGCTCTAATCAATATGGAGCTAAGGGCTTATCGTGCCAAATAATAATAACCTTGTACTAGAGGACCGATGAAACCAAGGCGGTACTAGACAAGATTAGTATTATTTGTCGACGAGAAGTCAAAACATCCACAAAAACTATAGGGGAAGAGAAAATAAATTTACCAAATAAAGCCCATGACATATGTTGAGACTTCACCTTCAACCCAAGCTTGAAAGGAAATTAGTTACTCATAATTGAACTAGGGGCAAAATGAAAATTTATTAAAATACGAAGAAAATACAAGATGGAGAAGGAATTACAGAAAATGGATCCCAAAAATAGATTCAGAAATATCAAATTAGAAGGGAGGGAGGCCCTCTTTTTATAGATACATGGAGTAAATCATGGTCATCGGATTAAAAACAGTTTGGACGCTCAGGATAGCGCCGCGTCATCAGTCAACAGTACGCGATTTGACCAGGCGGATGAACAGTAACACGGTTTGACCCGGGTTGAACAGTAACATGGTTTGGTTGAAAATAATCCTGTGTGATGCATGTACCGTATGCGAGATTTTTCGTTCACTGATATGCTGCCACGTCACCATCAACAGTACATAAGAATTTTAGTCCAATAGGATTGTGATACCTCATCAGTCAATGCTACTTCATCGGTCAATGCCACATTATCGATCCGTCTATGTAAACAATGTCGTGAATAGTAACGTAGACAGTACCGTACACGTGAATAGTATCATACATGTGAATACTGCCATTTTTCCTTTTATGCTCCTCCTAAGGTTTTCGACTGTCTTAAGTTCAAAAGTGATGTCCGTTTTGCCGTCTGATCTCTCCTTTATTGTGAAATGACTATAATACCCCTAAAATACATAAAATACTTAATTAAAATAAAACACATGTAATTAAATCACAAGAAGGTTAAATACATAAAAATAAGGGTTGTTAGTAAGACTTGAAATGTAAAATGACGGTTTTCTTCTTTTATAAATATGCATTTTCTAACACTCAACATGAGTATATAATAGTTTTTTAAAATAAAACTTACTTCAAAATAATTATATCATTTCAATAAATAAACTTTACCAAAATTACCATAAGAAACTTAAATAACTTATTTAAATATAAATCATACACTAACATAAACATAATATGTAATACCGTACGAGAATAATCTCGTCATATCCAGATCTCAACATACGGGCAATCAAGGAACCATCATGCCTCGAAACTGCAATGGATAGACAGGAAAAAGTAATATCATATCTCATCACATCTGTGCATATATAAACTAGTCCCCAAAGGACAAATGAGCCAAAGCACACGACCAAAACCCTCTGCGTGTACTCAGATGGGTCTCAAAGACCTATATCTCATCTGCATCATATGTATCTCAATATCTGTCTGTATTTCAATATTTGTATCTTTGTAATTATCTTACTGTATGCATATGCCCTCAAAAGATAAAAATACCCAAACACACGGTCCAAAGCCTCAATGTGTATTTAGACGAATCCTAAATACCTCATTATATCTGTATCACTGTAACTAGGGAAGAGTATTATCCAATAATTTTGCAAATATTTTATTCACCTATACATAAATGCATAATCACACTTTAAATCTCATTTCTTTTTTCATTTATACACTTTAAATCCACTTTATTTTTATTTTTAAAAAGAAAGTATGCCTTTCATAGAATTAACTTGAACACAATATATAATGTCCGTTGGAATTTCATTCAACCATAATACAATTTCCTTCTTTTGAAAGGTTAACTTAGCTAACTTATGAGCTATGCCATTACAATTCCTAGAGATGTGCTGAGCTTTGAAGTTTTGAAAATTCTTTTTTTTTTTTCCAGAATTTCAAAGATCAACCAGAAGATTTCAGCCATACTGCTTGTCTTCTTGTTTACTAGTTCAACTACTTCCTATCTATCCATTACAAATTTGCAGTAACAACATTGTCATGCATTTACTCAAAATCGATAATAAATCATTAATCATATGCATTTTTAATAATAAATATCAATACGTAGATAAAAAATTATTTTCTAGAAAATCATTAAATCGGAACATTAAATACTTATTTATCAAACATGTTGTACTGTATCGTAAAATCAGAATATATTATGAAAATATATTTTGTATATTTCACTCACAGTGATAACGCTCAAACTCGATTATCGTCCACGTCTACGAATTAATTTTCGTTCGCATGTCCTCCTAATTCAAGCAAACGACATAATTACTATCCGATAATGTGAAATGAAATCAACGATATGCAATTAAACTCTAAGCGATCATTTATTACTCTCATACAACTAGAGCTAACAAAATTTGACACGACCCGATTACCCGACACGAACACAACATAAATAAATGGGTATGGGTCGTCAAATTTAATACGATTATTAAATGGATCGGGTCCGGGTCAACACGATTTTTTTCCATGTCGGGTTAGGGTTAAAATTCTTGACCCATTTACCCGATCAATGACTCGATTATATTTTCTATTTTAAAATAATTTACATATTCTTATAATTAAAACTCAAATATTAAAGATAATTTTCTTTTTTTTTTTTATTCTTTAAAAAGGTGAATATAAACACAATATTTTATTTATAAAATTTTACATATATTTAGAGCTTCAATAGTGTAAGTGTGTAAAAATTGATAGACATGTATATTTTATAATATTGCTATATAATATTTTATATATATATATATTATTAAAACCTCAATAGTATAAATGTGTAATATATTGGTAGATATATATATTTTATAATATCAATAAATTACGTATGTATGTATGTATGTACATACGTATGTATGATAGTGTGTAAATATTTGATGTAACTTTTGTTCAATATATAGATATTAAACGGGTTATTGGATAATTCGATTATTTTTCCGTATCGGGTTTGGGTCTCAATATTTTGACACGATTATTAAATGGGTCGGGTTTGGATCGACCTAAATTTGACACGATACGAAACTGACACGATACGAACATGACCCGATGACCCGTTTTGCCAACTCTACATACAACCATGATTCTACAAAATTACTAAAATACCCCTCTCTTAAAATTACCAAAACTCCCTGGAAACATGAATTACCAAATTACTCCTGGAATGTCAAATTATTAAACTACCCTCAACATGAAATTACCAAATTGTCCACCATGATTTGAATTTACAAAATTACCCCTAGATGTGAAATTACCAAATTGCCCCTTAACACTTAAATCACCAAATTACCCTCCAAAGATTCTAATTTACCTAACTACCCTCAGTCTGAAATTACTAAATTATCCACCAATCTAAAATTACAATATGATCGCCGAAGTTATGAAATTACGGAAATGCCCTAGCCGGTCAACGGCAACTGAAATTAGTCAACGGTGGTCGGGAAGCCCAGGTTAGACAATTCTATCCGAGCTGAGTTCAATGATGCAGGCGGTGACCCCCAACGCGCGACGACGGCGGCGGATCGAGCTCCCAAAGCCGTGAGCTTTCCGGCGGCCGATCGGTGCCAATCCGGCCGTTTCAGGTGACGGGACCGGTCGGAAAATGATGAGGGTGACCTGAAGAACAAAACCCAAGTGGTGATGCATCCAAAATCCGGCGAAATAAGGTGGAAAAGTTGCGGGCTTTCGAGTTTGGATCGCCGACGTTCTGATCGTATTCCGTCGGCGGTGACGGCTGCGATATGATGGCCAGTCTTCAAGCTTCAGATTGGTACTTTCTCGGCCGGTGAGATGGTCGAAATTGCGAAATCCAACCGGGTCACGTTTCAAGTTCGCGGGTCGGGTCAGATTGAACCGGTTCTGCGCTCTCTCTCTCTCTCTCTCTCTCCCTCCCTCCCCCGTTTTGTAGAGACGGTCACCCCTTTGTTTTTTTTCAGACTAATTACCGGACCCGAATTGAAAATTAAATCCGACTACATTGCCATTGGATCGCATTCCAATTGTCTCAATTTAATGTCGTGACAAATTTAAATTATTTAAAACATGATCTATTTATTAAATCCGTCAAATTTTATAACACATTTATTTATTCATCGTGTCAAATTCAAGTCGCGTTAAAATTTCTGTCAATGACAATTTATAATAAATCCAACGACTTTAATAATTTTATATTGAAGGAAAAATTAATACACTTAATTAAAAAAATTAAAGTATATATGTTATACTAATAAATGCACATATGTTGGGATTGGGTTAGTTTAAGATTAAATAATACTAATTGGTGAAGCTAGGCTTTGTCTCATAAATCAAGCCTTAAAATCGTAAACCTCTCCTTGATCTCTCCTTTTCTTCCTCTTTCTTCTTTTGTTGGTCCCCTTTGAGGTAATTCGGAGAGAATTCTCCTCATACTGAAAATCAAATATAACTAAGGTAGCGTTTACTTTTTGGATTGGATTGAGAATCCTGAGGAGTGGGAATTCTAGGATTGGAAGTGTGGAGTGGGAGTGAGAGTAGGTTGTTTACTTACACTGGAATGGAAGCATGGATTAGATATCAGAATCCAATTTATGTGTTTACTTTATCTTGGATTGGGAGTAAATAGTTTCAAATTACAATTTTATCCTTATTTAAAGAATTATAGTTTTTAATTATTAATTTTAATACAAAATGAAACCTTATTTTATTTTATTTAATATAATTATATTAAATTTATTATTATATAAAATAATAATATAATATTATTTAGTACAAAATTAATATTTTCTTAGAATAAACTATTTATTATTAATAATATCAAATAAATATAGTACTATTATTTTTAAAATAAATATAATAATATTATATTTATTAATTCTCTATTAATATAATAATATTATTTTAAAATAATTTTAACTTAGAATCAATGCAAATTATTATTTAGTTAAATATAATATCATTATTCAAATAAATATAATAATATTATTCAAATAATATTTATTTTATTTTATTAATTATAAAATATTAAATTAAAAAAAATAAAAGGATAAAAAAGGGAGAGGTGAGAGTGGATTCCCACTCCCACTCCCCACTCCAAAAATGGGTGGGGCCCACGGAGTGGGATTCCCACTCCCTTCCTATTTAGAGGAAGTAAACGCTGGAGTGGGAGGAATCCACACTCCTCACTCCCACTCCAGCAAGTAAACACAACATAAGAGTTATTCAGACAAAGGAGTGAGGTGAGGCCTTTATCTTCCCTGAGGGAACTCGTTTGTTCCAGGCAACCGGGGGTTAACCTTTTGTGCGCTTGTAGCTCTTGAGGGGGGGTCGCTTTCCCTTCTATCTAGGCAGCTAGTTAACTCTTATGTGATGTTTAGTTGGGAGGAGAGAATGGGAGAGAGGAAAGTAATTTAAATTTTACTTTTATTTTCATTATTTGATTACACAAAATATATAAGAAATTAATTTCAATTAGAATTTAATATCTTTTATAATGTAAAATTTGAATTCCACACCAAAGAGTGAAGAATTTAAATTCCTCTTATGTTGAAAACCCAAACTTCCAAAATTAACCTTCAATATTTTAACTTGTTTATTGTTATTAATTATTATCATTTATAATTTTATTTTATCAATTTAATATTATAAATAATTTTATATTAATCAAATTGAATGAATGATTTAAAAAATTTTATAAAATAAATAACTTATTTATTTATTTAATATGAAAATATATAAATATAAATTAATCACTGCCGGACTTTTGCCTGACCACCGCCGGATCTCCGCCGGAAATCACCGAACCTCCGCGCGAAGCACCGCCAATCTCGCCGAACCTCCACCGGAATTTCACCGGATCACCACCAGCACACTGGAACTTCGCCGGAACTTCACCGGACTTCCGTCGAAAAGTCACCGGCCACCGTTGACTTTTGTTGACCAGTGTTGACTTATGTTGACCGGCTTTTATTTATATTAAATTATATTAAATAGTTTAGTATATTAAATTATTTTATATTTTATGTTAAATATAAATCATGAATTGTTTTAGAATTTTTTGAAATTAAAAAATTTTGGTATTAATAGTAAATTATATTTTATTACTAATATAGGTAATTTAGTATTTAAGGCAAAGGATAGATTTGTCCAAAGAAAAAAATTACAATTCATTTCCCTATCAAATTTTATGTCAAACCAAATAAATAAAATTTAATTCACTACTCTCTTCCACAGTTCCACTCCTCTCTTCTCCTTTCCCTTCCATTCCACTCTTTTCCTCTCCTCCCCTTTCTTAAAACCAAACATCACCTTAATGTCTTATACTCATAATTTTCAATGATTTGAAATATTTGTAAGTGAGTCCATTTGAAATGCATATAATAGAGTCTATTTATAAACTATTCATAACTGTTCAACAAACCTTTTATACATACATGACACTTATGTTATAAGGAAAGTTACGTCTTTCAAGAATTAGTCATATCTCTCAGTGAAGCTGTTATAATTAATTTAAAATGTATTAACTTAATCTAAGAGATACATCCCTTTAGGGATGACAATAAACTCTGGATCCGGCTGGAATCCACAAAGATCCAGAAGATCTGGATCCCAAAAAAAACCGAATCTGCATGTTAAAAAATACGGATCTTAAAAACCAAGATCCGTGCGATCTGGATACGGATCCAAGCGCATCCAAAAAACCGGATATTCAGATCCGCATTATTTTATAATTAAATTATTTATTTAATTAAATTGCAATTGAAAATATATATAAATTGAATTATTTATTTAATATGTATAAGCATAATTAACTCTATAATCTTCATTGACCATGAAAAATATGTTAAAAAACTAAAAAAATATAATAATAATAATAATTAGAGAATATTGTAATGAATCGGTTTACCTTAAATTTTTTTTTTTTTTAATGTTTGATTCATGTTGTGAAATTATTGTTTGTCAATTTATGGTGTTGTTGTACGTTATTTATTTTGAATTGACGTTAAATTGTTGATTGTTAAATTATAATTGAATTTTATTTGATATTATTAGATAAATTATTTAATATAAAATTATATTTAAATTTATTATTAATCATATTCGGATATCCAGAAAATCCACCCGCAATCTGTGCGGATATTACCCGCATCTGAATCCACTTTTTTTTTTTTTGTTTTGCAGATCCGAAAGTGCATCCGAATCCGGAACCGGATTTTGTCATCCTTATTCCCTATGAGTAAGTATGTCCATAACAAAGATGTTCCAGAATTGAATACAAAGTACAGAATTTCAACATGGAAAGTTGTAACAATAAATCTCCCGAAGCAAAGGACCGTCGAGAAAACTGAGAGATTCCAACACAAAACTTGATGAATGACTTCAATTTGAGCAACGCAATTAACTGATTGTCATAAGCAGATGCAGATATCTGTCCGAGTTGCAGGTTGAATAGGTTCCTGCTGGCAGTACTTCCCATTATCTTTACATTTTCTTACAAAAATCTGTGGGATTGAACATGGTCAGACCAAAAGAGAACAAAATATATAGCATAATAATTAAAGCACCATGGGGCTAAAGGAAGGAGAGCCAATGGTACTCGCGGCCGATTCCTCCACGGCATGCCTGTTCTATTGCCTTTATATTTCCCGTTGATGCTTTTCATTTAACCAATTCCAACCCTTCTCTGCTTCTCACACTTTGTAATCAACGCTCTCGGTTCTTACTTCATTTTCTCAACTTCCTATTCCTGGCTCAAATCTTTGAAAAAGGAGGGGAAAAAAAAGAGACAAAGATCTTTCATGATAGGGAGGTTGTCAGAAATTTTTTTCAACAGAGGCACATTGAACAAATAATATAGATCATGAGTGTAGTTTAACTGACTCATATAATAACTATCATGACAGAAAGTAATAATAGAAAGCAGTATAGTCCGGGTAATAATAGAAAGTAAGAATTGATGTTTAGTAGATAAGGCTTCTCATCTTCTTTTATCTTTTTTTTTTTTTTAAAAAAAAGATATAATACAATTTCAATATATTCAAATAACAATATATGAGATTATAACTATATTATATTATTATTTATTGATAGATTTTTATTAATTACAATTGTCAGCAGAAAATTTTGTGTTTTGAAAATGATATAAAATGGTTTGATGGTGTGTTTACTTTTCGGATTGGGCAATCGGAATGATTGACAGCGTTTACTTCGCAAATATGAAGTAGGAATTGGAATCAGAATGATGGGACCCACCACTATTTGGGAACGGGGAATGGGAGATTGATTCCTATGGGGGAGGTGGGAATGAGTCTCCCATTCTCAGTATTGACCATTTTACCCTCTTCATATTTAAAAATGCCCACTTTGTTCTCTTTTATAATTAATTAATATAATATTATAATTAATTAATTAATTCATATATTATGATTAATTAATATATAAATATATTATTAACTATAATTATTAAAAATTATAGTTCTTGAATAAATAATCACACTAATTAATATTAATATTATTAATTAATTAATATACTATTATAATCATTATTAATATAATTATTATAATTAATTCATATATTATTATTAATTAAATAATATATTTATTACTAATAATTAATATATTAATATAATATTAAAAATAATTATTAATAATTATAAATTTTGAATAAATATTCACAATAATTAATATATTTTTTAATTAAGTAATTAATATTAATATTATTAGCAAATATATTTTTATAATAATTGTTAATATAGTTATTATAATTAATTAATTAAATTTTTTACAATTAATTAATATATTAGTTAATAATAATTATGACAACAATCCATTAAGTACTTTTTAATAATTTGTTACAATCTAACTAATTCCGATTTTGATTCCAAGACAAAATAAACACATTAATGGCAATCCATCTTATTCTGATTTCGATTCATACAATTCAAGTAAACAACTTATTTTGATTAGCATTCCCTATTCTCATTCCAGCCCATTCCCATTCCTGCCCATTCCGATTCCAGCTCATTCCGATTCCAGTTTTATAAATGCAGCATGATTGTCAATACAATAATATATAATATTTTCATTTATATAACTAATTATGAAGAAGAAGAAGATAATGAAGGAAAAAATAAGAAACTTAATTTTCTTTTATAGTTTAATGATTTTTAATTATTACATCTTGTTTTGTTAAATTTCTTGTCGTTATTTAGGTGTGGCTAATTCATATTTATAGAATCAACCTAACTATTAAATTTTATTATTTTTTTAACAAAGCTTAAATTTGAATCTCTTCAAAATTATCTAGGCAATTTTAGTAATTATAATATTGAGTTGAGGTATTATAAAAATTCAAAATAATTATGAACTGATTTTAAATTACTCTTCAAATTTTTCAAGCCCAACTAGGGTCCATGTCCCAACTGGTCTTATGCTAGCTCCGTCAGTGCTTCAAGGTCTATGGATTTCTTTATTTTATTTATTTATTTATTACAGAGATCGTTTGGTTCTTGCGGTGGTTTTTCTTATTTCATTTTTTTTTACTTTTTCCTCTACTTCAGAAAATGGGGCTTATCTTGCTTATGGCGGGAAAATAACTGATTGAAGAAGCTGTTGTATGAGTTTGTTTTTGAAAAAAAAAAGGAAAAAAAGAAAAAAAGAGTTAGGTGATGTTTGTTTTTTAGTCTGAAGTTTGAATTTAATTTTTTTTAGACCTTTGTTTATTTTAAGTTTTTTTTTCTTTTAATCTATCATTTATTGTCAGATAATTTTATTTGAATAGAAAAAATAGAAAAAGTTCACTTTTATCTAAAGTCTGAAGTTAAATGGAAAATTTTAATTTTAAATCTCAAAAATACCCTTAACAATTCATGTATTTCCAACATTATATATAAACCTTGTATTTTTGTACTATTCTTGAAGTTATTTTTTTTATTGCTTTAAATTTTTATTCACATAATAATATTAACTAAACTGAAATATTGAATAAATCAAATTATGTCAATTGTGATGAATCAAAAATAAAATAACCGTACTGACTTTATAATAAAATATTATGTTATATAATTACATCTTTCATTAAAAAATTAAATTAAGATCAACAATGATAATATTTTTTTTATGTTACCGGACTAATCAACTTGTGAAAATTATAAATTTTGAAGAACAAATATATGCACCATTTAAAAGGATATTTATGTCAAACTATTAGTTTTTAAGTTTTTCTCTTCAAATGTTAAAAAAGAAAAAACAGACATGTCATTCAGACATTCTCATTCAGATCTATTTAGACTTTAATTAAATTCAGATCTATTCAGATTTGAAATAAAAAAACAACGCAACCTTAGACTATTGGCATCCCTCTAATCTACTCAAGAAACCTCTTTTTTAGTAATATTTATTTTATTTTTGAAAAAATTCTTTTTTTTTCTCTACACTTCTAATTTTTCATTTATTTTTTGAAAACTCAAAATAGTATTGTCTTATTTTTCATTTCTTTACAATCTTATTATTACTTTAAACACAAATTAAAAAATATTCTTGGTGATGAATTTTTTAGTGTTAATCATTAGCTGAAATTACACATATTTTACATTATAATTGGATAGCAATCTTAAGTACAAACATATTTAATCAATGAGAAATATAAAAAGAGAAATATATTATTTTAAGTTTGTACAATCTATTTTAGTTAGATAGAAAGTAACAGATAAGAAATTTTAAAAAAAATAATTGCCTATAAATGTAAGTAATTTGATAGGAAAAAAATTATGTGTATTTAATTCTTATTTATTTTTAATTGTAATTTTATTCAAACTGGATTTTTTATAAGGATAATGAAAGGGTGCCAATAGCTTCACTGAAAAAAAAAAAAAGCATTATGCACTCGACTGACTTCACTTTCACTCAACAATGATCCAGAAACTAAGGCCCACCAAGCCCATTTTTGTAGTGCTTATTGGCCATAAATTCGTTCGGTTCAATTTGCTAAAAAATCAACCGAACCGAACCCAATGCTTCAAAAAATTATAAACCAAGTAAGAACCGAACTTGATAATTGAATATGTTCGGTTTGGTTCAGTTTTATATAGGCTCATGAAATTTAATTTTTTTTATATTAACGAAAAATTTTATAATTTTATACTTTTAGCTTAAATTTATTTTTTAAGCCTAATTTAATTATAATGACTAATTATTCATGTTTTATGCAAAAATATCAATAAAAAAATTATTGTATATAAATTAAATTTATTTTTAAATTTTAACATCAAACTGATTATTTTTAATTCGATTTAATTTAAATTAAAAACTGATGAATTTATATTTTCTTAATTATTCAAGTCTTACTAACAGAATCGAGGCCCAACCCTTTTAAGTAACGAAATCAACGTGTATAGGCCTATAAATTAAACCACCGCATTTAGCATGCGAGATGTTGCTTTGAATAAGACAATAAGTGAATAATTAATTTCGATATTTAATTAATAAATCCAACTGTTGAAACTGTTTTAAGGAAAAACACGTTTTTATAACTACATTATTAAAATTATAACACGTATTTTTTTATATTTATCATTCATTTAATGTATATGGCACTAATTTGTGCTTTATGCGTTAATCAGGCCAGTGCTAACGTAATCAATTGCGTTATCAGTACAAGTGTTGGGATCATCATCGATGTCATCGATTCACCCACCAACTCTTTTGTTCTTCTTTTAAACAATCTATTTATACATCCTTCGGTGAGTACTTATAGTTTATATCAAAAAAAAAAAAAAAATGGCGGGGGCAGTGAAGAGAATCAAGCTTGGTTCACAAGGTCTAGAGGTTTCAGCACAAGGCTTAGGATGCATGGGCATGTCCGCCTTCTACGGGCCCCCGAAGCCAGAATCCGACATGATCGCCTTGATCCACCATGCCATTAACAGTGGCATCACTCTACTTGACACCTCCGATATTTACGGGCCCCACACCAATGAAATCCTTCTGGGAAAGGTAATAATTTGCTGCCGCTCTCCCCTTTCTTTCAAAGGGTATGGCTAGAATTGAGTATAAATTAGTGGTAGTTGGTACATTTAGCTACCTAGTAAAAATTGGGTGTTTATTGAACATTTTAGTGCACAATTTTGTCACAAATATCTGTGAAATGGGCTTTTGTTGTTTATGTAAATATGTAATCTTGTTTTAATTTGTTTGGGGGAGCAGGCTTTGAAGGGAGGAATGAGGGAAAGAGTTGAATTGGCTACTAAATTTGGTATCAGC
Source organism: Citrus x clementina (assembly GCF_000493195.1). Classification (NCBI taxonomy): domain Eukaryota; kingdom Viridiplantae; phylum Streptophyta; class Magnoliopsida; order Sapindales; family Rutaceae; genus Citrus; species Citrus x clementina. The sequence continues at coordinate 10,575,085 of NW_006262022.1, forward strand.
TATGCGGATGGTAAAAGGGAAATTCGCGGTGACCCGGCTTATGCGAGAGCTGCATGTGAGGCCAGCTTGAAGCGTCTGGATATTGATTGTATTGATCTTTATTACCAACATCGCATTGATACACGAGTTCCCATTGAAGTCACGGTTTGCCCCCCTTTTTTGTATATGTCTCAGTCTTGATTCATTATGAGATTTTTTTTTTTCCTTTCCCCCTCTTCCATTGCTTAATTCTTTCATTTTTTTCACTTGCTTGTCATTTACATTTTTTGGCAATGTGCTGAACCCTGTTATTTACATCATCTGATTTATTGTTTGGTAAAAGTTAGTTAGAACCTGAAAAAGAGAAAAATGAAAAGAAAAGAAAAACAAATCTATTTAACTAATAGCATGCATATTAATTGTCTAATCATCAAAGAAGATGGGACAATATCTTATTTGATGACTGTCAATAAGAAAATGCATTTTGTCTCGCTGCATGCTTGACGGAGAGACTTTTTGATCATCATGAATAACCCCTGAGCAAGTAGTGGCATAGTGCAGTGCTTGTCACGTCAGGAGCGGTAATCCCTTTTTATTTTAGCAGGATTTCTTTATTGGAAACTTTTTTATTAAACTAACAATCTGTTATGGTAATGAAGTGTGATTGTCTCGAAACAGTCTCCATTTATCGTTATGGACTTTTTATGGATCCTATCTACTTATCAATCTTCCTATTGAATATTCACTAATTCTTTTTTGTATCCTTTTGGAAGATTGGAGAACTCAAGAAACTAGTTGAAGAGGGTAAGATAAAGTATATAGGTCTGTCCGAGGCTTCTGCCTCAACAATTAGACGAGCTCATGCTGTCCATCCAATAACAGCTGTGCAGTTGGAATGGTCCTTGTGGTCACGAGATGTGGAGGCAGAGATTGTTCCTACTTGCAGGTAAGGGAATACTGAATTGTTTGTAGATTTAAAGGAAAAGAAATTATGAGAGGAATTGTTTAATATGTGCCAACGGAAACCTTGTGATTGCCCAGGGAACTTGGCATTGGAATTGTTGCATACAGTCCTCTAGGACGAGGATTTTTTTCCTCAGGGCCTAAGTTGGTTGAAAGCTTTTCAAAGGAAGATTTTAGACAGGTTTGTAAATCTACCAAGCAATTACTAGCATTTGGGATGAATTACATGTGCATTTAGCCTTAGAATGTTTTCTAGCATCATTATTGTAAGTTTGCAAGCCTGGCAAGCACCTTCTCTGAAGGTACCCTGGATCGACTTGCATAAAGCTCTGAATTTTTTTTTTTTAAAACAACCTGTACCTATAGTTCACTCCAATGAAACGCATGGAAAATCTAGAGTAATAAGAAAATTCAATAACTTAATACACTCCAAATTCATGTCCAGTTGACATCATGGCTACCAAAACTTACTCATCATTAAGTAAATGTCTTTTGTTTATTTCTTCAGTTAGAAGCTCATGCGTTTCAGATTGCTGTTCACATTACACCTGTTTAGTTTTACTCTATACTAATGAAATTTGTTATAGTTTTCAAATGTGCTTTCTGATATCATGTATATTAATTTCTTTGAAAATAAGTCGTATTTTCTTTGCAATGAAAGTATGAGGAATTGCATATGCAAGTTTTGTTAATTCTTAAAAAATTTAACATGAAATTAAATATTAAATGGATGTACACAATAATGCGTCCCCCTAATATCGAGTTGAAGGTTAAAGTCCTTATCCGGGTTTGGATCATTAAAAGGACACCCGAAAAAAAAAAAGGGTATTGTACCCTTACCTCAACTATTGCTGGATCCTCAAGAAGTTTAATAACTAGGACTCTCCAAGACTTCTTCATTATTATGGTAGTTTCCATATTGTTGCATTGCATTTTTGCATTGCTTATGCCTTATGCTTCCTAAAGTGAAATTCCATTGACCCATCCAAATGGGGTTTACTCCTTGTGAGACATTTTCTTCAGTTCCCAAAATGTTTTTCCATAATTCACCTCTTCTCTTTGCGAGAAGTCCCTTGACTAATCATTTTGTCAATTTAAGACACTGGAACAATTACAATTTTCTAAAAACAACTTGATTCAGTCTTACGTAGTTTTTCATAACTACATCTATTGTTTGCCTAATTTAACATTTTTTTCCTGATCCAAGGATCATAGGAATCATAGTGAAGCTATTCTTTTGCCTCAAAGATTGTAACTCAATAGTTTTGGATGGAATCAGAGTGAATGCAATTAATCCACAGATATGGAGGAGTGCTCTCTGATGGCAATGATATGTTACCATGCATATCCATCTCGCTATTTCATGTAGTTCTTTTTTTCACCTTTCGGTATCTTTCCAAGCATTTTCATGCAGTCCCTTTAACGTTCATATAATTTATCCTGCCCTAGGACATGTTTTAGTAGTTAGCTGCCTCTGATTATAGAACTGTAAGCTAATCAGCATCTTTCTTCTCAGATTCTGTAAGAATTAGTGAGATTGCCTACTGACATGCATGAAAACAACACATACATCTCATACCAAAGCCATTAACATCTTTGAGCCTTTCTTTGTGGACAAGTCTGTATTCTCTAGCATTTCATATTATTATATGCAGCAGATTAGGGCTTGGTACACTTAGGAACCCAGTGAAAGTGTTTTATCCAAAATGTTCTTTCTTTAAAGGTTCAGTTTCACTTTTAGTGTCAAATGTTCTTTTTCTAATTGTTGCAGTATCTACCGAGGTTCCAAGCTGAAAATTTGGAGCATAACAAAAAGTTATTTGAGCGTGTTAATGAAATAGCAACGAGGAAAGGATGCACCCCATCACAGCTTGCATTAGCATGGGTTCATCACCAGGGAGATGACGTATGTCCGATTCCTGGAACCACTAAGATTGAGAACTTCAATCAAAATATTAAAGCTCTGTCCGTGAAACTAACTCTAGAAGAAATGGTGGAACTTGAATCCATTGCTTCAGCAGATGCTGTAAAGGGCGATCGGTATGGGGGTAAGGCATCTACTTACGAAGACTCTGAAACTCCACCTGTGTCTTCATGGAAACCTTCTTAAAGGCCATTGGTATCCTGTCATCTTCGACCGTGTTGCACAGTCCTCAAGCATATTGAGAGTTCTATAATTGCTATGAGTTCCTATGTTGTGTTTGGAATAAAATCATTGTCTTTTGCATGTGGATTCTATTTGTATAAGATATAGAGGTTGGATTTAGTGTAAGCAAAGGATATGAGACACATTAAATAAAACAACACGGCTGTAATATTATTCTGAAATTTCTGGACCCATTGACGATCCTGGACTTGTGGTGTAATTGCTTGCTTATTGGTTTACCAGATGATTGTGTACGACTATTTTCTTGACCAGTGGCCGAGGGGGCCGACATTTTGAGGGCCCCGGCTTTGAATATCAGTCGCCGGGCCGGGGCTTGCATTACCATCGGGCCTCCATTACCATCAGTAGGCCCGTTGAATAAATTTTGCCTGAGGAGTTATTTGTTAATCTACTAAGCCTTAAATTTTATTAATTTTAATTTTGTTAAGATTTATTTGTTTATTTTTTACCATTTATGTATGTTTTTAAATATTTATATACGAATAAAAAAAGTAAATTTTTGTAATTTTCATCTAATGAGAAGATACATGAATGAGAAAAAAATATTATATTTTAAAATATATTTATAAAATATATTTATTTCTTTTAAAACAGTAAAATTTAATTTCTTTTTTCGTTTTAATTTGCAAGCACATAAACGGTACTTTACTCTCACAGTAAAAGTCAATTCGGCTGGTCAGTATTCGGATTAATTTCACAAAGTACCCTTCCTTTTTGACAAATGCTATTTCATCCCTGCTTGAACGACAATATTCAATGTGCACCCTAATTAATGAAAACATTTGTTAATGCCAAAAAGAGTTTTAAAAAATAAAAAGTAAAGTTAAATATTCTATGAGAAATTAAGGTGGCGTTTGTTTTTTTGTCTGAAATCTGAATAGACCTGAATTAGTCTGAATTCTGAATAGATCTGAATGTCTGAATCTGAATAACATGTTTGTTTTTTCGTCTGAATCTCGGAAAATAAGTATTAAGTTGTTTATTTTTTTCAACTGAAAAAGCTGAAAATATGTACTTTTACTTTTGTATCCTTATTAAATTTAAAAGTCAAATAAATAATATATTAAATACCACAATATTTTAACATTTATAAGTAAAACTATATTCAAGTGAATACATAATTATTTTAGAATTTTTATATATAAAATACCATAAATTTTAAATTTTATCGTATATAATATAAGAAAGAAAAAACAAGGATATTTTTGTGGGATAAATGTCTATGGGTGAGTTTTGAGATAGACATGAAAAATAAATTATAAAACATGGATATTTTTGACATTAGTAAGTAATTGACTTAATTCAAATTTCTCCATTAAGTAAAAAGCTAAAAAAATTGGCTTATTTTATTAAGTCAAAATTATCTAAAAAGTCTCATTAAGTTATAAAAACAAACACATCTAATTAACTTAATTAATTAAGTTAAGTCACTTTAAGTCATTAAGTTAAAAAACAAACGCCACCTTAAGTATATAATTTTTCTAATAAGACATTTTCGAATACATATATACTCAATTGTTATTGTTCTAATAAGATATTTCCATTTCGATTTTTTTTAAGTATTACTATTAACATTATAAATACAGAAAAATTTAGTAAGATCATTTACATTAATAAGCATGAGAAAATATAAATTTTATTTATTTTTAATAAATTTTAATATTTTATTATTCAATTAATATTCAAAATTGTAGATACGGAAATGTAAATAAAAATATCGGTATGATTTTTTTATTTAAAAAATAAATAATTTAATCTTATATTTAGAAGATATTCATGGAAAAAAAATTTGTTAAAATTTTATATATTTTGACTTTACTCTTAAAACTAGCTTCACACAATTAACATATGGGAAAATATGACTGTACACCTCGTTAATTCATTATAATTACTCCACTCCAGTATTTCAAAATGTCATTAATCAATCTCAGCCATTAGTTTTTCTGTTAAATTTAATTAAGGGTGGTGTAACGATATTCAATTTATTTGGTTGTACAGTAAAATTTACCCTGAATTTTATTTTCTAACATATAAAAGCCTAATTAAAATTCTTCTTTTATCCGACTAATTATCATTGGTAGATTTATCATGGTAGAATTTATGTCAGAATTTAAAAATAAATCACATGTGCTATTGTACACATAAAAAAAAACACTACATACTTGATATATTTTCTTTTAAATAATTTTTGTTGTTGACTATGTTATTTTAAAATCTATATTTTTGTAGTTGATTGGTTTTTTTTTTTTTTTCAAATCGACACTAGATATTGTTTATATAATATAAACTAATTATTTTATGGAATTATTTAACTTGAAAATATTTCTAGCACGTAGATATTAAGACTGTGGAGCTGGCTTTACAATTTACAATCTTGGATTTGATTAATTAAAATCTTGATTGATTAAAATTTTAGATTGTAAAATATCTACAGAATTATAACAAGTTAAAAAAGAAAAACCTTGAGATTAAGAATCTAAATGAGAAAATGGAAACAATTTGGACATAGAGGATTCATGTGTCAAATATCTAAAAATTTGTGATTTTCTTGGAAATGTTAGAGAAAAAAGGGTAAGCAGTGTAAATAACTCATTTTTGGATAAGGGTGGCAATGATTTGTTTATTCGATTCGATGCAAATTAAATGAGTTTAGGTTTGAAAAAAATTGATTTGTTTAATAAATGGGTAAATTCGATTCGATTCGCTTATTAAATGAACCGAATCCGGGTTTGAGGACATTAATTTGTTTATTCGTTTAAGATTCGTTTAATAAATGCATTATAAACTAATTGAATATGATCCATTCATTTAAAATTTGTTTATTATTCGTTTAATCAAATTACTTATTTATCCATAAATATATATGAAAAAATTTTAAAGTTTGAAGACTAATATAGTAATTATAAATGATAATAAATTTGTATTTTGTAAGATGTTAAATTTTGTCTTTTTATATTTTATTTTGCTTAATTTTTATTATTAATTATATTTTTGCAAACAAATTCATATTAAATTCGATTTGTTGTAAATTCATTGTAGGATAAACGAATAGTGAATGAATCCATATTCGATTTGATTCATTTATTAATTCTACTAAACGAATTAAATGAATCAAACCGAATATTCATTTAATAAACGAATTGAATCCGAAACCTAAGATTTCAATTCGTTTAATAAACAAATCAAATTCAAATCAACAAAATTTTAACCTAATTTATTTAAAATTTAATTTAAATACGATCGAATTATTCATTTTGCCACTACTATTTTTGAGAAAAAAAAAAAAAAAGAAAGGGAGGCCACTGCCAGTCTACCATTAGCAAAAGTAACTACAGTAGATGTATGCAAGTCTTTAGTTTTAACCAATATTTCGTTTATATTTGACCTTCCACAGTCTTCCCCGTTTGTCTGTTTTTCAGTTTTCTCACTAAAATTTTCTTGCTTCCTTTTGCATCCAGAAACGAGGAGATATTTTATTCATTCTCTTGTCGTTTTTGTTGCTGCAAGTAAAGAGATTTTAGAGTAATTTATTATACTATATTCGCTTAATAAAAATATGACATATGTATATTTATTTAAAAAATTGTTATATAAATAATAATTATATTTAGTTCATGTACATATGTTATATATGGGTGTTGAGACTTGAGTAATTTAATTAATAGAAAGTAATTGAGAAAATGGCAGAGATAAGAATGGCAGAAATCCCACGGGATGAGGACTCTTGGGAATTTTTCACATTCGGGGAGGATACATGAATAAATTTTTACTTAATTTCTTATTCGGAGAAGAGACATAGATAATTTTTTACCCAACTTCTTATTTGGAGAAAAGATAAAGATGAGGTAAAATCCACATCCCCTCCCTATTTTTTCCATTTTAATTTTAATTTTAATTTTTTAAATTATTAGTAAATAAATAATAAAATGTCAATGATTAATTATTAAATATTAGTATAAATAACAAATAACAAAGTAAATTATATTATTAAACTTTTGGGCCTAATTGATTAGAGTCATATTTGGATGAGAAAGTTATGCCACAGATGGAAGATTTTAATATTGAGTTGGTGGAAAACAAATACCTGTAAGTATATTATATTGGCACGAATTGCCAGAAATATTTTGGCAATCCTAATTACAATTGTTGCTTCTGAATCAATTTTTAGCACTAGTGGAAGAACAAGAGAAGCAGAAGGCGCAAGAAGTAAATATTTTTATTAGAAATATTGATTAAGTATTTATATCCATTTAATTTATTTCATTGTTGATATAAAAATAATTTTTTTTTATTGTATGATTATGAAGATTGAGGAAGATAATTATTATGTTGATTTGTATTTTGTAATGGATTAATGTTAATGTAAGATATATCGTCAAGTTTTATTTTTATTTAAATATAATTAAATTAAGATAAAAAATATTAGTTATTTAAGAATCAAAGACCCTCGAAAATTCTCTATTATTATTTAAGGAGGGGGCGAGAATTTCCTAAGATAATTTTGTTAAGGATAGCAACATGTAAAATATCAAAGATTAGTACGGGAGGTCGGTCTCCTTCCTTCCCCATTGTAATCCCGAGGCGGAGACAGTGAAGAGAATCAAGCATTCAAGCTGGGTGAGTCGGTTCACAAGGTCTGCAGGCTTCAGCACAAGGCTTAGGATGCATCGGCATGTCCGCGTTCTAAGGGCACCCCAAGCCCGATCCCGATTTGATCGCCTTGATCCGCCATGCCATTAACAGTGGCGTCACTTTTCTTGGGTGCTTAGGGAACAATTTAGCGAACATTTTAGTTACAAACGTGCGTCGGTACGTGAATTATCCTTTTTGCTCGAGATTATTCATTATGACAAATCCAAAAACAATAACTAAAAGGGTGGCGGTTTTCTTGTGTTGATCGCGTTTAGCCACTAGAACTGCTTTAACAAGTTAATATAAATTTAATAAGGATGGGCTATATGCACTCTGAAAATTATTTTGAACACTCATATTTTTATAAAAAAATTTATTACAAAAATACCCACGATATAAATTACTATTAAAGTTACTTTATTATGAGCACATATAATATTATTACTTTGGACATTCATTTAGGGCACTGCAATTAATGTTTAATTTTCTTACTATTTTAAATCTTAAGTTTTTTCTTCCAAATATCTTAAATAAATATCTTATGTGTAGTATTTACAATTTATCTTACGATTTGCTTTAAAATATCTTATGTGGCGTCTATATTCTTGTACAATTTACTTTAAAATATTTTACAATTTACTATAAAATATTCAGTTGATGAACAGGCGTCTGTATTCTATATTTCATGGAGGACATGGCTTCAACTCAAATTTCCAATGTTAATTCAGAATGCATAATGGATTATACTAATGAATTCATCAATCATAAGGTGGGTCTCATTTTACAATTCATACGTCTAATGTTCCTTTGTTAATATTTATTTATTTATTTTATATGTAGATATTTAAAAGTAAGGAAGAGTTAATTCATTGGACTCGTGAAGTTGGGAGGAAAAATGGTTTTAATTATGATCAAGAGATCTAATTTTGGTAATGGTGCTCAAAAACCAAGGATCACCTTTTGTTGTGAGAGAAGTGGACAATATAGAAACACGAGAACAAATGAAGAGAATAAAAAAGAAAAGCAACCAAGGACTACTGGCACTAAGAGATGTGGATGTCCCTTTACAGTAAATGGCCATAAGTTGGACACTGATGATGATTGGGTATTAAAAGCAGTATGTGGAGTACATAATCATCCAGCTGCTGAGCATCTTAAGGGGCATTCTTATGCAGGAAGATTGTCAAAAGAAGAGACTTTGTTGTTAATTGATATGTCTACGATTATGGTGCATCCAAAAGATATTTTTATTGACATTGAAAAAGAAAAATCCCAACAATATCTCAACAATAAAGAATATTTATAATGCACGTCAAAGGTATAAGGTAGCAGAGATGGGTGGGAGATCACAAATGCAACTATTATTAAGTAAGTTATCTGAACACAAGTATATTGAGTGGCATAGAAGCTTTGATAATACTAATATTGTCAAAGACTTATTTTGGGCGCATCCTGTCAGTATAGACTTGTTGCATGCATTTCCATGTATCTTACTGATGGATTGCACTTACAAGTGTAATAGATATAATCTTCCCCTACTGCAAATTGTGGGAGTGACATCCATTGAGATGACATTTCCTGGTGCTTTTGCTTATCTTGAATCTAAGCGAGAAGACAACTGCACATGGGCATTGACTAGATTAAAAAGTGTATTGGATGATAGTGCTATGCCTAGAGTCATTCTTAGTGATAGAGTCTTAGCTTTAATTAATGCCATTGAAAGAGTATTTCCCAATGCAAAACATTTGTTATGTAGATGGCATGTAAACAAAAATGTAATTGCAAAGTGCAAGAAATTGTTCGCAACAAAAGAGATATGAGAGAAGTTTATGATGAGTTGGAATGTATTGGTATTTTCTTCCAGTGAAGATGAATTTATTACTCGCTTCAATGCTTTGCAACAAGATTTTATATCCTATCCACAAGCAATCGAGTATGTGACATTTACATGGTTGGATAAATACAAGGAAAATTTTGTTTCAGCATGGACAAACAAGATCATGCATTTCGGAAACTTAACAACGAATAGGTATAATTTTATTTTCATGCACCACTTCATAGTTAGCCTATCAATTTAAAATTCATATATATTAATAAATTTTTAATTTTTATTACTATGGTGGAAAGTTCACATTCGAGGCTTAAAAAGGAGCTTGGCACGAGTCAAGGTAATTTTGAGACATCTTGGACAAAGATCCATTCTTTATTAGAGTTATTACACACGAACATCAAAGCTTCATTTGAAAAAAGTTTGACAGTAGTACAACATCAATTCAAACCTGCTGAATTTAAAGAGCTTCGAGGCTTTATTTCTATAGCTGCATTGCAAATGGTGTTAACTGAGTCGAAGCATGCTAATTCCATTGGTATTGATGTGTCCGCGTGTGGTTGTACAATTCGTAGTATACATGGTTTACCGTGTGCTCATGAGATTGCAGAATATAAAAGGGAAAGTCAACCTATACCTTTAGAATGTGTTGATTCACATTGGAAGAAACTTGACTTGATTCATAATCATAATAAGAGAAAGGCAGAGATGAGTTACCAACCGATATTTGACTTGATTGCCAAACGCTTTAATGAGAATGATGATGATACGAAGTTACATATTCTACAAAAGTTGACAGAAATTGCTAATCCTCAATCTACATCTCTTATAGAACTAGAAGCTAAGAAAAATACATGTGGTCAACCAAATTCAAAAGCTAATGCATCGACCCATCGTGACCCATCTGCTTTTGAGATTGTTTTATCAGGAAAAGAAATTTGTTCGCCTACAATTGCATTCATGAGACCTACAGTGAAAGTTAATGGAAATAATCAACTAAAGCAAAAGGTATTATTTTAATTGTATTAGAATTATTATATATATTAGCAAAAGGTATTGTTTTAATTGTATTAGAATTATACACACACACACACACACATACACTTATTTCTTAACTATAATTTGTATTTTCACATTTTTTCCCTCATATATTGTTGCTAGGTGTATAAAAAAAAAATCGCTCAAGTCAAATCCATTTGTTAATGAATTTCCAGTTGCATTGCAATCATACATTCATCATATTAAAGATGTCGCACCTGATGGTAATTGTGGGTTTAGAACGCTAGCCGACTTAATGGGTTTTGGTGAGAATGGATGGTTTCAAATGAGGAATGATATGCTAAATGAGTTTTAGTTGAATATGGAGCATTATAGCCATTTATATGGGACATATGAGAGAGTCAATATGAGAGAGTCAATGAATTAATTCATGCAATATCACATTTTGAGAACTGTCCAGGATCTGACAAATGGATGACAATGCCTGACATGGGACATCTTATTGCATCAGCCTACAACGTTCTGGTATTCCACTTATCGATGAAGCAATGCCTTACCTTCCTTCCTCTTAGGTCCAAGCTAATACCTACAGATTCTCTTAAAGAGTTTGCTATTGGTTTTGTAAATAACAATCATTTTGTAGAGGTATTTTTTTAATATTTTTTGATTTTTATGTTGAATTTAATAAGCAATTCTACTAATTGAAATTAATCAAACATATGTAGGTGTTCTTGTTATCAGGCCATCCTATCCCCCCTTAAGCAATCAATTGGCAAAGATTTCACAGTTTTTGTGCCAAAGGATGGGAGACGATATATAATCATCGCATACAACATTTCAAGGAAATAATTGGTGGCGACGTAGCTATAAAAGAAGTAATAATAGATGTTGACAAGAATTATCAATAGATTTCTTGATATATTTTTTTGGACGATTAATTCTTTTTTGTATGACTATGATTTGGCCAAAGGATATAATGTTTAATTGATTTATTTGTTTGAGTGTATATAGCATTTTCATGAGTGTGTAGAGTAATTAAGAGGATTAATTTAAAAAGGATTAAGTGAAGGCTTTGTTGGCATTTTAAAGAGTGTACAGAGTATAATTTATTTTCTTAAAATTAATAGATGAGTGTACATAGTAATAGAGTGTTCAAAGTAATTTTTAGAGTGTATATAGCCCCACCCATTCAATAATTGACCATAGTAGATGGGTGTGATTACACAATGGTGAGGAAAACTACCCTACCACCATTTTTGCATGTCTTGCTCTAGAAGCATCTTTTTACTTATAGGTATCAATCATGAACCATTTACATTACATTATGTGTTAAAACAATCAGTAAAAACATTCATAAAATACACAAGTACAAAATAATTAATAAAACTTAAAATATTTTAAAATTACTTAGTACGAGATGAACGACCCAACATCACGTATCGTATTTAGGTGAAATTAAAAGTGATTATCGAATCAGTTCGTTGTTGATTTCAGTTCATTGTTGATTTTAAGAGAATCAAAAAAACTATAACCTAAAATAAATCTAAATCTGAATCAAACATACACTGATCAATTGACTTTAGATCGGTTTTTGGCTTATTATTATTATAATTTTATTCATTTCTTAATTTTTAGTTTTTATTTTTATTTTTTATTCACCAATAATAACATGACACATATTTGAATTTAAAAATATATTAAATTTTTTGATTTTCCGATTCGGTTCATGATTCTAGAATTAAGGGGAAAAAAGAAAAAAAAAAGAACCAATTTTTTATTGTGTCAAAAAACTGAACCAAATTGATAGTTTCTGGCCACAGGCGAGACACGTGACAAGATTACAATTATGAACTTTCTGATCAGTCAGTAGTAAGCCACGAAGCCTAGAGCCAATATCCAGATTCCAGAATAAATTGTGGCGCGTTCCGAGATAAAAGGAAACGTGCAAGAACAAGAAATGAGGGGACCAGATTTAACCCTTTAGAATGAACGGGCATCTCAAGCTAATAGCTGAAAATCTGTCCATAGGTAGTGACAAAGAGGCACTGTTGAGGGGGTTCCATTATTCTTCGTTCGTTGATCACTTTTCTTATCAATGGTGGCTTTTCCATCATAGGCGGAGGGAAACACCTTAGTGTTGCACTGTAACAGAACCAAGAACATATACACACCACACACACACACACACACACAAATACATCTTTCAGTGAGTGCCTTAACATAATATAGTATCAGTAACAGTAACAGTAACAAGGAAATGGTGGGGACAGTGAAGAGAATCAAGCTAGGTTCACAAGGTCTGGAGGTTTCAGCACAAGGCTTAGGGTGCATGGCCATGTCCTGTTTATACGGGCCACCGGAGCCCGAACCCGATATGATCGCTTTGATCCACCATGCCATTAACAGTGGCATCACTTTACTCGACACCTCCGATATTTACGGACCCTACACCAATGAAATCCTTGTGGGCAAAGTAAGAATTAGCTTCTCTTTCACTCTTTCTTTTAAAGGGTATGTTTAGAATTGAGTGTAAATAAAGGGTAGTTGGTGAATTTAGCTGCCAAGTAAAATTTGGGTGTCTGTTGAGCAATTTAGTGCACATTTTAGCTGCAAACGTATTCCAAATGGCCTTTTGTTGATTTTTTTTTTTTAATTTCCTTTCCTGGTTTGGTAGTTAGGCTCTCAAAGGAGGAATGAGAGAAAGAGTTGAGTTGGCCACTAAATTTGGCATCAGCTTTGCTGATGGAGGGAAAATTCGTGGTGATCCGGCTTATGTAAGAGCTTGCTGCGAGGCCAGCTTGAAGCGTCTGGATATTGATTATATTGATCTTTATTACCAACATCGCGTTGACACTAAAATTCCCATTGAAGTCACGGTTTGCCCCTTTTTATCTATATCTGTCTCAATCATGTTATATTATGATGTTTTGTTCTTTCATCGCCCGAGGCTTTCGTGTGTTCTTCGTTTTAGCAATGTGATTGAACTCTGTTATTTACATCTTCTGACTTAATGAATGGTGAAAATTAGGTAGAAACTGAAAAAGAGGGGGGGGGGGGAGGGGAAGAAAAAACATTGATTGTTGTGTTATGAGCAGTACAATGAATGCACACTGATTGTAGAACCGTCAAGGAAGATGGGATTTTGTCATATTTGATAACTGTCAGCACAAATGCATAGCATTTTGTCTTGCTACATGCTCGACTGAGAGACTTTTTTATCATCATTAATGAAACTCTGGACAAACAGTGCAATGCTTGTCTTGTCATGAGCAGTAATCCCCATATGATTTAGCTGTATGTCTTTGTTGGAAACTTATTAGATTAAACTATCATCTTATTTGGTGATGAAGTATGATTGTTTTGCAACACTGTCCCCTTTATGTTCTTTATACAGATCATATCTTCTTATTGAGCTTCCAATTGAACATTCACTAATTCTTTTTTGTGTTCTTTTGGAAGATTGGAGAGCTCAAGAAACTAGTTGAAGAGGGTAAAATAAAGTATATAGGTCTATCTGAGGCTTGTGCTGCAACAATTAGAAGAGCTCATGCTGTCCATCCAATAACAGCTGTGCAGTTGGAATGGTCCTTGTGGTCACGAGATGTGGAGGCAGAGATAGTTCCTACTTGCAGGTAAGGGATTAATTAGACCAACTGGATTGTTTGGAGTTGAAAAGAAGAGAACTTTTATGAGCGGAATCATTTAACATATGCTAATGAGAACCCAGTGATTGCTTAGGGAACTTGGCATTGGAATTGTTGCGTATGGTCCTCTAGGACAAGGATTTCTATCATCAGGGCCTAAGTTGGTTGAAAGCTTTTCAAAAGACGATTTTAGAAAGGTTTGTAAGTCTTCCTAGCAATTGTTAGCATTTGGAATAAACTACATTAGCTTTTAGCATTAAAATGTTTTCTAGCATCAATGTTGGATGTCTGCAAGCTTGGCAAACACCTTCTCTTAAGATACCCTAGATTGACTTGTGTAATTATAGAGCTCCAAATTTTTTCTGCAACCCATACTTATAGTTCACTCTAATCTAATCCAGCAGAACTTGACTTAATTAATTAGTATTATTAATTTTAATTGTTGAACCAGTTCATTTTGGTCTTCAAACGAGCACTGACGTTACTTGTATGTAGATGGCAAGGAAAAACTAGATCAATATGAAAATTCAATCAGTAATAACTTAACACTTCAAAATTCATATCCAGATGATGTCATGGCAACCAAAACTTATTCATGATTAACTAAATAATATTTCTTGCTTCACGTAAAATTCATGCGTTTCAGCTTGCTCGTATTTTCATTACTATTGGCCTATTTATTGAATGTTCAAACTCTGTAACCTGTAAAACAATAATTGCTTCTGTTCACATTTGTTTAATCACTCAATAATAATGGAACTCTTTTTTGTTTTGAATTGTCATTCATGATATCATGTATATTAATGTCTTTGAATACGAGAGATTTTCGTTGCAATGATCATAAACGCAAATTTTTTTTATTTTCTCAGAAAAATTTAAGATGAAATTAGTATTCAAGTGACGCCTAATGCCCCTTCAATCGAATAGCCTGTTTTAAGGTTAAATTCCTTGTCCGCATTTGGATCATTAAATAGAAAACGAAAAATGTTTCCATCACCTTAACTAATACTGGATCCTCAAGAAGTTTGATTGCAAGGATTCTTTCTGTGTTTTTCATCTTTGTGGCAGTTTCCATCTTTGTCATATTTGCATTGCTTATGCATCATAATGTGAAATTCCACTGATCCATCCAAATTGGGTTTGTGAGGAAAAATGTTTTTTTCCATAACCCTATCCTATATTGGAGAAGTCCTTTTTCTTTTCTTTTTTTTTTCAGGTCAATTGAAAACCACTGTAACAATTTTCTATGTACAACTAGGTTCAGTCTTACATCGTTTTTCATAACTACAATCGTGTGCTGAAAACCTTCTACAAGCTAGTTAAAGGATTTGAAATTCAGGCTTTTAAATCATTTTCAGGTCTTCTGCTGGAATCTATCATTTTCTTCCAGATCCAAGGATCGATGTTATTTTTTTGCCTGAAAATTGTGGCTCCATAGTTTTGGGTTGAATGAGAGCAAATGCCATTAGGCTACAAATATAGTGGAGTGATCCCTGATGACAGATCTGTTACCGTGCATCTGCATCTGGCCATCCCTTTGAGTCCTTTTATTACCTTCTGTATCTTACTTGACATTTATCTGCTGTAACTTATCCTGTCCCTGGGCATATAGGTGTTTTTGAACCTGCTCAAGCCACTCTTAATATACCTGGCTCCGACTATAGAACTTTTTGCGCATAATCTTTTCAACTTCTTGTAGAAATCAGCATGTTTTTTCTCAGATTCTGTGAGAATCAGCGAGATTGCCTACTGACATGCATAGAACATCGTCTACATCTGAGGCCAAAGCCATGAGCATCTATGAACATTTCTTAGTTGATAATTCTGTACCATCCTTCAGAGTAAAATTTGAAGCAGATTAGGGGCTTGGTATACCTAGGAACCTGTGAATCTTTTCTCTCCAAAATGTTCTGTCTTAAAGATTCAATTTGACTCTTTTTAAGTGCTGAAAGTTCTTTCCTAATTGTTGCAGTGCATGCCGAAGTTCCAAGCTGAAAATTTGGAGCATAATAAAAAGTTATTTGAGAGTGTTAATGAAATAGCAATGAGAAAAGGATGCACCCCCGCACAGCTTGCATTAGGCTGGGTTCACCACCAAGGTGATGATGTGTGTCCCATACCTGGAAACACCAAGATCGAACAGCTCAATGAAAATATTCAAGCACTCTCAGTGAAATTAGCTCCAGAAGAAATGGCTGAACTTGATTCCATTGCTTTGGCGGATGCTGTAAAGGGTGATCGATATCCAGATGGAGTAACTACCTACAAAGACTCTGATACTCCACCTCTGTCTTCATGGAGACCTTCTTGAAGGAAGTGGATATTCTGCCTTCTGGGTACCCTGTTGCACATTTTACAAGCATAACAAGTGTTTTGCAATTGCATTGAGTTCCTATGTTGTGCTCGGGGTTAAATCCTTGTATGTATTTTGTAAGTAGGTTTAATTAGATTTAAGAGCTTGGATTCGATGTAATCAAAATACATCAGACGCATTAAATAAAACAAGATGGCTGTAATGTTCTGAAATTTCTAGACGCGTTGAAATTGTGGACCTGCTTGCTTGTGATTAGAGATGGCAATGGGCCGGGCGGCACGTGGCACAGTATGGGGACAGCACATGTCCGTACAACACGGCACAATATAAGTACGTTTCGGTGAGATACGTAGCATGGTACGGCACGCATGTGTGCTGAGTCAAACTTAGAATTTTAGATATGTGGGTCTTAAAAACACGTCACAATTAGAGATGAGTTAAACACGGCATAATAAAAAAGCCTACAATAAATACATTTTATTTTTTAATAAAAGTATTTAAAATTTTATGATTTTATAAATAACTTGAAATTAAATTTTTAAATTCATTTAATTATTAGTTTAAAAAAATAATATAATTTATTTATATTTATAATTTATTAAATAAATAATTGATATCATGATTTTATAATATGCATTAATATTATTGTGAATTATGATATATGAATTTAAGTAAATCCAAGTTAACAATTAAGTTAACTCTTAAGA
Source organism: Citrus x clementina (assembly GCF_000493195.1). Lineage (NCBI taxonomy): Eukaryota > Viridiplantae > Streptophyta > Magnoliopsida > Sapindales > Rutaceae > Citrus > Citrus x clementina. The sequence goes on from NW_006262022.1 coordinate 10,592,318, forward strand.
ATATTTATTATTCTTGTTGTTGTTGTTGTTGTTGTTGTTAAGTATTAAAAAAAATTATAATACTATAACATTAAACTTAGTAATTAATATCAAATTCTCCTACTATTATTAGTTTATTACTATTGAATATGGACTTAAGGTTTGAATTTTCAATTCTATTAAATTTGAATAAAAGTATAGACCTAAAAAAATACATAAACTTGAAGAAAGTATGTCAATAGTTTGGCATGTACTCTTACTCTTAAATTTTTTTTTAACTTATTAGACTTTTTTTCTTAGGCACGGCAGGGTATAAGCCACAGCACGGCATGGCACGTGTGGGCACAACACATAGCCTAAGCAAAAAAAAAATTAGGCACGGCACGACACGACACAAAATACATCGCGGGCACGAGCACGCATGAGCTTTTCGCCTATTGGCTATCTCTACTTGTGATGCAGCTATCTAGAATACAACCAGATAAATTAATAGCAAGGATCCTAAAAAATTTATTAATTCAACAATTATTAATTATCATTAAATTAATAAATTATTAATTTATGAATATTTTTCTTATTTTAAAAAATATGATCACGTTGATAATAGTTTTTTTTTTCAGAGAACCGAAAACAGTAATTAACGAGTTGTATTATCCTAATAGAATGGGTTTTAAGTAGCTCTTACACCAGAATTTTATGTGGCCATCAAATTATTAAAAGTATCATGAAAAATAATAAAGAATAAAAGGTTGAAGCTGGCATCTTTCCTATAGAACCTGCCTGGATTAATTAAAAGTTATTATAAATATTTAAAATCAAAATATTGTCGTAATCAACTTAATTTTATGCACCGTGGACAGTACAGATTCATGCTATCATTCATACTGTGATTAAAATTCTACAGAGGGGAGGGTAAAGAAACAAGTGAGTGAAGAAACAAGGAGAACATTAATGAACATAAAACATTACTATGAAACATTTGAAGCATATGAACTTTGATGAAACGTTTAGATGTTTACATAAATATAAGTTAAATTATGATATTTGATTACATCCCAAATATAAGTTTAAATTATGATACTTGATTACATCCTATTTTATTATGTGTGTACTAATCATGAAGCAGAGTAACTGCAGCTCAGTGCTTGGTTTTAGGCCTCTTCACTATCATCACCGTGCAATGAGCATGATGAGCACAATAATCACTTACACTGCCCAAAACCGCCCTGCAAAAGAATCGATCTCGGTTAGAAATCATCAGAATCCCCAACAAGAAACAAATGAAACCTACTAACCCTCTCATTCAACAAAATTTGTAAACCCATAATACGTATGACATTCCCAGCAAAAGAATACTGAAATAGAAAGAAAAGTGTAGAGAAGGCAAATCCCAAATTAAATTTTTAGCATCAATTTGCATTTGGGTGGCCAGTCAAAGAAAAGCGTTTGACCACATCTCAATGACATTTTTCCACTCTATTTTCATCTGGTTACAGCTACTCCATAATAAAGAATAAAAAATTGATTCATATAAGCTTGTACAATAGTACACGATCTATTTATAGTTTATTTACACATACAGATTTGAGTCCTCTTTATGATTGAAAAATATGAATAATAACCAAAACAGTTCACCATACCGAGTTCCACTCGAGAAAATATGAGATACCAAATGAAACAACTTATAGTAGATTTATACCTTTTGATCGCTCCATAGCCATGACTACCAACAACCAATATGGAGGCATGATGCTTCTCTACAGCCTCACAGAGGATATTTCGAGCATCTCCTTCCACCACCTCAACAACAAAGTCATGCACCTAAACAAAACAGAACTACTAATTTACAGAAATGATACCAGAAGGGAAACAATTGTTAAGTATACGTATTATAATCTGGTATACTAAAATTGGGGAAAGATAAAAGGATAAGCGTGAATACTTACAACTCAGATCCACCAATTTAGAAAGGTTAATTTTGGATTATCGATCACAAAATAACAGTTCTCGAAGTACCTCTAAACTATTCTAAACCTTAACTTACCTCAGTTTGGGTTCAAAAAATTAAATAAAAATTGAGAGTGCATTGATGAAAAATTTTTCATCTTCTTAACATAAATTAGGGAAAGTTGATGTTTATAAGAGTATTTTGAAGATTATCATTTCACGAGTGGGGCAATCTAAAGATTTTTAAACTGTACTACAAACGTGTATCTGTATATAGAATCTCAGACGATCCCAAGATTGTAATTTATTTATAGATTGTAATATCATTAAAAAGAAATAACAAACTAATCATTACCGATTTACTGCTACAGATTTCTTTAGCCTCCTCCACAACCCTTGCAGCAATCTTCTTGAAATCTGAGTCCACATGAGGCAAAACCTCGACAGCTCCTGCGATAAATTAAAACTAAAAACCAGTTACTTGATCACCAAGAAAGAAAGACAAAACAAACAAATTAAAATCGCAAACTAAAATCGAACAAAGGACAACAAAATCTATTACTTAATTTTTAAAACATGCAAAGCAAGGACAAATGCCAAAGGATTAATTAGTTAGATTTATAATTACTTTACCAGGTCCAGCGAGGCCAATAACAGCTGAAGGGGAAGGTCTGGCGTGAACGATGACGAGTTTGAAAGGAGGATTTACAGTCGAATTTGCGAAGAAATGATCGAGCGTCCATTGAAGCGCGTACGTGCTCTGCTCGCTATCGTCGATCCCTACCACCATCGTTTGTGTCTCCGCCGTCGCCATTGAGACGATGTCTACTCAACTTTTTTTTTTTTCCTTTTTAGCTGTGTGTTATTCAGAAAGTTGCAGAGTTTGTTCGATTTCTAATCTATATATAAGCGAATAAATCTAAGAGACAGCGAAATGATCATACTTTTTATCTAGATAAGATGAGAACGTAGCAAGTAAAGGAGGTTGCGGGCGATTGGCGGAAAGTGCTTTAATGAGTCTGGCGTTTAATTTTGAAAAGTTAGAAAAAATTAATTTTAGTATTTATTTTTTAGGGTTATAAATTAATTTTAAAATATTAAAATTTAATTTTAATATTTGGTAAATTATTTTTAGAAAAATCACTTTATTTTATAGTGGATTTTCAGAAGTATGGAATGAGTAATTTTTTAAAATTTAATTTTGAGAATTAATTTTACATCTAATGCTTTCACTCACACACAGATAAAAAGTAAAAATGTAAAATTAATCTTATTAATTAGAAAATAAAATCATTAAATTTAAATATATTATTATTATTATTATTATTACTATTTATATTGTGATAACAAAATAAAAAATAAACTACTAGTATAAAATATTTATTTTAATTATTAATTATTTTCTATGCACATAAAAATTATTTTATAAATATGTTTATAAATATCTAAATAAATTTTACTTAACGTTTATTTAATTCAGTTATTTATATTCTTATAATAAATAAAATTTACCAAATGCATACAATTACTTTTCAAACTCACAGCAATTTTAGAAATAAATTTTATGAAATATTTAATTAACTTTATTCGTAGCTGATTATTTTTATATCGTAGTTAACAATAATTATTTTAAAACCTTAGTATTATCAAATTGGCCTTAAAACTCAAACCTTTTTTCTGGATGTTTTTGTAGTTTTGTTATCAACTTATCAGATAGGGAATGTTTTATTGTAATTTTACAACCCATCCCATATTAACATGGGCCAGGTCCAGTTCGAGGTATCAAACCCAGCAACCTACAACCAATAATTTTTAAGAAAAATTATCCACCGTCCACCTGTTTTTTCACCATTTTTTAAAAATACACAAATCTTTTTTTTTTTTTTTTTTTTGCAGTGCTCCACCTAAAGTTAACATTTTTTTCATTGATTCACTCTCGTTATTATTAACATTTATGTATCCACAATATTGATTTTGATGATAACAAACAAAATTAAGAGTGATTAACCTTTTAAAAGAGGAATCAATTTGTGGAATCATTCTTTAAATACATGTAAAGTTTGTCATCATCAAAAAAGGGGAGATTGTTAATATTTATGTTATTATGTATCCATAATATTGATTTTGATGATAACAAACAAAATTAAGAATGATTAACCTTTTAAAAGCACAAGTTATTTTTTATGCTTTTTAAATAAATCATTATCTTCATATTATAAAGGTTTTATATTTAATGAAAAATGATTTTATGAAATTGGTTGTTTTTCAAGTTTATGGTCTAATTGAAAGTATTACTTGAAATTACGAAAATAGACTTGTTTGAAAAGTTTCATAAAGTTTTGGGCCATAGTTTTATTATTGAAAGTTTTGGGGTAAAATTATAATTTTAGAAAATAGTTAATTGTAGCAGTCACTGTAGCAAATGGCTAACCGACATCTTGATGATGGCTAGCCAATATCAAGTAGAATTGAAGAGTTGCCTCTGGACACTAACGGCCGACAACTTGAAAATTATGTCCAACGGTAACTTGGACTAGTCAAAACAGCGATCCAACTTCGAGTTAACGGCGATCCAACTTCGAACAAAAAGTCAATAACGGCTAGTTTTCAGCTCCAACTATAAATAAAATCAATCAAATTCAAATAAGGATGGATCACAACATTATCATTGAGCTTGTAATCGAGAATACAACATTCATTAAGCTTTAAATTCGTTCTTGATTTATTTGTTCACACATTGAGTATAGATTTGTAATCATATATTTTGTGTGAGAGAAAAACACATTTGTAATCTTTGTTTTGAGTGATTTTAAGTGTTGGGATACACTTGGGTTAAGAGATTGGGGATAATCTCTTGGTGTAAAGGTTGATTGACATATGTGAAGTCAATTATAAGTATTCTTGAAGCCTTGGGAGGCTTGGATAGTGAAATCCTTAAGCCAGGTGACCTTGGAGGCATGGATGTGGGCAGGGATTGCCGAACCACGTAAAAATCATTGTGTTTGCTCTTTGTTCCCTTACTCTTTTATTATTATGCTTTATTAAATTTATTGTTTTTGATTTCATTAGTGGTGTGTTTGGCACACTGTATTGTATTATGTTGTATTGTATTATTTTAATACTGGTGTATTGTATTTGCTGTATTGCATTAGCACTGTATTATAATAATGTTGTACAATGGTTGGTGCTACACTGTACTGTATTGATTTTTTAATTAATTTAATTTAAATATTATATTATATTAATGTTTTATATTATATTAATATATTTAAATTGTATTAATATTTTATGTTATTATTTATATTATTATTAATTTTAAATTAATATTATTCAAATTTAAATATTTTTATTAGTTATAATAAGTTATAAATTTATTAATAAATAATAATGTAAAAATAAAAAATAATATACTATTATTGAATGATAAATTATTTATTTATTAATTTCTATTAATAATTTTAATGTAAAAACAAAATTAATAAAAATATTATATTAAATTAAAACTATATTTATTTATTAATTATTTTAGTAGTATAATAATAATAAAGTAAAAAGAAAAGTCAAAGGAAAAAGAAGAAAAAAAAAAGCAAAGCTAATGCGTCAGTGACGCATTAGCCCCCTACCTTAATTCCTTGTAAATTTGTTCCAAACATGGGTTTAATATTATTTTAATGTAAACAGTATTTTAATACCCTATAATACAATGTACCAAACATGCCCTAAGGAAATAAATTGAATTGTTGTGCGAATTGTATCGCATAAGTTTCAAAATCTCAATTCACCCCCCTCTTGGGTTGCCTAGTTAGTATTTCAGTTATAACACCGTTAGAACTTTGCTGACATCATAAGGGTAAAATTGTCATTTCACAACGATACAGTAGTTGACAAATGCAAAATAATATAACTTTAAGTTGAGTTCAACAAAAAAAAAAGTAAGAATTGTGTATTTTTGAAACAATACGAAAAAAAAAGGTGGTCAGTGGATGATTTATCTTTTACATTTTAGGGTAAAAAAGTCATTTATACAATATTCTGTTAATTTTCTTAACTGTCTCCAAACGGAAGTGGATGAGTGAAAAGAAATGTAACTTCAGGTGGATTTCAACAAAAAGAAAGAAGAATTATGTATTTTTGAAAAAATTAAAAAAAAAAAAGGTGGACGGTGGATAATTTCTCTAATTTTTAATTACCACGTTGATTAGGTTAAAAAAAAAATGTTCCCAGCTGTTGATCACCATTTCTTTTTTCAATTTTTTTTCCTATAAGGATCAGTTTTCCCCAGTGTTAGTTTGCCTGATGCCCAATTAGGTGTCAAAATACTTGAAATCAAAACGACTTCGTTTTCATATTTTAATATATTTATTTTTTATAAGTACACGTGTCTTCATCTTATTAAGCTCCATTTCGGGTGTGGCTACAATGCCGGGAGATAATCTTCAGGAATGATGCCGGATGCCTGGTTCTCACAAAGAGACCCCAACATTCTTTGGTTGCCAAACAATAGCCAATAGCCAAAGACCTAGAACAATCCATTTCTTTAACTGGTTGCTATATTTAACTAATTATTTAAATTTTAAAAAACTAAAATAGGATAATATACTAAATAATAAATTTTAAAAAGATAATATTAATAGAAAGGAAAAAATATAAATAAATAAAAAGTGAAAGAAAAATATGATCTTATCAAAATCAAGAGAAAAAAATAAAATAATAAAATAATAAAAGATAAAAAATTGTTTCTTATTTTCATGTGTATTGTTATTGGTCTCAATTTTATTATTGTAAGTACCCCTAAAATTTTCTTTTCTTCCCCATTTCATGTTTAATATTCATATTTCATATATAAGATTAACAATTACTTATTTATCGTTAAATGTTTTATATATAACAGTATCCATGTTTAATGTTTAACATTGCATATTTTACTTGTAATGTTTCATATTACATGTTATTATTTTATGTGTAAATTTTATGTTTCATGTTTTACATACATGTTTCATGTCTAACATCGTCTGTCACATGTATCAAGTACTGTGTTACATGTTTACTTTATACTCATGTTTAACTTTCAATGTTTCATATCTCATATTATTATTTCACATATAAATTTCGCGTTTCATGTTTATATCACATGATGCATATTTGAAGTTTGGTGTTTCATGTTAAAAATAATGCCAAAATTTTTTATTTTCTTACCTGTTTCATGTTCAATGTTCATGTTTCATGTACAACATCGTACATCACATGTATTAACTATCATTTGCATGTTTACATTGTAACCATGTTTAGTGTCTAATGTATGTTTACATTGTACTCATGTTTAATGTTTAATGTTGCATACTTAATTTTTGTTTTTGCATATTTCATGTTATTTTTTAACATGTAAATTTTATGTTTCATGTTTACATTACATGTTGCATAAGTTTAGTATTTCACGTTTCATGTTTGATTTGTTTATAGTTGATTTAGGAAAACAATTTGTGATAAAGGACTCTTATTTCTCTTAATTTAGAATCCTACTCTCATCATAATAAGAAGTTTATGAGTAATACATATATATATAATTTCAAACCCAAATAATCAATTAATTATAGCCATCAAGCAATATCTGTTTAGAATGTCAAATAAAACGACATCGAATGGAAGTTGTCAAAGACATGATCCACACCGAACAGCAATGACACGGTTGGTCAGATGCTTCCGTAATACGTGTATCTAATTTTTGAAAAAGTATAACATCTGTATCTATAAATATGCTCAATGTATAACGTTTTTACTTAAGAAATGAAAAACACTCGTTTCTTCATGGTATCAGAGCCAAATTGTGGACCTGCTTACTTGTGATTAGCGATGGCAAATGGGCCAAACGACACGTGGCACAACATGGGTACAGGCACGACACATGTCTGTACAGCACGGCACGATGACGAGCACGTTTCGGTGAAGCACGCAGCACAGTACGGCACGCAAGTGGGTAGGGCCAGATTTAGAATTTTAGGCATGTAAGCCTTAAAAGCACGACGCGATGAAAAAGTCTGCAATAAGCACATTTTATTTTTTAATGAAAGTACTTAAAATTTTATAATTTTATAAATAACTTGAAATTAAAATTTTAAATTCATTTAATTATTAGTTTAAAAAATAATATAATTGATTTATATTTATAATTTATTAAATAAATAATTGATATCATGATTTTAATGAACACAATTATAAATATCATGATTTTATAAACATTCATAAATTTTATTGTGAACTATGATATATGAATAAGTCCAAGTTAACAATTAAGTTAACTCTTAAGAAAAATTTATTATTATTGTTGTTGTTGTTGTTGTTAAGTATTAAAAAAATTCTAATATTATAACGTCGAACTTAGTAATTACTATTAGATTTTCTTACTATTATTAGTTTATTTCTATTGAATATGGACTTGAGTTTTAAGTTTTTGATTCCATTAAATTTGAATAAAGGCATAGACATAAAATAAGTACATGACTGGAAAAAAGTACGCCAACAATTTAACATTCGCTCTTAAAAAATTAAAAAAATGAAAAAAAAAACTAATTGAGCTTTTTTTTTCTTAGGCACGGCAGGACACAAGCCACGGCACGACATGTGTGGGCACAACACATGGCCTAATAAAAAAAAATTGGGCACTGTATGGCACGACACAAAATACATCATGGACGCGAGCACGCATGAGCCTTTCTTTGTGCGGGCCTGACCGGCACAGCTCATTGGCCATCTCTACTTGTGATGCAGCTATCTAGAATACAACCAGATAAATTAATAGCAAGGATCCTAAAAAATTTATTAATTCAACAATTATTAATTATCATTAAATTAATAAATTATTAATTTATGAATAATTTTCTTATTTTAAAAAAATGATCACGTTCACAATAGTTCTTCTTCTTTTTTTCAGAGAACCGAAAACAGTAATTAATGAGTTGTATTTTCCTAATAGAATGGGTGTTAAGCACCTCTTACACCAGAATTTTATGTGGCTATCAAATTATAAAAAGTATCATGAAAAATAATAAATAATAAAAGGTTGAAGCTGGTATCATTCATATAGAACCTGTCTCAATTAATTACAAGTTATTTTAAATATTTAAAATCAAAATATTGTCCTAATCAACTTTTAATTTTATGCACCAGAAATTTATGTGGCTATCAAATTATTAAAAGTATCATGAAAAATAATAAAGAATAAAAGGTTGAAGCCCGCATCTTTTTTATAGGGGTCCAGCTACGTTACCCCATAATGGCTTAGATCTGATTATTGGGTTATGAATATTAAAGATCCTTATTGTTCATGAAAAAAAAAATCAAAAGTTTTGAAATTATGACATATAATTTCATAATATTCTTTTTTTTAAACTCTATTGAACTAGGTTTCCAATTAAATGACTTATTCTTACATTTATTAATATCTATTTAAATTAATAAATTTATTAATTAATAAATCAACTACTTTATTATATAGTTAAACTATGTATATTATTTACTAACCATAATAAATGATAAATATAATATGATCTTTTTTTTTTAATTTAACATAATGGCAACCAATTTCCTCTCACCTATATGAACAAAGTTCAAAACCCATAATTTTCTTTTTCAACACGAGATTTTATTATACAAGTAGATGAAATGTACAAAATACAAAAATAAATTTAATTTCATATTCTATGTAGTTAATTTTTTTGTAACATATTATTTATTAAACATACTATCAATTATTTAATTATTTAGTAAAAATATGTTAATTTACTAATAATAATAAAATGTTAGTTTACGAACTTGTAAAATCTTTTTTTTAACAATGAGTTTTGTATTTTTGTTTGAATTTTTGTCCTTAAATAAAAAATAAATAAATTTAATTGCACACTTAAATAAATTGGTATTTGTTACTCCACTCGAACTGTTTAAATAGTCATTAACTTATCTGAGAGAAAGGTAAAAAAATTCTAAACAATTGCTCTATTTGAAAATAATTTAAATAGTTCTTTAGAAAAATAAACTAAAAGTAAGTATTTTCTATTATTTCTTCTTTCTTGGTAACATCACACATGGATAAAAATAGAGATGGCAATTCAACACACATCTATCAATTAAAATAGAAGTCAATTAATATAATTAGTTGAATAATTAATTGTGTCATGAATGAGTTATCATATTAGGAGTTTTAAAACCAAACCCATTACAATTATTAATCGAGTTAACAGCTAGAAAGAGCAAACAAATTCATTCAAGTTGGATATCTAAGTATCTTATCTAAATAGATTGTATAATATCCATCTAAAATACTCCGGATTTGATTTATTTAATATCCATCAATTAACTTGAATATTAGTAATATTTAAGTGTATGAGACTAAAATTGAGTATTATATTTAATATTTAAGTTTTGTAAATCAAAATAATATTGCTAAAAATTATTGCACCATCAATGACAATAATGATGGTATCATCATTAAGAAATAGAAGTGAGTGAATAGAAAAACAAAAACTATCAACGTATTTAAAATTCTCCGATCAATGTAAAGGTGGCAATGTTGCCGGATAAATAGATATGTCGGTGATAGATGAGCCTTCCAATGCAAACAACTATAAAAAGACCCTATGATTAGATGACGTTTTGATGTAGGGCAGAAGCGATACTAAATTTCATTCTAACGTACATCTTGAAAACTCAAGAAAGAGGCTCTCACTAAAGAGAAGATATCTCAATTGAGAAAAAACTGAATATTATTAATGAGAAGCTTGTGTCTGTTATCATAAATTAAGAATAACAAGCCTATATATATAATAGTAGTTAACTTAATCCTAATCTTTGTCAAATAAGAGAAATAATCTAAAATGCTAATTAGATTAGAATTACAAATATAACTCAAGTAAGCTTAATAAAATAAGATAAATTCTAATAAAATACTAAATTCTAAATTGACCCAAATATTATAATTCCTAGTAAATTCTAATTTATTCATTTTTTTTTATAAATTTGTTTGGTTTTTGGGTTTTTTTTAAAGAACAGAAAATTATAGGTAATAGCATAAGTATAGAAAAGTAATAGTATAAGGCCAACAACAGAAGAAGGGGAAGGTTTGGCGTGAACGATGACGAGTTTGAAAGGAGGATTGACAGTCGAATTTGCGAAGAAATGAACGAGCGTCCATTGAAGCGCGTAGGTGCCGTGCTCGCTATCGTCGATCCCTACCACCATCGTTTGTGTCTCAGCCGTCGCCATTGAGACGATGACGACACAACCTTTTTTTTTAATTTTTTCCCTTTTTTGCTGTGTGTTATTTAGAAAGCTGCAGAGTTTGTTCGATTTCGAATCTATATAAGCGAACAAATCTAAGAGACAGCGAAATGATCATACTTTTTATCTAGATAAGATGAGAACGTAGCAAGTAAAGGAAGTTGCGGGCGATTGGCGGAAAGTGCTTTAAGAAGTCTGGAGTTTAATTTTGAAAAGTTAAAAAAAATTAATTTTAGTATTTATTTTTTAGGGTTATAAATTAATTTTAAAATATTAAAAATTATTTTTAATATCCGGCAAATTACTTTAAAAATTATTTTTAGAAAAATCAGTTTATTTTAGAGCATCTCCAAAAGATTTTTCAAATAAAATTATACTTCTTATTTGATGAGTCATATCAATATTAAACACTCTAAAAGATATGTTAATTTAGATTCTTCAAATAAGATTTGTTTCTCACTCTTCAATATTACCGAGTGAGTTTCTCCCTCTTCTATTAATATTTTATTATTAATTATTGAAAAGATAAGACTACAATAATTATTATTTATGTTTCCTTTAAAAAACATAACAACAATTCAATTTAATAGTGGAAATATTTTATTAAAATAATGTTAACTTATTATTATTTGATGAGTCTTTTGGAGAAGATTGTATTTTTCCATCCACTTATTTCCCACATCAGTAAGCAAATTGATATTTGAAGAGTAAAATCTAAAAAGTCTTTTGGAGATGCTCATAGTAG
>NW_006262022.1:10604358-10610023 GCF_000493195.1 Citrus x clementina
TTTTAAAATCTAATTTTGAGAATTAATTTTATATCTAATAGTTCCATATATTAAAAAAATTAAAATTAATCTTATTAATTAAAAAATAAAATCATTAAATTTAAAGATATTATTATTATTTAAAATACAATCAAAAGTTTTGAAATTTTGACATATAAGTCCATAATATTTTTTTTTTTTTAACTCTATTGAACTAGGTTTCCAATTAAATGACTTATTCTTACATTTATTAATATCTATTTAAATTAATAAATTTATTAATTAATAAATTAACTACTTTATTATATAGTTAAACTATGTATATTATTTGCTAACCATAATTAATGATAAGTATAATATGATTTTTTTTTTAATTTAACATAATGGTAACCAATTTCCTCTCACCTATGTGAACAAGATTCAAAACCCATAATTTTCTTTTTCAACACAAGAGATTTTATTATCTCAAGTAGATGAAATGTACAAAATACAAAAATAAATTTAATTTCATATTCTATGTAGTTAATTTTTTTTTGTAACATAATATTTATTAAACATACTATCAATTATTTAATTAATAAGATTATTTTTAGAAAAATTTGTTTATTTTATAGTAGATTTTGAGAAGTATGAAATGAGTAATTTTTTAAAATCTAATTTTGAGAGTTAATTTTATATCTAATAGTTCCATTTATTAAAAACATTTAAAATTAATCTTATTAATTAAAAAATAAAATCATTAAATTTAAAGATATTATTATTATTGCTATTTATATTGTGATAACAAAATAAAAAAAATAAAAAAATAAAATATTTTTTTAATTATCAATTATTTTCTATACACATAAAAAATATTTTATAAATGTGTGAATAAATTTTACTTAACATTATATTGAATTCAATTATTTGTATGCTTACAATAGTTTAATAAGTAAAATTTACTAAATACATAATACTATTTTTAAAACTCATAACATTTTTTAAAAATAAAATTTACCAAATACTTAATTAATTCTTTTCGTAATTGATTATTTCTAGATTATAGTAATCATTTAAAAGCTTATTATTTACCAAATTAGTCCTAAAATTCAAACGTTCATTGGATGTTTACGTAATTTTGCTATCAACTAGGCAACATTTTATTGTAATTTTACAATCCAGCCCATACTAACATGGGCCAGGCCGAGTTCGAGAAATCGAACCTACTAACCTACAGCCAATAATATTTATTACCACGTTGATTAGGGTAAAAAAAAAAAAAAAAATTGTTCCCAGCTGTTGGTCAGCATTGCATTTTTGAGTTTTCTTTCTTTTTTATTTTATTTTATTTACAAGGATCAGCTTTCCCGAGTGTTAATTTGCCAAATAGGGGTGTTCGTGGATCGAATTTTACGGATTAGATATCAATCCATATCCGATCCATAATTTTATAGATTATAAATTTTCAATCCAATTAAATCCACGGATTGGTGAAACTCAATCCATATATTTGTGGATCGAATATGTATTTAACCTAATTCACATCCAAGCCATCATTTTACAAATTGATTTATGAAATTTTAATTTTTAATTTTGTCCAATCTATGAAGTAATTAAATTAAAAAAATCTAATATAAAACAATTTTACTACTAATTAAATTCAAAATTGAATAAAATTTAAAGAAATTAATTGTTTAAATAAAGATAGAATAATACATTCAATGTTTCAATAACATGTCGAAAAGAATAACATGCTACAATCTCATTTGTTTATATCAATACGTGAAATTTAACTAAAATTATGAATTTAAATATATACAAAAGTTGAAACTTGAGACCTTAGATGTAACAAGAAAAAAATTAAGAAATTTGAAGAGCTTGAAAATAAAGTAAGAAATTATAAGTACCTCAATTGCTGAAGTGAAACAGCGATGGCTTGTGCGTGCAACTGGGTGAGGTTTGGTAGTATGTGCTAATTAAATGTTTTGTTTGGCTTAGGGTTTTTTTTTTTGTTCTGGTTAAGAATTTTTAATATTTAGGAAGTTATATTTGCTTATTTTTTAATTAACTATTCAAATATTTAATTATTTTTTAATTTATATATAACATGGTGTTAATTTAATTATATTTTAACTTATCATTTATTCGTAAGTACCAATGCTACATTTGCAAGTTTTATTTTTTAATCAAATAAATATTTTTTATTTTTGTAGAATCACGGATTTATAGAAGTAAATCTATATTCAATTAACCGACTGTAGATTTTCAAAATTTTCAATCCAATCCAATCCGCCAATCCACAAATTGGATTTTTACAGATTAGATGGATTAAGCGGATCGAATTAGATTCTGAACACCTCTACTGCCACCAATTAGGTGTCAAAATAATTGAAATAAAAACGTCTTTGTTTTCGTATTTTATATATTTATTTCTTTTATAAGTACATGTGTCTTCATTTAATTAGGCTCCATTTCGGGTGTGGCTACAATGCCAAGAGGCAATCTCCAGACATGATGCCGAGTTCTGAGAGAGAGAGCCCAACATTCTTTGGATGCCAAATGGCAGTCAAAGACCTAGAACAACTAATTTCTTTAACTGATTACTATATTTAACTAATTATTTAAATTTTAAAAATTGAAATAGGATAATATACTAACTAAAAAATTTTGAAAAGATAATATTAATCGAAAGGGAAAAAAAGATAAATAAATAAAAAAAATGAAAGAAAAATAATATCTTATCAAAATCAAGAAAAAAAAGTTTATATAATAAAAGACATTAATTTGTTTCTTATTTTATATGTGTTATCTCATATTTGACATTAATTTGCTCCTATGCTGTGCTCGGGGTTAAATCCTTGTATGTATTTTGTAAGTAGGTTTAATTAGATTTAAGGGCTTGGATTCTATGTAGTCAAAATACCCGGGACACATTAAATAAAACAAGATGGCTGTATTGTTCTGAAATTTCTAGACGCGTTGAAATTGTGGACCTGCTTACTTGTGATACAGCTATCTAGAATACAACCAGATAAATTAAAAGCAAGGATACTAAAAGGTTTATTAATTTAACAATTATTATTTATCATTAAATTAATAAATTATTAATTCATGAATATGTTTCTTATTTTAAAAAATATGATCGCGTTCATAATAGTTTTTTTTTTTTTCCAGAGAACTGAAAATAGTAATTAATGAGTTGTATTGTCCTAATAGAGTGGGTGTTAAGCACCTCTTACACCAGAATTGTTTGTGTCTATCAAATTTTAAAAGTATCATGAAAAATGATACAGAATAAAAGGTTGAATCTAACATCTTTCCTACAGAACCTGTCTCAATTAATTAAAAGTTACTTCAAATATTGGCAAACCCTAAGTTTCATATAATGTAACTTACAACCACACACATGAACAACGCGTGAACCCCACACCACATATTATTTATGTGTGTGGTTGTAAGTTACATTACATGTAATTTAGAGGGATCCTTAAATATTTAAAATCAAAATATTGTCCTAATCAACTTTTAATTTTCATGCTATGATTCATACTGTGATTAACAAGGAAATTCTACAAAGGGGAGGGTAAAGAAACAAGCAAGCGAAGAAACAAGGAGAACATTAATGAACATAAAACATTACTATGAAACATTTGAAGCATATGAACTTTGATGAAACGTTTAGATGTTTACATAAATATAAGTTAAATTATGATATTTGATGACAGCCCATTTTCAACCGCAATTGTAAAATGCAAGATACAATAGATATCATACAGTATCCAACTGATTCATACCATCTTATTATGTGTTTACTAATCATGAAGCAGAGTAACTGCAGCTTAGTGCTTGGTTTTAGGCCTCTTCACTATCATCACCGTGCAGTGAGCATGATGAGCACAATAATCACTTACACTGCCCAAAACCGCCCTGCAAAAGAATCGATCTCGGTTACAAGTCATCAGAATCCCCAACAGGAAATAAATGAAACCTACTAACCCTCTCATTCAACAAAATTTGTAAACCCATAATACGTATGACATTCCCAGCGAAAGAACACTGAAATAGAAACCGATCAATTTTATTTTTTTTTCAAAGGTAGAGGAGAAGGCAAATCCCAAATTAAATTTTTAGCATCAATTTGCATTTGGGTGGCCAGTCAGAGAAAAGCGTTTTACTACATCTCAATGACATTTTTTCCACTTAATTTTCATCTGGTTATAGCTACTCCGTAATAAAGAATAAAAAATTGATTCATATAAGCTTTTACAATAGTACTCGATCTATTTATAGTGTATTTACACATACAGATTTGAGTCGTTATGATTGAAAACTATGAATAATAACCAAAACAGTTCACCATACCAAGTTCCACTCGAGAAAATATGAGATACCAAAAGAAACAACTTATAGTGGATTTATACCTTTTGATCGCTCCATAGCCATGACTACCAACAACCAATATGGAGGCATGATGCTTCTCTACAGCATCACAGAGGATATTTCGAGCATCTCCTTCCACCACTTCAACAACAGCATCATGCACCTAAACAAAACAGAACTACTAATTTACAGAAATGATAGCAGAAGGAAAACAATTGTTAAGTATACCTATTATAATCTGGTATATTCAAACCAGGGAAAGATAAAAGGATAAGCGTGAATACTTAGAACATCTCCAAAAAAATTTTCAAATAAAATTCTATTTCTTATTTGAAGAGCCATATCAATATTAAACACTCCAAAAGACACGTTAATTTAGATTTTTCAAGTAAGATTTGTTTATCACTGTTTAATATTGGTGAGTGAATTTCTCCCTCTTCTATTAATATTTTTTTATTATTTATTGAAAAGATAAGACGGTAATAATTATTATTTATGTTTCCTTTAAAAAACATAACGGTAATTTAATTTGATAGTGGAAAAGATTAATTAAAATAATATTAACTTATTCTTATTTGATGAGTCTTTTGGAGGGAATTGTATTTTTCTATACACTTATTTGCCACATCAGTAAGCAAATTGAAATTTAAAGAGTAAAATCTAAAAAGCCTTTTGGAGATGCTCTTATAACCCAGATCCACCAATTTAGAAAGGTTAATTTTGGATTACCGATCACAAAATGACAGTTCTCGAAGTACCTCTAAACTAGGGATGGCAATGGGGAGGGGAGGGGAGGGGACCAATCTCCCCATACCCATCCCCGATGTTTTGCATATGTCCCCGTCCCCTCCCCGTCCCCGTCAAAATTGCTTGAGAGAATCCCCATCCCCTCCCCGAATAATAACAGGGGATCCCCGAGGGTCCCCGGTCCCCGAATAATTAATAGTCTAATACATTTTTTATTTTCGATTTTAAATTAATCATATTAAAATAAACTCATACCGCTATTGTAAGCTCGTAACCAACTTTGACAGCACATTAAGGCCTCCAATGTGCTTGGATGAAGTTTGTTATGGTATGAGCTCACAACTCTACCACTAGTGTTAAAAGCTGATTCAGAAGCAACTGTTGTAATTGGAATTGCCAAAATATCTCTAGCAATTCGAGCTAATGTAGGATACCTATTAGCATTTGTCTTCCACCAACTCAAAATATTAAAATCTTCCATCCGAGATATAACTTTCTC
The DNA here is from genome assembly GCF_000493195.1 of Citrus x clementina. Taxonomy (NCBI): domain Eukaryota; kingdom Viridiplantae; phylum Streptophyta; class Magnoliopsida; order Sapindales; family Rutaceae; genus Citrus; species Citrus x clementina. Next base: position 10,609,943 of record NW_006262022.1, read on the forward strand.
ATCCAAATATGAATCTAATTCATCTGCAACAACTGCACAATCTCCATTGTTTACATAATCATTAAAACCTGTCATCCATTT
>NW_006262022.1:10610123-10666433 GCF_000493195.1 Citrus x clementina
TCTGCCGCGATGGTTCTTGCTCCCAGGCAACCCACTCAAGCTTCTACAAATGCAACTTGCTCACATCGATTTCACCAATTCTCTCCTTATCCACGGCTGGGATATATAACACGTTATATCTCATAGAATAAAAGCAGTTGGATATTTGCTCCAAGTCATCCCCGTCCCCTCCCCGAATAAAAAGTTGGGTAAAAAATTTTCCCCGTCCCCTCCCCGAAAAAAAAATTGGGTATAAAATTATCCCCGTACCCTCCCCGAATGGGGAAAATCCCCGAGGGTACCCATCCCCGTGGGGATTTTTGCCATCCCTACTCTAAACTATTTTAAACCTTAACTTACCTCTTTTTGGGTTCAAAAAATAAATAAAAATTGGGGGTGCATTGATGAAATTTTTTTCGTCTTCTTAACATAAATGAGGGAAAGTTGATGTTTAGAAGAATATTTTGAAAATTATCATTTCACGAGTGGGCAATCTAAAGATTTTTGAACTGTACTACAAAAACGTATGTGTATATAAAATCCTAGACGATCCCAAGATTGTATTTTATTTATAGATTGTAATATCATTAAAAACAAATTACAAACTAATCATTACCGATTTACTGCTGCAGATTTCTTTAGCCTCCTCCACAAGCCTAGCAGCAATCTTCTTCAAATCTGAGTCCACATGAGGCAAAACCTCGACAGCTCCTGCGATAAATTAAAATTAAAAACCAGTTACTTGGTCACCAAGAAAGAAAGAAAAAACAAACAAACAAAAATCGAAAACTAAAATCGAACAAAGGACAACAAAATCCATTACTTAATTTTTAAAACTTGCAAAGCAAGGACAAATACCAAAGGAATAATTACTTAGATTTAAAATTACTTTACCATGTCCAGCGAGGCCAATAACAGCAGAAGGGGAAGGTCTGGCGTGAACGATGACGAGTTTGAAAGGAGGATTTACAGTCGAATTTGCAAAGAAATGATCGAGCGTCCATTGAAGTGCGTACGTGCTGTGCTCGCTATCGTCGATCCCTACCACCATCGTTTGTGTCTCAGCCGTCGCCATTGAGAAGATGACGACTCGACCTTTTTTTTCTTTTATTTTTTTCCTTTTTTGCTGTGTGTTATTTAGAAAGTTGCAGAATTTGTTCGATTTCTAATCTATATATAAGCGAATAAATTGAAGAGACAGCGAAATAATCATACTTTTTCTATGGATAACACGAGAATGTAGCAAGTAGAGGAAGTTGCGGGCGATTGGCGGAAAGTGCTTTAAGGAGTCTGGAGTTTAATTTTGAAAAGTTAAAAAAGTTAATTTTAGTATTTATTTTTTAGAGTTATAAATTAATTTTAAAATATTAAAAATTAATTCTGATGTTTGGTAAATTATTTTAATTTTTTTTAAAAAAATCACTTTATTTTATAGTGGATTTTAGAAGTATGGAATGAGTAATTTTTTAAAATTTAATTTGAGAATTAATTTTAAATCTAATAGTTCCATATATTATAAAAATATAAAATTAATCTTATTAATTAAAAAAATAAAATTATTAACCTTAAAGAAAATATTATTATTAAAGAAAATATTATTATTACTATTTATACTGTGACAAAAAAATAAAATTAATAATATAAAATATATTTTTTAATTATCAATTATTTTCTATGCACAAGAAAATTTTTTATAAACATATTTATAGATGTCTAAATAAATTTTTACTTAACATTATATAGAATTCAGTTATTTGTATTGTTACAGTAGTTTAATAAATAAAATTTTATCAAATACATACGACTATTTTTAAAACTCACAGTATTTTTAAAAATAAATTTTACCAAACATTTAATTGAATTTTTTTTTGTAACTAATTATTTTTACATCATAATTAATACTAATTATTTAAAAGCTAGGCATTACCAAATTGGCCATAAAATTCAAACGTTCTTTTGGATGTTTTTGTAATTTTGTTATCAGCTTATCAGATGGGGAACGTTTTATTGTAATTTTACACTAGCCCATACTAACATGGGCCACATGGGCCAGGCTGAGTTCAAGATATCGAACCTAGTAACCTACAACCAATAATATTTTATTACCACGTTGATTAGGTTAAAAAAAAAAAAAGTTCCCAGCCGTTGGTCAGCATTGCATTTTTCAGATTTTTTTTTAAGGATTAGCTTTCCTAGTATTAGTTTGCCTGATGGCCAATTAGGTGTCAAAATAATTGAAATCAAAATGATTTTGTTTTCGTATTTTATATATTTACTTCTTTTATTAGTACATGGGTCTTGATCTGATTAGACTCTATTTCAGGTGTGGCTAATAGGGATGGCAAAAAATTTCAAATCCCATTTCGGATTTGGGATCCCGAACTATTTGAAATGGTATTGGTCCGTATTTTTGGACCGAATTTTAAAAACGGACGGGAGTTGGGATTGAAAAAAAATCACAATTTACTATGTGGGATGGGATTAAGATCTAAGTCAAGATCCCGCGGGATTCCATTTGTCCTGATTGTCTCATTTAATTTTTGGAAGAAATACTATATTAATAAAATCAAAAGTAAGTAAAATTAAACTAATGGTTAATTAATAGTGATTCAAATAGCATTATAACAATATACTATAGGCCCAAGTAACAAACACAAGCCTATTTGTTGTATTATTTTTAGTTTAATTAAATAAATCTAAAACATAAATATTAAACTGGAAACCTAAATTGCGATGTTAACAATTTTATAGAATCATTGGATTAAATACTTTTTTAATATTTTAATGAAATTTATAGTATTTATTAAATGAGACATTTGGGATATTCGGGCTATTTGGTCCAGGACAGGATTTTGAGCAGTCTGGGATTGGTCCAATTTTTTCTCCCATTTAACTATTCGGGACAGGATCAGATTTGATCCGCATTAAAATTCCGTTTTACTATTCGGGACGAGACCGGGATTGTCAAATCCTGGACCATCTTGGACCATTGCCATCTCTAGTGGCTACAATGCCAGAGGCAAATCCGGCTTCTCGGAAAGAGAGCCCAACATTCTTTGGTTGCCAAATTATAGCCAAATACCTAGAACAACTAAATTCTTTAACTGATTACTATATTTAACTAATTATTTAAATTTTAAAAATTGAAACAGGATAATATATTAACTAAATTTTTTTGAAAAGATAATATTAATAGAAAGGAAAAAAAAGATAAATAAACAAAAAATGAAAGAAAAATAATATCTTATCAAAACCAAGAGAAAAAAATAAAAAATTTATATAATAAAAGACAATAATATGTTTCTTATATTATATGTGTCATCTCATATTTGACATTAAAATTTTCATGTGTATTGTTATTTTTCTCAACTTTATTATTCTAAATACGCTTAAAATTTTCTTTTCTTCTCCAGTTGATGTTTGATATTCATATTTCATATATAACATTAACAATTACTTGTTTATCATTAAATGTTTTATATATAATAGTACTCATATTTAATGTTTAACATTGCATATTTAACTTGTAATGTTTCATATTACATGTTATTATTTTATGTATAAATTTTATGTTTTATGTTTTATGTTTACATCACATGTTGCATTTTTGAAATTTGGTGTTTGATGTTAGAAATGGCACAAAAAAATTTTATTTTGCTCCCCGTTTCATGTTTGACGCCCATGTTTTATGCATAACATTTTTTGTCACATGTGTCAAGCACCATGTTATATGTTTTCTTTATACTCATGTTTAATGTCTAAGGTTGCATATTTTACTTTCAATATTTCATATCCTAGATTATCATTTCATGCATAAATTTCATGTTTCATGCTTTCATCACATGTTGCATTTTTAAAGTTTGGTGTTTCATGTTAGAAATGATTCCAAAATTTTTTATTTTTCCACTCATTTCATGTTTGATATACGACATCATCTGTTACATGTAACAAGTATCATGTTGCATGTTTATATTATACCCATGTTTAATGTCTAATGTTGCATACTTAACTTTCATTTTTGCATATATCATTTTATTATTATTGTTTTTTTACATGTAAATTTCATTTTTACATTATATGTTGCATAAGTTTAGTGTTTGATGTCATAAAAAAAGGCAAAAAATTTTGTATTCCTATTAATTTCATAGTTGACGTTCATGTTTCATGTATAACATCGTTCATCACATGTATCAACTATCATATTACATGTTTACATTGTACCCATTTTAATGTCTTATGTTGCATCCTTAACTTTTGTTTTTGTATTTTTTTGTTATTTTTTCACATGTAAATTTCATGCTTTATGTTTACAGCACATGTTATATAAGTTTAATATTCCATGTCATAAATAAAGCCAAATAGTTTTATAATCTTGTTTGTTTCATATTTGACATTCATATTTCATGTACAACATCGTCCGTCACATGTATCAACTACCATATTTCATGGTATATCGTACTTGTGTTTAATGTCTAATATTACATATTTAACTACTATTTGTATATTTCATGTTACTTTTTTACGTCATGTGCTACAAATTTTATGTTGCCTAAAACAAATCATCCTACATTCTATTTTCTTCACATTTTAATTTAAAAACCCAGCAAATCATCCCCCCGCCCTTAAACCGATGGCTATTTTAGTTGAAAAATACAAAACATAGAAACTATAAAAATTTGACAACAAAATTCTTGAAAATGAACTAATATAATAAAGGCTTATGCACAACTTATATCTATTCGTCCAATTCCAATTACCAAACATCACAACTTAAAATTTAATTGTTGCCTTACAGCAAAAATACTTAAAGACTGAAGAGAAAGATGCCACCATGAGGAAACAATTTCATAGATATTTCCAATTAATTGTAAAGTGGAGCTGTGCTTTTGGTGATTCTTGCTTGGTAGCTTAATTGGCTAAACTCTTAGGAGAATTATTAAGTCTTTGTTTGTTTCTAGTTGATTTAGGAAAAAATCTTGTGTTAAGGGACTCTTAATTCTCTTGATTTAGAACCCTACTCTCATTAGAATAAGAAGTTTATAAATAATTATGTAACCATTTAGATTTTACCCAGTACATAATCTTTCTCTTCCTTTATCTTACTATAACACTTTTTCTTCTTCATGTTATTTCTTGATCCTTTTTTTCTTCCAATTTCAAATTCATAAAATATCAATTGCAATGTATACATCCCATCAATTTCAAACCCAAACAATCAATTAAATATAGTGATCAAGTAATGCTCCACAAAATCATGTTACTTCTCCCCCTTCATCATAAAAAGGTATAGTATTTTGGCTTCCCGTTTTAACAGCAAAAATGTTTAAGATGCTTATCACTCAAAATAAAAACAATAACAAAGCGGAGTTGCAATGGCATCTCCCTCTATCAATAACCAAGAAAACATATAATTTTCCAAGCAAGTGCATGCAAAAAATCATAAGAGTATAAAATTGAATATCAATATATTCGTAAATAGTAAAAAACGTAGGTAAGACATTAATTCATAAACAAAGATGAATAGCATATGCAGAGAATGCAAGAGAAAATGTTGGTGCGGAAAAACAAATAAGGAAACAAGAAAGGATCTAGAATGGTGGCTATGGTGGTAGTGGTGGAGGAGGAATGCCGAGAGATTCAAAAATCTGTTGTTGCCCGTCGAGAAGTCATTGGTGCTGGAGATAAGGATTCATTGCTGATCTAAGTTTTTGCTGAGCACTGAATCAATAGTTGTTAGGTAAGAGAAATCAAAAAAATAAAAACTCAAAATAAATCTTGATGATTGAAACATTCGTATAACGTACTGTATACATTCAAAATAAATCTTTCCTATTTTAGGTGCGATAATAATGCATGCCCCCTAAAACATCCATATAACATACTTTAATTTTTTCTCTCACTTGCAAAGAAACTGGTCAGATAATTTCTTACCTCAACAAAACTAAAGTAAAAACTCAATTGAGCACATCGTGAACTAAAACAAGATAACTTGTTTTCCACTGATTTAATGAGTTAACTAGGAAAACACATTAACCTAAATTTATCTTGATAATTTGACTTGAGGTTCAATACCTTCTCTCACATTTCTTTACAGTGCTCTAAAAAAATATATTTCCTGGCCAAATTTCCCCAAGAAATTATGTTATCTAAGTATCAATTTTAATGGCTCAGTTCGTCATGTCAAATGCGCATTTTACAACAAAAAAAAAGGAGATACTAAATAAACTTGAACACGAGATTATCCCATTAAATTTAAATATCATTTTCTTTATCTGGATCAATTCCAAGCATCCATTTTCTTAGTAGACAATTTATGAGTTTTGGGAACAATTAAGAAACAAAATATCATGTATATATTAAATAGGTACCTGGTTATTGCCCATTGAACAGAGATGAGGTGTAGCAACAGTGATGAAGTTTTATTCTCTATCATAACAGTCTATATAGTCTTCTAATTGCATATTTTGCAACTTAACCTCCAACAGAATGCGCAAAAAAGGAATTTTCCCCAGAACTCAAGCATTCTGTCAATAGTGAAATAGCACGTGAAAATAGATGCTCTTACATAAAAGGAAAATAGACTTTTTAGAATTCTAAATGCTATGTGAATCCATTAATCTAAGTCAATCCATAATAATAAAAAGATACCAAACTCCTGTGCCACATGCTCACCCTCTAATCTACATGATCTAGAGTCAACTTAGATATTTTTTGTTCACTGCCCACAATATATTCAATAAGTACCAATAAAGTTAGCTTAGATTTATTTCATTCACTACCTGAAAAATGTATCCAATAGGTACAATTGGAGGTTAAAGATCAGTATTGCACTATTTTTATATGTATTAAAGTATTTTTTATATCTACCTAGAACATGGGTCATTCATCCATCAACCCATGGCTTCCACGCAGCCAAAATCCAAAAAGGAAGAATAATGTGACACTTGGTAAATATATAAGAACAATTGAATTTTGTTATGGGAAAAAAGTAAATATAATTTAAGCTATCTAATAATTACAAAACTTGAAGAATTTAAAAACATTGGCATTAGATGGTACAAGTATATTTAATTCGATATCCATGAAAAAGAGTCCATGATCACAAAAATATCCAGCATATCATCTGGATATTTTCTCAAGCAACTAAACAAAAAATAATCAATTAGTTCATCTATTTGGATGTAATTTCTGACAAATTTTAAATATTTTTCTTTAGTAATGCCCTATAGATATAAAGCAAATACAGGGATAAACATGGTCAAACAAGAACATAATCTACACTTTTTAATAAATTGTAACAAATAGATGGCACATTTGGGGGCATTTTTATGGTAAATTGATACATTCTTATCTTAAAATCCAACATTTCAATTATTTAGCAAAACACAAGTCTCAAAAATCTATACACACACACACACACACACAAATATATATATATATATATAGAAAACGTATGGAATGATGCTTCAAAGAATAATATAAAAGGATCTATATTTGCGTTATGAATAAAAAAAATAATTTTACATGAAGATTTATGAAGATGCATGATATATCATAACCTCAAAGTGGATAGCTCCAAATACTGAATACAATTTAGTTCAAACTTAATTTACTTTTTCCAGAATCTCTAAAAGAATATGTATCAAGAATTTCAAATCTAATGTGAAGAAAAAAAAATAGTTCACTCTAATTTGTATAATTACAGACATTATTTTACTGTCTCTTTAACTCAAGTGTATGTAAATGTTTTGCTCAGGCACAACTACATTAAATGTCAAAATCGTTTATAATCAAGGTAATAACATCCAATTGGAATAAGGATGTAATTGGCAATGTCTTTCACTGGGTTAGGGAGGTGGAGGAGGATGTTGCTCAGAAGGAGAGACAGCGTGACATGTCTAGTTCTGGTGAGGATAAAGCTATTTTTTCAGAGGCTTGAGCCGCGCTTTACTTTGTGAAGAGGTTTTTTTACGTCAGTAGGCCATTGTTCATTGGGTCCGGTAGGGGAATGCTAACACTTGCTTTTTCCATGCAATGATTCAGAAAGAAGTGCCGGCTTTTTCATGTCCATTGGATTCAGGATGCCTCTTCTGAGTGGAATTATGAGCCATCTGCTGTGGCTGCCTCTATAATTGTGCTAGTCAGTTTCACCAATCTGGCTTTGATTTTATTATGTCTTTGGTAATTGCCAAGGATCATGTGGATTTATATAAGGAGCCAGATATGGATGATTAATAGTGTCCTAAGTCTGAATGGGTTATGCAGTAGATTTTACCGGTCGTGTTGGGACATTATTTGCAGTGATTTATTGGAGGTTGTCCTTGATTAGTTTAGAGTTTCGGCTATGCCTAGGGGTTTTCAGAGTACGTTGCTAGTTCGTCTTCTTAAGAAGCCCTTCCCAAGTCTACGCAATGTGAGCAATAAGGATTTGACCAAGTTACTTATGTTGAGATTTTGTTGCCTCGTCTTATCGCTCATTCTCAGAATGGTTTTGTCTTTGGCAATGTGATTTATGATAATGTGCTTTCGATTTAAGAGCTGGCTCATGATCTCAACCGCAGTACTCAGAGGAATAATGTAATGCTAAAGCATGATATGGCCAAAGCTTATGACTAGATGTCTTGGTCTTTTATTGCTTAGATGTTGTAGTGTTTTGGGTTTTCAAAATAGTGGGTCTCTTTGATTTGGTGAGCTATCTTTGGCCCTTGGTTCTCGTTATGGTGAATGGGGTTAGTCATGGTGTTTTCCAGTCTCACAGTGGTATTAGGTAGGGCGATCCTCTTTCCCCGCATTTGTTTATCATTGCTGCTGAGTTTTTGTCTCAGGGCTTAGACCATTTGTACTCTCAATATCCCTTTGTGTAGTATTGTTTGGCTGCATGTATCACTATCTCTTATTTGAGCTTTGTGGATGATATTGTTATTTTTACAAATAGGAGTTGGTTGAGCCTTTAGCGGGTTATAAATTTTTCATATCATTATGAGGTAGTTTTGGGACAATTGATTAGTCAAGCCAAGAGCAATTTCTACATTGAGGACTCAGCTTCTGCCTCGGGCCAACTATTATCCATTCTATCACTATTTTCTAACGGCATTAGCTTCTATTCATTTATCTTAGGTGCTCGGTCTTTATGGGGCATCTCAAGATTTCTCATTTTGATGATATAGTCTGGAAGGTCAAGGAATTGGATCTCGAGTTGGACCAATCAGTTGCTATCTTTCAGTGGGAAGCTGATGTTCACTTGACATGTATTGTCTTCTATGTCACTTCATTTGTTTCATGTTCTTATCCCTCTTATGGCTGTGGTTCAGTGCTTAAAGATAATATTTACTCAGTTCTTATGAGATGATTCTGAGAACGAGGTATAGATAGCCAGCGGTGTGTCATCCGGTTGAGAAGGGTGGCCTCAATATCCAGTCTTTTAATGATATGCCTGAGGCTTTTATGCTCAAGCTTTGGTGGCATTTTCGAGAGCAGAGTTCATTATGGCCTTTTTATATGAAGTCTAAGTATTGCAAAGCTACACATTTAAGTTTGCTTCAGATTAGTTATCTTGTTTCTCCTCTCTGGAGATGCCTTTTTTTTTTTTTTCCATTTGGTGTGTTGCTGGGCCTCATGTGCATTGGTTGATTAGTCATGGGGAGTGCAGTTTTTGACATGATTGTTAGTTGGCCTTTTGTTTTTTGGTCATTTATAATCCTACAATGGCTTCTATTATGTCAATTTCCTTTTATTGGTGGGGTATAGTTTGGGATAAGGGTGAGCTCCTGAATGTGTTGCCCTATTTTATTGTTGAACAGATTTTATTGGTTACTATTTCTAGTAGGGAGTCAAATTTAATTCGATGGGATCTTCCCTCTGATGGCCTTTTCATTTACAGACAGTTTGGGAGTTTGTCTGTTGTTTTAGGCCGAGGGATAAGGTTGTTTCGGTTAACTAATAACGATATATCCTATCTCATATTTCTTTTTTTCTCTGGCTATTGCATGGTTTTTTGGCTATTGATAATGCATTGCGCATGAGTGGGTTTTTGCATGGCCTCTTGGTGTGTTTTTTGGGCTGTAAAGACTTCTCGGCACTTATTTATTGATTGCCCGCGGGTTAGCCATGTTTAGGTTCATTTTCTATAGATTTTAAGTATAAGAGATGTTGCTTTTTTGACCCCCTCCCCCCGATGCTTTACTTCTTCATTGGTAGTGGTGTGTCCCTTCTCGGAATCACCTTCAGGTCCTCCTACCTTGCTTTATTTTGTCGTAAGTTTGGAAGGCCCTTAATGCTTTCATGTTTGATTCGCAATCTTTTCATGTTGATGCGGTTATCTGTCAGGTGATAACGGATCTCAGGCTTGCTAGTTCCACTTTTGGCTTTAAGCTTTCCTAGCTGAAGGGATTTTTGGGTTTTGGGATTACAGAGGGTTTGCGAGTTATAATTGCACTAAAAGGCTGATTTGATTATTTTCTTAAATAAGGCGCCTCTTAAGGTTGTAAAGATGATTGTGGATAGTTGCTCTAAGGGCAATCCTGGGATGGCTGCTCCGGGTGGCATTATCTGAGATCATCGAGGTACAGCTTTGGCTGCTTTTAGATATTTTCTAGGTTGTCAGCCAATTTTTTATGCTGAGGCTATGGTTGTTTGTGAAGGGTTGATTTTGCTACCCAACTTGGTTACTCTATACTTGAGGTGGAGTCAAATTCAGCCATGGTTGTTTCTTGGATTCATTCCAGGGGTACTGTTCGTTGGGATTGTGCTTATTCGTTGCGTTGGGTGTGAGCTTTGACATCTTCCTATCCTATTTTGGTTTGGCATGTGCTTCAGGAGGCTACTTCTGCTGTTGATTTTTTGCCCAATTGGGCTTGCACTCATGGGGTTAGTAGGCATTTCTTGTGTTCTCAAGATATTTCTGTAGGCTTATCTAGTATTCTACATTTGGATGCGCAAACTGATCCCATGTCAAATGCTAGCATTGATGGCTTTCCTTATTATTTCATTCTTCTCTTTTTATTTTTGTACATTCTTATATATTTTCATTTACTTTAGGAAATTTTGGTTTATGTCTAGCTCCTTACGTATTTGTTCCACTACTGATTTATATTATAGGTAGGAGCCCGCCTAATCCCCCACCTCTTGGTGGTTTTTAATTAAAAAAAAAGTAATATTAGTGTTTTTAGTTTTAAAATACATGATACAAAAAATAATATCATACGCATGCTTAAATTCAAAATAGAATAACTGCAAAACATTATTTTTATTTTTATTTTATGTTTTCAAAAAATATTAATTAAAAAACAATACCAAACGAGCACTTAGAGATTTGAGGGAGATAAAATTACTAAGCAACCGACATTTCAATTTGCCCTTTTTTCTATTTTTATTTAATATTAAATCTCATCCGTTGGATTCATTTTAGTTGAATCCAATGGTTTGTTTTAAACTTACAGCATTGCAGTAGGCTAGTAGCAGCCTTTTTTTTTAATGTATTATAAATTTTTTTTCTTTTTAAATCTCACCCATCGTCCTCTAACTATTTATTTAAGGGAAATTATCATTTGTATACCCTTAGTATACTCTATTATCAATAATATTACAATACTTTGAGGGTGTATCAATCTTTCATCCTAAGATGATAAAATGTATCAACTGACCACCAAACCGTTAGTTGTCGTTTAAGTATGATGACGTCAGAAGGGTAATTTGGTCTTTTCATATGTACAAGTGATAATTTAAGGGTATACAAGTGATAAAAAGAGAATTTAAGGGTATACAAGTGATAATTTTCAAGGGTAAAATCATTAATTCACTGTAACTCTGTTAACTTTCAAACGGCAACTAACGGTTTGGTGGTCGGCTGATACATTTTGTCAACTAAGGGTGGACGATTGATACACCTTCAAAGTGTTGTAGTATTTTTGATAACAGAACAAATATATAGTGTATGAATGATAATTTCCCTTTATTTAACTACTCTAGTGTGTGATTTTTTAGAGTTACGGTGGTAACTGCTGACATATCCCATTACGTTAGCATCACGTGTTTTGTGAGGCCCATAGAGAGCACTTAATTGCCCAACCATTATCGGTTACAGTTTTTTTCCCCAAAAAAAAACTATAAATATAAATTATTGGCTTGAAAAGCAACTAACCCATTCAATAGAAAATGAGAGTAGACGAGAAATGGCGGGGATAGTGAAGAGAATCAAGTTGGGTTCACAAGGTGTTGGCCGGGTGGGCGCCCAAGATGGGCCGACCTGACCCGACCCGCACATGGTAACCACTTGTTGGTTACCATGCACGTTTGGGAGAGGGAAGTTGAACACAAATCAACTTCCCAATTGCTCCCAACTGTTGTATATATAAAAAAAAAAAAAACGCTGCTGGAAAAGAAAGCAAGTTAAAGATTTATTTCGAAAAAGAAAAACCAGCAGAGTGTGTGTGTGTGGGTGAACGAAAAAAGGATTAAAAACAAGATCATTGAACAATCTGGAAAAGGCAAATACACTATGATTTGAGGAAGATTTTCGTTCGTGATTTCTTTCTGACCAGTGATGTGATATAACACTTGTTTATTTCGCTGCATAATTCGAAAAGGTAAGGCCTATTGACTCATTTATGATTTTCTTTCATTGGTATCAGAGCCTGAATGTGTTGGATTCGTGCATTGGTTGGATTTGATTCATGAAAAGCATGATTTTTTATTTTATTAATTTTTGTGATGGCTGTTGTTTTAAGTGTTCTCGAATGTTTAATATGAATGCATAAATTCTGGAATTGAAGTTATTAAAACCGGCCTAGGGTTTAGATTGCATGAACCCTAAATATTTTATGAAACCCGAAAGTTCAATGGATCATATTTTTTGATCTAGGATACCTAACAGTACGAAAAGATATTTCCAAAGATATATTATTTGTTAAAAACGGACTTAAGACGAGAAAGTTATGGCCAAAATACGTTTCTGGTTAGATTATGGTTTAGAAAGGGTTAAAAACCCTAATTTGGAGAAGATGATGAATAGTGTCGGAGTTAGTTTTTTGATGATTCCGGCCTATTCCGACCTCCGTTTGAAACTCCGAATGTACCATTGTGTTCATAATGAAAAATGGAGTCGGATAGTGTTGGACCCAACGCCACTTGAGCGGTGCAAGGCCGCGCGTGTATTCCACGTGCGGGTTTGTGTGTGTTTGAACGTGATTGTAGCATTTTTGTAGCACACTGTAGCATACTGTATCGGCATTGTAGCAAGTGTAGCGATACTGTAGGGGTACTGTAGAGTACTGTAGCGCACTGTATCACACTGTAGCGCGCGTGGGGATAAATCCGGATTTGTAAAGTTTTACATATTTTGCTATTCGGGACTTCGATTTGGGCGTTGTTTGCGCCGTTTGATCCGAAATTTAATTTTCTATTTTTTTATATATGAAATAATTATTTTTAATCATTTCTTATTTTTTGAAATAAAATTTTGGATCGAATTAATATAGTCTCACGGATGAGCATTATATGTTAATAAATGTTTTGTTCTAGTGGGAGCTTGAAATATTTATTTATTTTTTATGGAATTGGCTAAAATTTAATCTCGTATTTAGTCGTTTGTTAACAATCCCTAATTTTATTTTTTATATTTTATTTTTCTCGTAGATGCCTCCCGTTAGTAAGTTGTGGACTGAGGAAGAATGCTTAATGACAATTAGAGCTTGGGTTTCACCTAATGATCTAATTGAGATTAATAATAATCTATCTTATAAAGAACTTACGGAGAAAATGGAGAATTATCAGATGGACCTTGATCGTCCTATATGCATTAACATAGAAGATTTATATGGGGTTTTTAGCCGCTTAATGTCCGCAAATATACCTACTGTGTATACAAACTGAGGTTATTATGAATGGCTCCTCATTCAATCATTACCTGATGATGACAATACGCTTGTCTTTAAGGTTCGCATGTTAAATCAGATTGAGGAACCCTCACACAGATATTATATGTTGAGGTGTGAAATTGAGTTGATAGAGGAGCGCTGTCTTGTTTCAAAGATGAGGCAAACCTCAGTGGTTAGCATTCACATGAACCTTTGAAGTGGGAGACAAGCTAGTTGCCTTGGTAGAGGGCAGAAGTTATGGTATGATAAAAACGTCACGAGCAACAAAGAATATTTTAAGAACATGTAGAAGATTCTATGTATTAGTTTGACTATGTTAGGTTATTTCATTTGTTTGTTGATTATATTTTTTTTGAATTGGTTTTATTTTGTTGGTTGAACTATATGTTGCTATGATTTCATTAATGATATTCTACATTAATTGTTGCTCGACTTTACATACTCTTTTATCATATCTCATGAATTGTTCCGTTGAGTGGGAGTTCTAATTAAATTGAATTTAATAAATTCATAATTAGAACTGATAATTTTGTGCCTTAAAATCGAATTAATGATGAATATAATAAAGGGAATTGGATGATGATTGGAAGCCTCGAAGACCTTTTGATTTCATTCCCGATATTAGTTCGTCATGTCTTTTGGTTTACGTTTGCGGTAAAATTAATTGTTTGTGTGTAATTATTAATTATGCCTTTAGTGATTGTATTTTGAATTGTCTATGTGTTGAATTATAGTTGAGATGGCCTCTGCATCTAAAAAAATTATGGCTGAGCTGAACAAGGGTGAGAAACTGAATGGTGACAATTACGATATTTGGCACCGCAAGATTCAGTACATCCTTGAAGAGCAAGAGACTCTACAAACTCTTAACAACACCCTAGCTGAGCCTAAGCAAGGGAATAATGCTCAACACAGGAGGGATATTGAAGCCTATCAAGCCTGGAAAAAGAAGAATAACAATGCTCGCATAAACGTTGTTGAGCAGCATGCAAGATGATCTCATGTGTGAGTATGAGAAGTATGAGACAGCTCAAGAGATGTGGCTTGCTCTGAATGACAAGTTTGGTGGTACCTCGACCACTAAACTCAGGAGGCTTATGATCAAATTTGACTCTTATCGGAAGCGCCCGAACTACACAATGAGGCAACATCTGAGGGAGATGTCGAATATGGTTCTGGGGCTTAAGTCTGCTGGACATGTTATGATTGCTGAACAACAAGTCCAGGTAGTGATAAGATCTCTGCCCAATACTTGGGAACACATGAAGGTGAATATGACTCATAATGAAAATATCAAAACTTTTAAAGATATTGAGCATCACCTAGAGTTAGAAGTAGAGCATCTTGCAACAGCAAAGCTTTCTAATAGAGTTTTTATGGCCGAGTCAAGCTCGTGCAAAGCTTCGGGCTTCAAACGCAAAAGGGACCATAAAAATAACCAGAAGGGTAAGGGATCTGATCCTAATCAGAAGAAGCCAAATGCTAAAAAGCGCCCAAGCGGTAAGCGTGCTGGCAAGAAAAGAGACAAATCCAATGTGAGATGCTACAACTGTAGCAAGCTGGGTCACTTTGCTCATGAGTACACTGAGCTAAAAAAGGTGAGACCCAACTACACTTTGTTAAATTATGCTTTAGTAACGAGTTATGTACTCCTAACCGAATCTCGTCCTGTGTGGACTGTAGACTCAAGAGCAACAGACCATATAGCTTGTGATCGAAATGCATATGTGGAGTATCATCGAATTAGTCAAGGGAGTAGATGGATATACGTGGGTAACAACTCTAGGGTTGAGGCAAAAGGAATAGGCACTTGCAAATTGACTTTGTGCGGTGGACGTATTCTTTTATTACACGATGCACCGGAGATTCGACGAAACTTGATATTTGTCCCTGTTCTTCTTGAATTAGGATATTACTTAACGTTTCATGGTGTTTGTTTAGAGATCTTTTCAAATTCAGTCCTTATTGGAACTGAGCATTTAATTAATGGTTTTATTATTAGATACAATACTTGATGGTTCAAGTTATGATAATAGTTATTTTTCTTATGTTACTTTTTCTAGTAATAATGAAATAGATGCCATCACTTAGCATGCTAGACTAGGTCATATAGGGCAAGAAAGAATGTATAGACTTGCGAGAAAGGCATGTTGGGCCCACTCACCAAGATTGAATTGCCCATATGTGAAAATTGTCTAGTTGGGAAAACAACTAGAAAACCATTTAGCAAAGGAATTAGAGCCAAAAAAAACCATTGCAATTAATCCACTCTTACATTTGTGGTCCAATGAATGTAAAGGCTAAACATTGAGCCTCATATTTTATTACATTCATTGATGATTATTCACGTTTCGGTCACGTCTACTTGATTTCTTATAAATCAGAAGCATTGGATTGCTTTAGATTATATTTGAACATGACAGAGAATCAACTAGACAACAATGTTAAAGCTCTAAAAACTGATTGATAACGTGAATACCTTTCGGAACAGTTCAAGGAACTCTGCAATGAGAAAGGGATAAATAGACAACTGACTATTCCTGGAACTTCGCAACAAAATGGTGTAGCGGAAAGAAGGAATATAACTTTATTGGAATTGGTTAGGTTAATGATGGCGCAAGCAAATTTTCCAATATCCTATTGGGGAGATGCTTCATTAACTGCTACCTATGTACTTAACCGAGTTCTTTCAAAATCAGTCAGTTCCACCCCATATGAGTTATGGACAAGTAGAAAACCTGACTTATCTCATCTGCGGCCATGGGGGTCTGCAGTTTATATTCACAACTCTACTCATAAGTTTGGAAAATTAGAAGCTAGTGGTAAAAAGTGTATCTTTATAAGATACTCAAAACACTCTAAAAGATATGTGTTCATTGGTGAACAAGTAGGTGGAACTGTGTCTGAACTAGAATAACGAGATGTCAATTTTCTAGAAAATGAATTTCCCACCATTGGAGAAGTTGATAAGGATTTTCAATTCTTTGAATTAGAAGATCCAAATGAGATTATCATTTCTAACGATGGTGTTGGTGTTAGTACGGATCTTTTAAGGATTGCCACTCTGAGTGGGAGTAAAACATCAGACACTTCAATTCCAGCTGGGGAATCAACACGAAAGAGTAATCGTAGGCCAATTCCTCATCGTCGCTTTGAGATTGAGGGATAAGCTTTTATGATTGCTTCACACGATGGTGATGAGCTAAATACTTATAACGAGGCTCTCACATCGTCTACTAAGGATTTATGGATGAAAGCAATGGAGGAAGAGATGAAGTCTATAAAAGTTAATAAGGTCTGGGACTTGGTTGATCTTCCGCCTAACCGTAAAGCTATCGGAAACAAATGGGTTCTCCGGATAAAACATAAGGCGAATGGGACAATTGAGAGATATAAAGTAAGATTAGTCGCTAAAGGTTATACCCAATAGAAGGGTGTAGACTATAAAGAGACTTTTTCTCCTACAGTAAGGTTTGCTTCTATACGATTAATCTTGGCTATCATTGCACATCTAGACCTTGAGTTACATTAAATGGATGTAAAAACTGCATTTCTCAATGGAGAACTAGAGGAAAAAATTTATATGGCACAACCACAAGGTTTTGTTATTAAAGGCCAAGAGCGCAAAGTATGCAAGCTAAAAAGGTCTATTTATGGCCTTAAACAATCCTCCAGACAATGGAACCTTAAATTTCATTAAGCCGTAATTTCTTATGGCTTTAGGATGATTGAGGAAGACCATTGTGTGTACGTTAAAAGGTCTAAAGACGATTTTGCGATATTATCTTTGTATGTGGACAATATACTGTTAGCTGTGAACAGTAAAGAGTTTGTCAAAACTGTTAAAGATTGGCTATACTCAAATTTTAGCATGAAAGATATGGGCGAAGCAACTTATATCTTAGGAGTCAAAATTTTTAGGGATCGTTCAAGGAAAATTCGGGCACTATCACAAGAACCTTACGTTAAGAAGATCCTTGAAAGATTCAATATGGTTGATTGTAAGCCAATGGACACCCCAATAGCTAAAGGACAATCTCTTAGTCTCGATATGTGTCCCAAGACTCCTCAAGAAAAGGAAAGAATGGCTAGAATTCCTTATGCAAATGCCATTGGAAGTCTCATGTATGCCATGATGTGTACAAGACCGGATATCAGTTATGATGTAGGACTGGTGAGTAGATACCAGTCGAATCCTGGACAGAAGCATTGGAGTGCGATCACAAGGATTTTGGCATATCTCAAAGGCACTACAGATTATTCTTTATGCTATCAAGGAGGTGGTTTGTGAATTGTTAGATATTCAGATGCCGACTGGGGTGGCGATCTGGATGAGCGCAAATCGACCTCAGAATATGCATTCTTGCTAAACAGAGGAGCAATTACATAGAGTAGCAAGAAACAAACATGCACAGCTTTATCAACGATGGAAGCTGAATATATTGCATGTTCTGCGGCAGTGCAAGAAACTGTGTGGCTTAAGAGATTTGTGGAGGACTTACAGATTAATATTAGCGCTACTAGTCCAGTAACTGTCTATTGTGATAGTCAGGTTGCTATATTATTCTCTAAAGACGCCAAATACCACAGCAAGTCGAAACACATTGAGACTAAATACAATTTTATAAGAGACATTTTGGCAAAGAAGGAAGTAGCCATACAATACATATCTACGCATAGCATGATAGCTGATCCACTTACAAAAGCTGTAACGAGAGATGTATTCGACTCTCATGCTAGATCGTTGGGGCTACGTAGATTTTAATATTTCATTGTAGAGATATTTTATTTAGTAAACATTTTTATTACATGAATTATTTTGAAATGCATTGATGTTTTAAGTTCTCTTATTTCAAATTAGTTTGAGAAAGGCATAATTACACACATATGAGAGTATGTCATCAAGTCAATGACCGGCTTTCTTACACGAGCGGTCACCTCAGTTGCTCTGGGAACAAGCTGAGATGAGACAAGTAGAAGAATGAGATAATGTGTTTTCTCTAAGAGCCAAAGAATAAAGAAATATTCTATAAATTTTGTCGCCTTGACTGGAGTCAACATGAGGTCGTATACGATATTTTCTTGTTGATCGACTATGATGTACCCCACTATCATAGAGACCTGATTAAAGCCAGATGTGAAATCTTGTTTTGACGCTAAACGAAAGCGTTCACTTTAAGAACTCAGGTCAGGCGCTGTAGAAGAGCGACTGGACTAAGATCAGTACAGTGAATTAGATTAATAAGACATATGCCCTGCAATGAAAGATTCACTGTAACGCGTGTATCATACCACGCGTGCTTGGTGACCAAAAATTAGAAAATGAGAGGATCTTCCTTCCTCCTCATTGTGTAAGTTCCATATGACTTTTTATAAGTCAATTGTGGTATCCTTGTAACTATCAACTATGTTTCTGAGATTTCAGATTGGTGTCTGCTACTTTAGCATGTTATCTACGACCTTGACATGATTCGGTCTATGAAACATGACTAAAAAAGTGACTATTCTGGATTGATAGACATAAGTGTGATGGGGATATTTAATTTTTTCTTTTATGTAATTCACTCGTCGACCAATTGTTTAATATCTTTGTGATATTACAATTGTGAATACATAAAGAGATTGCGCAATTTTGGCATACTAAGAGGATTTAGTACATATGCTTGAGTATTAAAGTAAATTAAATATGGGATACAATGAACATATGTTAAGTTCTCTTACATATGATTGCAATTGAGACATCTCTTGCCTGGGTTAGCAATTGAGATATGTCTTTGGCTCCCCGAATGGGTTTTTGGATATGTTCATGGTCACACGGTATATTTGCCTGTATGATTGGAGATATGTGGTTGTTCATTGTTTCTTTATTCACTGCTATGCTGTTTCGATGTCGTCCCATCATGTTCGAGTGGGAGATGTTGGACGGGTGGGCGCCCAAGATCGGTTGACCCGACTGGACCCGCACATGGTTGTTGGTTACCATGCACGTTTGGGAGAGGGAAGTTGAACACAAATCAACTTCCCAACCGCTCCCAACCATTGTATATATTAAAAAAAATGCTGCTGGAAAAGAAAGCAAGTTAACGATTCATTTTGAAAAAGAAAAACTAGCAGTGTGTGTGTGTGTGTGGGTGAACGAAAAAAGGATTAAAAACAAGATCATTGAACAATCTGGAAAAGGCAAATACACTGTGATTTGAAGAAGATTTTCGTTCGTGATTTCTTTTCAACCAGTGACGTGATACAACACTTGTTTATTCCACTACATAATTCGAGAAAGGTAAGGCCTATTGACTCATTTATGAATTTCTTTCACAAGGTCTAGAAGTTTCAGGACAAGGCTTAAGATGCATGGGCATGTTCGCCTTTTACGGGCCCCCGAAGCCTGAATCCTGTATGATAGCCTTGATCCACCATGCCATTGACAGTGGCATCACTGTACTTGACACTTCCAATGTTTACGGACCTCACACAAATGAAATCCTTCTGGCAAGGTAATGTAATTTAACTTCTATTCCTTCCTTTAATTTCAAAAGGGCATTTTGGAATTGGCAAATAATAATATATTAGCTTTGATTAATTTGGTTTTGGGATTAGGCTTTGAAAGAAGGGTACAGATGAAGAGTTAAATTGACTACTAAATTTGGTATCAGATATGAGGATGGCAAGTACTCATATTGTGGGGATCCTGCTTATTTGAGAGCTGCATGTGAGGCCAGCTTGAAGTGTCTAGATGTTGACTGTATTGATCTTTATTACCAACATCGCATTGACACTAAAATTCCCATAGAAGTCACGGTTTGTCACTTTTAATTTATATTTCTCTCAGTCATGCATGTTAAACTATATTAGTCTGTTAGCCTCTGGGTAACTCGGCTGCCAATGAATATGAAACACAAAATATTTAAAAATATAGGCATGGGTCACTTTGGTGGATGAGGTTTCTGTTATCATGTACTAATTCTTTTACTTGTGTTGTTTTTGTAAGATTGGGGAACTCAAAAGACTAGTTGAAGAGGGTAAAATAAAGCATATAGATTTATCGGAGGCTTCTGCTTCAACAATTAGACGAGCTCACACCATCCATCCAATAACAGTTGTGCGCTTGGAATGGTCCTTGCGGTCGCGAGATGTGGAGGAAGAGATTGTTCCTACTTGCAGGTAAGGCATTATTTGGACCAAATGAATTATTTTGACCTAGTTGAAAGGAAAAGAAACTATGAGTAGATGATTTAACATTTTCATGCTAACACAATTTTGGTGGTTGCTCTGCTCAGGGAACTTGGCATTGGAATTGTTGCTTACAGTCTTCTAGGACGTGGGTTTCTTTCATCCGGACCAAAGTTGATACACCTCTCTGCAACCAAAGGATGCATCAGTTAAGTTTACAGTCTTCGAGCGAGTGCTGGCTCCAAAAAAAAAATTGAAGAGAAAGAGCAAGATTGAAATGAGAAGTTGAGAATAGAAGAAGACTCGAGAAAGATAAGAAACAATTCATTTAAGATATCCTTACAAAATTGGTTGCGCTCTACATATACTGCTCTGTCTATAGAAGTTTCAATACAGCTCAGCAAACGATTTGTAATAGCAAATATAGAGCTCTAAATAATTGGAGTAACAATAAATCAATTCCACAACACTTTTAGTATTGGCATTTTATTCTATGATAATAATAGGTGTTGATAGGCGTTTTCTTCATTTTAATTCAAGTTATTCATAAATTATTGGCTGCTGCTTTTATAGTATTTGTCCTGGAACTTTGAAAAAGGATAAGATTTTGCATGTATTATGTCATTTTGTTTTTTTCTAATATTTTATTACATTTTTACTTTTGTATCAGGAGATGTTTTTGGTTTATAAAATGGAAAAGTCTTGGATAACATGTCATAGATTGTCTGCAGAATATATTGTTGGTGTGGATATGTTCATGGATTTTGCAATTGAAAATTTTGATAATGGTGATTTTATAAGGTGTCCTTGCATCAAATATAAAAACCTAGTATTCTATCCTTCTAGGACAATTAGAGACCATTTATTTTTTAAGGGTTTTGATGAGAGTTATACTATTTGGACTTGGCATGGGGAAACCAAACCCAACATGACAAAAATTGATATAAGTGATCAAGTTGACCCACAAAACATTTACCTTAATCAAGGTGAGGCTGTAAACATGATTAATGATTCTTACAAGCATTTTGATGATGATCCTAAGGCCTTTAAATCCTTATTAGAAGATGCCGAGAAATTTTTGTACCCGAGTTCGCAAAAATATACTAGGTTAGGTGCATTAGTTAAGCTATGCAACTTGAAGGGAAAATATGGTTGGTCCAATACCATCTTTTCAGATTTATTGAGTCTCCTTGTTGACATGTTACCAGAGGACAATACATTGCCTAGGTGTACATATGAGGCAAAAAAAACTATGTCTGCCTTGATCTTGCAGTATGAAAAAAAATAGATGCTTGCCCAAATGATTGCGTACTGTATATAAATGAATATGAGAACCTTTTTGAATGTCCTACTTGTAGAGTTTTATGGTGGCAGAAAAAAGATGGTTCTAAGGAAAAATATATGAAAGGGGTTCCCACAAAAGGTTTATGGTATTTCCCACTAATCCCTAGATTTAAGCGGCTGTTCCAATCACCACAAACTGCCAATGACTTAACTTGGCATGCAAAAGAAGAGAAGTTGATGGGAAGCTTCATCATCCAGCTGACTCATCAGCTTGGAAGTTAATGAATGATAAATGGCCTTCCTTTGCATTTGAATCTAGAAATCTCCATCTTGCCCTTTTTGCTAACGAAATTTATCTACATAGCTTCCTAAGCAGTACATACAATTACTGGCCAGTTGTCCTTATAACTTATAATCTTCCTCCGTGGTTGTGTATGAAAAGGAAATTCATGATGTTGTCATTATTGCTTTCCGACAACCAGGGAATGACATTGATATGTTTCTAGCACCATTAATTGAGGAATTACAGTCTTTATAGGCTATTTGTGTTGAGGCATATGATGCATATAGAAAAGAATTCATCAACTTGCAAGCTATCTTACTATGGACGATCAATGACTTTCCAGCTTATGAAAATTTGTCTGGGTGTATGACAAAAAAGTATTATACTTTTCCAACTTGTGGGGAAGCCATAATTCCCTACAGATTGTCACATAGTAAGAAAAATGCTTATATGGGCCATAAGTGTTTTCTTCCTAAGAACCATGAATTTCGATTTCAAAAAAAGGCCTTCAACAATGAGGTGGAAGAACGAGACCCACATAAACTATTGACAGGCCATGATGTAGGGGAACAAGTTAAATGTATCAATAACAAATGGGGGAAAAGAACAAGCAAGAAGAGGAAAAGTGTTGATGATAGTAATACGAGCAACTGTTGGAAGAAGAAGTCAATATTTTTTGATTTAGTACTGGATATACTTGCTTGTTCGACATCAATTAGATGTTATGCATAATGAAAAAAATGTGTGTGAAAGCATCTACGGCACATCGTTGAATATTCTGGGAAAAACAAAAGATAGCCTTAAATCAAGAATGGATCTTGGACCATTGAAAATTAGAGATAAATTGGCACCTGATTTCTCAAACAAGAACCATATTAAACTTCCTCCAGCTTCTTATATCTTAATTAGAGAGGAGAAGAAAATGTTTTGTGAATGTTTGAGAAGCATTAAGGTTCTTGATGGCTATTCTTCTAATATGAAAAACCCGTTATCTTTAAAGGAATGCAAGCTGTAGGGTCTCAAATCACATAATTGTCATGTGTTTATGCAACAACTTCTTGTTGTTGCATTTTGGACAATATTACCTGACCATGTACGTGTTGCAATCATTAGATTATGTTTTTTCTTTAATTCCATATGTGCTATGGTGATTGATGTTAGTGAACTGGATGAAATGAAAAAAGACATAGTGGTGACATTATGTTTGTTGGAAAAATGCTTTTCACCTTTTTTTTTTTTGACATAATGGTTCACTTAACTGTCCATCTTGTCCATGAGGTCAGACTTTGTGGTCCTATTTATCTAAGATGGATGTATCCGTTCAAGAGGAACATAAAAACACTCAACAGATATGTTTGTAACCGTTATGGACCTGAAGGGTGTATTATAGAATGTTATATTGCAGAAGAAGTTCTTGAATTTTGTGCTGAGTACTTATCCAACATGCAAACCATTGGGAATCCACCTGGGCCCATGGGAAACTCATCAATTCAAATGCCTATAGGTGGTGGGAAATCTGCTCTTGTTAAATATAAGTTGTTATCTCAAGCTTATTTGTACATGTTGCAAAATACTAATTCAGTTAAGCCCTTCATTAGGTATTTGTAACTAAAATTCATGATTTTACTGGACATTCATTTGTTTTTAGCTCCAAAATGTCATTGTTTTACTTCTTTTTAGTGACCATATGGAGCACTTACAAGGTCAGTTTCTGCGCAAAACAAAAGACCAAAAATGGTTGAAAGAGCAACATAATCGCTCTTTTACGGATTGGTTATCTCAAAAGGTCTATATTTTGGCTAATCCTTGCACTTATCAGAATTTTTTTCGTCAAATTATTCATTTATTAAACTCATAACGTTTATTATAACATGTTAGGTCTCCAATATAATGGACGATAATGAAAATGTATCAAATACATTACGATGGTTAGCTCGAGGACTTCGCCCACATGTGCAAAAGTATAGTGGTTATTGTTAACATAAATATTTTTTTAGTATTGATTTTGATAATAACAAACTTGATTATGATTGTTTTAAAAGCTCAAATTATTTTTTATATATTTTCAAATTATAAAGGTTTTATATTCAATGAAAAGTGATTTTATGATATTAGTTGTTTTCATGTTAATGAATTGAAAAAGTTTTGAGATCTTTGAAATTAGTAAATATTGCTTAAAATTCTGAAAATGGACTTATTTGACAATTTTTATAAAGTTTTAGGTCTAAACTATAATTTTACAAAAATAGTTCACTGTAGTAAACGGCTAACCGACATCTTGATAGCGGCTAGCCGACATCGAACAGAATTGAAGATTGGCCTCTAGACACTAACGGCGATCCGACATTGAGCAGAAAGTCAACAACGTCTATATTTTACCTCCAACTATAAATAAGCTTAATCAAATTCAAACAATAACGATTCCAACAATTATCATTGAGCAAATTATTGAGCATACAACTTTCATTGAGCTTTAAATTCTTGTATTCATCTCATTTGCTCACACTTTAGATTTTCATTTGTAATCAAACACATTGTGTGAGAGAGATTTATTTTGTAATATTCTTGAAAATCAAATTGAGAGATTGTAAGTATTGGGATACACTTGGGTTAAGAGATTGAGAATAATCTCTTATTGTAAAGGTTTATTGACACCTTGGAAGTCAATTGTAAGAGTGGTTAAAGCCTTGGAGGCTTGCTTAGTGGAATCCTCAAGCTCGGTGAGCTTGGAGGCGTGGACGTAGGCATGGTTAGCCGAACCACGTAAAAATCACGTGTTTGATTTCTCTTCCCTTACTCTTTTATTATCTTGCTTGATCAAATTTATTGTTTTTGTTCTTATTAAGGCAATAGATTTAAATTGTTGTGTGGTTTGTTTTGCATAAGTTTTGATAACCCAATTCACCCTCTTGGGTTGCTTAGATAGTATTTCATTTGGTATCAAAGCAAGGTTCTCTTGTTAGGACTTAACCGTCTAGAGTAAAAGATTCATAGCAACCCAAAATGACTATACTTTTAGGGAAGGACAATTCACAACTAGGCCACTATTTTTTTTATGATAATGACTACCTATATTTGAAAATATAATGAGAATTTACTTGCAAGCCTTAGATTACGAAATTTGGAAAGTTGTTTATGATGGTCCATTCATGCCTATAACTAAAAATGAAGTATGAGATGATATTCCAAAACCTTCAAGTCAATAGAGTGAATTAGAAAAGAAAAAGATGTCTTTAAACTCCAAAGCAATGAATGCCTTATTTTGTGCTCTTGATAAGAAAAAATTCCATAGAGTATCTAGTTGTGAGAGTGCACAAAAAATATGAAATAAACTTGAGGTTGTTTATGAATGGACAAATCAAGTTAAAAAGTCTAAAATTAGTATATACACTCGTCAATACGAATTGTTCCAAATGGAACAAAATGAAAGTGTGTATTCTATGTATACACGATTTATGGACATAGTAAATACCCTAAGAGCCCTAGGAAAGACTTTTTTGAACAGCGAGAAAGTTAAGAAAATCATTAAGTCACTTCCAAAAGAATGGAGACCTAAGAGGACTGCAATTGAGGAAGCCAAAGATTTAAATACCTTACCTATTGATGATTTAATTGGCCCTCTTATCTCTTATGAAGAAGACTTGGCAGCGGAAAAAGGCAATGAGGAGAAGAAGAAAAGCATTGCTTTCAAAGCCTCAAAATATAAGAGTGATGGGTAAAGTGAGTCGGATGATGAGGAGATGGCTATACTGACTAGGAGATTTAGAAAATTCTACAAAAAAATTAGTGAGCAGAGAAAGTTCAGAAATTTCAAGAACCAAAAGAAGAAGAAAGAGCCAATTACTTGCTATAAATGCAAAAAGCCTGGACATATCCGGTCTGAATGTCCTCTTCTCAACAACCTAAAAAAGAAAACAATAGTAGCCACATGGGATGATAGCGATAATGAAACTGGTGATGATAATGAACATAAAAAAATGACAAATCTAACTCTCATGGCGATTGGGGAAGAATCATTGGATGAACTTGATGAGGTAAGTGATTTTCGTACACATGATGAATTACATGATGCTTTTAAAGAATTGCATGATGAGTGGATGAAAATTGGTAAAAAGAATATATGCCTTAAAAAGAAAATGTTAGAACTTACAAATGAAAATGATGCCCTAGAAAAATGCACTAATGAGAAGATAAAAAGAATGAGAATGAGAGAATAAAATGTTGCATGAAAAGATTGCATCTTTAAAGGTAAACAAAATACTTCATATGAGTATGAAAAATCACATGTAGATGAATTGATGAAAGAGAATGAAGTGCTTAAGAAGAAGAATAATGAACTAAATGAAATTGTACTAAAATTTACAAATGGGGAAAAGATGTTGGATAACATGCTCAATTCACAAAAATGTGTGTTTGACAAAGGAGGTATTGGTTATAAGGCAAATTATTATAAGAATTACTTTGTGAAGAGTACCCCTATTAATAATCAAGTTGTATGTCATTATTGTAATCAAGATGAGCACATGAAAAATAGATGTCCAATGAAAAGAAATGCATATTATGGTATGAAATGTATTTGGGGAAAAGTGTATCTAAGAAAAGGGACATTTTCAGAAATAAAATGAATATAACTAAAAATGGGGTTTTATGAGGAGATCAGAGGGGTGCCAATAGTCCAACTAAGTGGTACTTGGACAGTAGATGTTCAAGACACATGATAGGGAATTACTTTTGGTTTTCAAGTTTTACCAAGATTGAAAACGGTGGAAACGTATCATTTGGAGATAACTCAAAAGGAAAAATCATTGGTATCATAAATGTTGGTAATGTATCCTTTAGTTTTATTGAAAATGTATGTTTGGTTGAAAACTTGAAACACAATTTTGATAACATTAGTCAATTGTGTGATAAAGGTTATAAAGTTATTTTTTATAAGAATAGATGTGTTATTGAGCATGCATGTGATGACAAAATATTGTTTATAGGAAATAGATGTGTTAATGTTTATACCATTGATAAAGATTGTGCATCTACACATGATAAATGTTTTTCCGCATTGCATGATGATGGTTGGTTATAGCATAGAATACTAGGACATCCAAGTATGGATTTGATTTCAAAGATTTTTAAAAATTTAGTTAAAGGTCTTCCAAAATTTGATTTTCAAAAAGATAGAATTTGTTAAGTTTGCCAATTTGGAAAACAAATCAAAACCTTTTTTAAAAGCAAAAATCATGTTTCTACTTCTAAGCCTCTTCAACTACTTCACATAAACTTATTTGGACCTTCAAGGTATGCTAGCTTAAGTAGGAAGTATTATACCTTTGTAATAATTGATGATTTTTCTAGATACACATGAGTATTATTTTTAGCTAATAAAGATGATGCTTTTGATACTTTTAAAGTATTTTGTAAGAAAGTTCAAAATGAAAAGGATATGGTATTTCATGTATTCGGAGTGACCATGAAGGAGAGTTTGAAAACCATGCATTTAAAATCTTTTGCAATAATTTAGGTATTGTTCATCAATTTTCATCACCTAGAACTCCACAACAAATGGAATTGTTGAGAGAAAGAATTGGTCGATTTAAGAAATGGCTATGACTATGTTGAATGAAAATTCTTTGCCTAAGTATTTTTGGGCCGAGGCCGTCAACACTGCTTGTTATGTTTTAAATCGTGTGTTGATTAGACCTCATCTTAATAAAACTCCATATGAGCTTTGGAAAGATAGAAAACCTAACATTGGTTATTTCAAAGTTTTTGAATGCAAATGTTTTATTTTGAACACAATAGATAATCCTGGCAAATTTGATCCAAAATCCTATGTTAGCATTTTTCTTGGGTATTCAAACTTAAGCAAAGCTTATAAAGTTTACAACAAAAGAACTCTAATTGTGGAAGAATCTATGCATGTTACGTTTGATGAATCTAACACATCCTCTTCGAAGAAAGCTGTTATTGATAATGATGCAGATGAAGAACTACAAAAAGAGTCATCAAAGGATAACCACAAAGATGCACCACATGGAAATCAAGATGAGCAACATGAAGAAACAAATACGGAGCAAAATGAAGGTACTTCTCAGTCACTCCCTGAGGAGTGAATGTATGTTTCTTCTCATTCTAAGGACTTGATTTTAGGAGATCTCTCAAGTGGCATAATAACTAGATCATCATTTAGAAATACTTGTGAGCATGCTGCATTCATATCTCAAATTGAACCAAAATCCTTTGCGGATGCGGAAAATGATGAATCTTGGATTGTGGCAATGCAAGAGGAATTAATCAATTTGAGAGAAACAATGTGTGGGAATTAATTCCTATACCGGAACATCAATCCATTATAGACACTAAATGGGTATTTAGAAGTAAAATGGATGAATCCAGTGTGGTTGTAAGGAATAAAGCTAGACTAGTGGCTCAAGGTTACAACTAAGAAGAGGGAATTGATTTTGATGAAACATTTGTACCTATAGCTAGACTAAAATCCATTAGGATGCTATTAGCATTTGCATATCATAAAGATTTCATTTTATTTCAAATGGATGTCAAAAGTGTGTTCTTAAATGGCTATAGTATGGAGGAAATTTATGTGAAACAACCCCCTGGTTTTGAAAATGAAAAATTTCCAAACCATGTTTATAAGTTGTCAAAAGCATTGTATGGATTAAAGTAAGGGCCTAGAGCATGGAATGATAGGCTTAAGAATTTCTTGTTGGATAATGGTTTTTCGATGGGTAAAGCGGATACTACTCTCTTTGTTAAGTATAAGAACCAAGATATTCTTATTGTTCAAATTTATGTTGATGATATTATTTATGGTTCTATTAATGAATTGTTATGTAAAGAATTTTCATCTTGTATGAGTAAAGAATTTAAAATGAGTATGATGGGAGATTTGAAGTACTTCATTGGGCTACAAATAAAATTTTTATAAATCAAGCCAAGTATGTGAAAGACCTACTCAAGAAATTTGGCATTGATGACTTAAAGACCAAAAACAACTAATGAGCACAACAACTAAGCTTGACAAAGATGAAAAAGGTAAAGAAGTTGATATCAAAATGTATCGAGATATGATCGGATCTTTACTTTACTTAACCTCAAGTAGACCTGTTATCATGTTTAGTGTATATTTGTGTGCAAGATTTTAATCATGTCCCAAGAAATCTCATTTGCTTGTTGTAAAAAGAATTTTTCGTTATTTGAGTGGAACCATAGATCTTGGTCTTTGGTATCCTAGAGAAACTCATATAGAGTTAACATGTTATTCGAATACGGATTTTGCCAGTTACAAAGTTGATAGGAAAAGTACTAGTGGAACTTGTCATTTACTATTGTCGCAGGGAGCTGTTGTGTACAAGCTCTTTGGATGAAACAAATACTTAGAGATTATGGCATTAATCTTGAACAAAATCCTATTAAGTGTGATAACACTAGTGCTATAAATCTTTCAAAGAATCCCATTCAGCACTCTAGAACCAAGCATATAGAAATTAGACATCATTTCTTGAGAGATCATGTTTAAAAAGGAGATATTGTGTTATATTTTATTTCTACGGAAAAACAACTTGCTGATATTTTTACAAAACCTTTTTGCGAAGATCAATTTTCAAAAATTCAGCATGAACTTAGGATGATGAAATTTTCGCATTAACATTTTTATTCATGTTATTGAGTCTATTGAGTTGATTGATTGATTGATGATTTGATGATTTAATGATTTAATATTTATGAAATGCTTAAGCATGATATACAAGTGGTATGTTTGTATTATTAATCTTTGAATGTATGTATGAATTAATTGTTTAAATACATGTACTTTCATGAATCATGCATTAAACTGGCCCTTAAAATGTTTTTGGGTCACTGAAATGATCTTGGAGTGTATTATTTATGGCCAAATACTAAAATAGATGTGCGAAATCATAAGCTGTAGAAAATGGATTGTCGTTATTGCAATAAACAGCTAACCGTTTTTAGGAAGAAAGCTTGGCAAACATTCTGGACACTATCAGTTAGCCGATATCACAATAAGGGCTCGCCGTTTTCAAGAAATAGAAATTTTTTTTGACAAGCTCTCTGGACGCTGTCAGTTCGCTGATATCTCTAGCTCACTGTTTGTAAGAAATTTTATTTGACAGGCTCTCTGGGCGTTGTCGGTTCGCCGATATCTCTATAATGGCTCGCTGTTTGTAAGAAATTTTTTTTGACAAGCTCTTTGGGCACTGTTCGCCGATATCTCTAAAATGGCTTGCCGATATTGCACGATAAGTGCACAGTCACTCATCTCCTTCTTCATTTCATTTTGCCCTTAACTCTCTCTCTCTCTCATCTCCGCAACTGCACTTGTCTCCCTCTCAAATCCACCATTTTTCTTGCTATTTCTCATAAAATCGAACCTTTAAAATCAATTATTACCCTCACATGAATCTTGTAAACCGATTAAAACTAGTTTGTAACTCCAAAATTGAAAAATCCCAATTTCCAAACCCTAGAACCAACCGACTTGTTCTTGCTAATTTTGACTAGATTTTCTTTAATTTTTCATCAAATTTCAACTTGCAATCACTCTCTATACTCTTCAACTTGCTTTATACTGATTTTATTTCTTCTAAAACCATCAATGGCTACCTGACAGAGACAAGCCTGAACCAAGCAAGCAGCTCCACGTAATCTTAGTTCCTCCAGGCCTCTTTCTCAGGATTTTGATAGCCTACATTTTCCAAATGGTCACTTGGCTCAACGATTTCACAAGAACTTCATGGGAAAAGCAGTAACTTCTTTATTCTATATTGATATTGACGACTTCTTTGATATTACTATATATGGTAGAACTTTGCCTCAAATGCTAAGAAAATGGGGTGAAGCCTTAGACGTTGAAGAATGAGTCTATGAAAACCTAGTTAGGGCATTTTACTCTAATATAGAGATTTCAGTTTACTTGACTCTCTCATCCAAGGAAGGAAAGTGTACCTTGCATTCACTATTATGCGTCACATGCTCTCTATCCCTACTGTGTCTAACAGGTCTCTTCCATATAGTAGCATTATCAGTAAGATTTTTTGACACTTTCACATTCCCTTGACCGAACCTGTCTATGTTGGGACAAAAAAAATGGGTAGGGAAATAATTTCGGGGATTGGTTTTCATTGGAGGCAAGGCAAATTGATCAAGGTTAAATCCTTTAAGAATGAGGACACTTTGATAGCTCCGGATGGTGACCGAATGCTCAATAACATTTATTCCGAGGATGAGTTACCTGACTTTCGACTTGGAGCTAGACCTCGTGTCCCTCGACGAGCAACAACAACCCCATCTCAGGATGAGTAGCCAGTCAAGCTAGCTGTGCCTCCTGCGGCATCCTCTGTTTTTGAGGACCACCTTCAGTAGCTCTTCGACAAAGTGGATGCACTCCCCCAGCAGCAGCAGCTCCAATCCATATTTGAGACCTTTTAGCAGCAGATTTTAGATCAACAGATGGAACTACTTGCTGGACAGCGCCGTATCCTTGGTCACGTCGTTTATGATCCAGGTAGTTCCTCTTCGCAGCCTCCCTTTTAGTTTCTGCACCTATGCATTTTGCACAAACATTACTCATCTCATGTAGTTCTTATGATAATATCTAATCTTTTTATTGTGCTTGTGATGATTTTATGATGATTTTGTTGGATATTTGAACTTTGTTTGTGATTGTGTTGATTTTGATGATATGTTTGAGTTTTGCATATGGTGATGTTGAATTTGTTGGTATGGAGGTTGGTTGATAATTTGAACTTTATATGGGAGTGTTTTAACTACTTTTGTCTTTTAGGATATGTTCATTTTTAAGGGGAGATTCTGCCGAAATTTTTGCACGACATGGGTAATATCTGAAATTCTCTCTTTAATCTTTTCGAGTTCATTTCTTTTTTATAATGAAGGGGGAGATATGGATTATATATAATTTGATGAATAATTTTTTTTATTCAATATATTTTTTTGTGGTTAAAAATTAATGGCCATATACTTAGGGGGAGCAAAAATTGCACAAATATTTTTTTGAAAAGTTTGTCATCATAAAAAAGGGGAGAGTTATTGCATCAATGATTTTCAATTTCTAACACGGAAATGTGATGAGAACTGAGTGACCCAAAATTGTGGCGTGACTGTTGTTGCAGAAACAATGCAAATAGCCACTTTAAAGACAAAAATCCTAAAATTGGTGATATGGCCTATTATGGAGTAATTGATAAGATTTGGCAACTTGACTACCATATGTTTAAGATTACTTTATTCAAGTGTGATTGGGTAAAAAAATAGGGGTGGTGTAAAAGTTGATGAACTTGGCTTCATGTTGGTGGACCTCCATCGAATAGGCCATAAGTTCGATCCTTTTATTTTGGCTTCACAAGCCAAACAAGTATTTTATGCTACTGACCTAGTTGATAAGAAATGATCAGTTGTTTGTTGATGCCTTTTAGAGGTATTCCCAATTTTGGAAATTATGTGGATGTGCACATTACGAAGGAACAAGTTCCTTTCACCAAAGAATTACCAAGTATAACTAGAATTGATGTATGCAATGACGACAATCAAGTAGACTATGTAAGGGAGGATGGTGAGGCCATTGAGATTGAACAGTGACAAGATCAACATTTTAGAGTATTAGTAGAACATAATTACATGGGGTTAGAGCTAAAATGTATTATATATTGAATTGTAATTATTATTTTACTTGTAATTAATCTGTATTTTACATTACTTTTTTTTATAGCAAGCTAATACTTTAATTTTTTTTCTGTGCTCTTTTACTAACCAAGCTTATTTTGGAAATTTGTCTTGGTTGTTTTCAGGTATTAAACAATGGATTTCAATGATGAACCTTTCAGCGATGAAGAGAAATAGTGTTACTCCAATGAAGATGATCAAGTGCCAAAAGGAGATGATGGCTTTGATGATTTTGATGATTTACTTTGTTCTCCTACTCATTTAGAGGGTGATGGAGATGCAGAACCTGGAAATGAAGAGGATCAATTTTCAAAAGATTTATCATCACAAAAAGGCTTGACTCTTAATCCTGATAATAAGAATTTGAGGACTGAAAATGGGAAAATTGTTGTGAGATACAATAGATATGGTGTTCCTGTTGGTCCAGAGGCCACTACACTGTCCACTTTTCTTAGAGTGTTGGCTCGTGTTTCTGTTCCAATCATCTTCAAGGATTGAAGATTAGTGCCAGATAAATATAAAGACGCATTGTGGTCATTTGTTCAGGTATAAAATCTATTTTTTGTTTCCCATTCGATACGATAACCTGGTTTATCTACGGTTCTTCATACAATAAATGTTGGAAAAATGTCATTATACAGAGACGATTTATCATTCATGAACGAAGTAAAAAGCATGTACTGCAATCTATTAGAAAGTTGTTCA
Organism: Citrus x clementina; assembly: GCF_000493195.1. Taxonomy (NCBI): domain Eukaryota; kingdom Viridiplantae; phylum Streptophyta; class Magnoliopsida; order Sapindales; family Rutaceae; genus Citrus; species Citrus x clementina. The sequence goes on from NW_006262022.1 coordinate 10,644,132, forward strand.
AGAATTTTAAGTACACTTTGACTAATGGGTACATTTTTCCAAATAAGAATGACCGTAAAAAGTTGCGGAAACCTCTTTTGTGATACTACTACATAAGACAAGACTATTGGGACTCGTTCGTCAAAGATCATATTGATGATAAGTTTGCAGTGCGTAAATTGAATCTTATTCAATATTTTCTCATGGGAAATTTTAATTAAATGCTATATAATACTAACGGTTGAGTATAACATTACATTAATATTGGTTTGTGATTTATGGTAGAAAATAAGGAAGGAGAAACAAAAAATGCGTGCTAGTAATAAGTATAACCATTGTTTGAGTCGAAAAGGATATGCTGGACTGTTGGAAGAAATTGTAAGTATATTTATATTCTGGTTGCTTGCATTTGAAAGTTATAGTAGGTTCTTAAATATATGTTTGGTTGCATTCTTTTGCTTGTATTATTTGCCTACATTTTCATCAGGAATAGTTTGAGAGGGCTTTTAATTTACAACATAACTTTAATTTTTCAGAGTGCTGAAACTGGTCTTAGTGAGGATCAAATAGACAGGAGTGAGCTTGGATCAGAAGTAGGAGAAAAAAAATGAATGATATCATCCTGATGTTCAAGTTATCGTTGATAGCCTTGTAAGTACTGGTTTGTATATATGTTATAGCAACAATTATGTTTTTTATATCAATATTTGATAAAAAGTGTCATTGAATAATACCTAGATGAGGGCTGGATGGAATGCAAAAAAATTATCTTCAAGTTTAGATAGAAGAAATGATTTGCTTGCAAAACCTTTGGGGAAGGCCCCAAAAAATGGCCATAAGCAAGGGACCGGCAAGTTTCTAACCCCATCTCTTTATTTTGACACTCCACGTAATTATGATCCGATGGAAAAGGATAGATCGAAGTTCGAAAACTAGTTGGCAAAGCACAATGCATATATTGAGGAGTTGTGGAAGGAAATTAGAAGGAAACCTAGGCACTCTGGCATCGGCAGCTCTAATACACCAATGAAGAGTGATTACAGGCATGATGGAGATCTCAAGATGAATGATAAAGCCACTGCAGTTGATGAACAGGAGGTACTGCACAAACTATTTTGTTCTACATCATGATAAACGATAATTAGGCCTAAATTTCTTGTTTTGTAATCATAAAAATGGCGTTATAGGTTTCAAAACATAACTTAAAATCAACAGCAACATTTCCAAGAAAGAATAGTGGGGATCCAAAGAGGAAAAAAGACAACCCCAACAACAAAAACATAAAACTGCAATTAAGATACTAGAAGACTTTGGCAAATTCCCCGAGACTCCAAAGAAAAGAAATGGTAGCCCAAAAAAAAAAAAGACCCAAAACAGCAAACAACGAGCTGGGAGATTTAGGCAATCTCCTTGAAACTCCAAACATGAGACATGGCAACCCCAAAAAGAAAAGTGCACAAACAATAATGGAAAAAAAAAGAAGCAATGGACAAACCTGATAAAGCACTGGTTCGGAAGACCAAATTTAAAGATTGTGGTGATGCTGGCCATGTAGTTCGAAAAAGAAAGACAAGGCAAGCACCTGCTCAGCACCAACAGAACACCACAGTGAATCCAAGATTTAAATTCTTTTTAGGCTTATGTAAAATGAAGTTGCTTGCCAGTGGAAATTGCCTTCCTTATCCACTTGATAATGAGGTATTTGAAAGTGAATGTTTGGTTTATATCGGGAGAGGCGATTGTTATGCATTGGCTACCATGGAATGGTTAGGCCTTAATCACATGCATATCTATATGGCGTAAGTAATATCTTTTTCCTTTTTTAATTATCAAAATCTATTAAAAGATTATATAAATATTTAATTCTTGCTTTACGTGTGAATATCAGTTATTTATATGACATGATTCCAGCTGATAAAATGGGCAAGTCATTTGGCTATATGAATCCTAGTCATGTTAGCCCCAGCAGAGTTGAAAATAAACACGCATAACAAGGACACAAGCAATTGCTAATCGTTTGGCCAAAGCTCGCCCCTCTCAATTCATATTCATTCCTTACAATCCTGGGTATATTCATTTTTATTAATAAGCAGGTTGTTAATTTTCTTTTCTTCTTACTGAAAAGTTGTTGCTTAATTATAGAGCTCATTGAATTCTTGTTGTGATCGATATGGCTGCAAAGACTGGATATTTCATGGATGTGCAGGGAAATAGTCCAGCGGCAGATATTAAAGAGTTGGTAATAAAGTAGGTATATCATCGTTAAATCATTACAGAATGTTACATCCATTATAAACATTTCAGTAGTTCTAACAATAAATTTCTCCTAGTGGGATCAACATATTCGCAGCAACGAGCGGTAAAAAAAAAGTGCACCCTGAATTCAAAATGGTACAGGTAATACAATTTACTTTTTCCTATCATTTTAATTAACTACTTGTTATAACTTTTTATGTATTTAGATTAAGTTTTATTATTGTAGGTTCCAAAACTACCTGGTTCTTATGAGTGTAGATATTATGTCATGCTGTATATGAGGGATATTATTGTCGATCCTAATTTATTGCTCAACAATGTAAGTGATATGTTTTATGTCCATCATTGGTTAATATTTTTTGTCCATCATATTTGCTATTAAATCATTTGGCCATTTGCAGTTTAACAACAAACCAGTTTACACTCAGGCAGAAATGGATGAGGTACGGTATGAATGGATGAACTTTGTCCGAGTGCTCATATAAGGTGAGGAGTTGTTTATTAAATACTTTGGTTAGTGTAGGCCTGTTTTGAGTTCTCATGTTCATTTACTTGGCTGCATTAGCTTGATTTGAGAGCCAGTTTTGATATGTCAATATAATGTATAGTTGTTTGGGTTGAGCTTGTAATATACTGGATTACATTGGTTTGGTTTTAAATCTTCTCAGATGGAAACCTGCCTTTGGGATTTTTCAATGTAATGTCAGTATCAAACTACGTTTAGTTTAATTAAACACAACATCTATTTTAACTACCAGAAGTGTGAATCTAGTGGCATTTGGTTTAGTTTATTTCATGTTTTCTAGCATCTCACTTGCATTTGATGGCAGTATGAGACTGTGTCGCATTTGATGGCAGTTTGGTTTGTTCTTCGTGTTAATTCAAGATTGTTCTTGACATACTGATGTTAATTCAATCAGGGTTTATTGAGATGGCAGTTTGGTGCTTCATTAAGCTGATTGTTGTTGGTTTATTGGGATGGTTTCGTTAAGCAGTGTTGTTGGTTTTTCTTGTGTTGCTGGTGGCTTATAAAATCTTATTCAAGATTTGTTCATTTAAGAAACTGTAGTCATTATTTTAGGAAACAAGCTAATAACTGATGAAGTATTTATTTAACTATAATTATTGTAGTTATTTTATTTCATAACAGGATTATAATTTACAAAACTTGTGGATATGGATTTGAGAATTATTGTATATATATCTATGTAAAAGATATATTTTAACTTCTGCCAAAAAAAAATGGGGCCAATTTCATTAATTCCCGCCAAAATATAATATATAAAAATTGCCGCTAATTTCATTGTTTCGCACCAAAAAAAATTTATAAATTTGGCACCAATTCCAAAAATTCTCACAAAAAAATAAAATATATTGCATTTATCGCCAAAATTTAGGAATTAATATTTAATTAAATGTATAAATAATTTAATTATTTTAATTAAATTCGTTATGTTTACGTGACAGACAATAGTCATGAATGGGAAATGTTATTAACAGACATTAGTCATGCGCGGAAATTTTTCATCAAATCAACAATGACAGAATCGTGATGGATAATACATCATGCTTACCATGACATATAAACACTGTCATGATTTTTTCTTGATACCGGAATCAATGACAGTCGCTCAACCGTCATGCGATGCAGAAGATGACGAGTAATACTCATCACAAAGGGCTTTTTTTCTAGTAGTGATGTTTGGTGTTTACAAATCATGTATTTTTACTTTCATCATATTTGCATTACTTGTCTTCTTTATTACACGTTCATTCTCATTTCCAGCAATACAATAATAATTTTTGTTTAGTTTTACTCTATAGTTATGAAATTCTTCGTAGATTTCAATTTTGTCCCTCATATTATGTTCATTAACCTCTTCAAATATGAGCAAATTCTTTCTTTGCATTGAAAATCTAAGGAACTATCTATGCAATGACTTCATTAATTGACAGGAAAATTTAACATGTCAGATTTAATTTATATACATTATAATACCCCTTAAGTCGTATAGAGGTGAAAAAAAATGGGGGGAAAAATTGTTCCATTACCTCAAAACTATTACTGGATGCTCAAGAAGTTTAGCTTTACTGACTCTTCCAAACGTTCTACATCCTTGTGGCTACTTCCATTTTTGTTATATTGTTTTGCTGTGAACGTCAATGTGAAATCAATTGATAAGTCCTAGGAGAGTTTACTTCTTGTGAGATCTTTGTCTAATGTGCCAAAATGTTTTACTATAAACATCCTCTACCTAGGAGAAGTCCCCTGACTAGTCCTTTTTCTTCATTTTCTGGTCTATTGAATTTTACTTAAACCTCCTCTAAAATCATGGTTTATCCAAAATGATGTTTTTTTTTAAATGATTCAATTGCAGTTCAGTTTTGGTACTGAGCTGTTTTCTAAATCTTGCAGCATCTACCTAGGTTCCAACATGAAAATTTAGAGCATAACAAAAAGCTATTTAAACGTGTTAATGAAATACCAGTAAAGAAAAGATGCACCCCATCTCACCTTGCATTAGCATGGGTTCATTACCAAGGAAATGACGTGTCTCCGATTCCTGGAACCACCAAGATTGAAAACCTCAATCAAAATATTAAAGCTCTGTCACTGAAACTTACTCCAGAAGAAATTGCTGAGCTTGAATCCATTGCTTCAGCTGATGCTGTAAGGAGTCATCGGTATGGGGGTGTCACCCCTACCTACGAGGATTCTGATACTCCACCTTTGTCTTCGTGGAAACTTTCATAAAGGGTTTTGGTATTCTGCCTTCTTAGTACCGATTTTGCAATTGCATGTAGTTCCTAGGTTTTGTTGTGGGTAAAATCATTGTGTTGTGAGTAAAAATAAAGTCATCATGTCTTCTGATACGAGACCCTATCAGCACCTTTCTACACTTTCTACAAGCATTTAGTGAATATTGTATTGAGTTTCTATGCAATGTTGTAAGTAAAACTAAATCATTGTATCTAATGGCTCCATCTCATTTGGGGTCCAAAAGCCTAAACTTTAACAGGTTTGGACAATTAAGTAATTAAAAGAGACTTAAAGGGGAGAAATGAAATTTGCCATGAAATTTGCCTATAAAGCAAGTGAAAGCCGTTGCCTTGGATAATTTAGAGCGTGAACAAGTGGTGAGAGAGAGAGAGGGAGAGAGAAAAGACAGTAGATGCTTTCATTTGATAATAGTGATTTTAATCTTTAATTAGATGATTGGAAGGCAAAATTAACTCCGATTTCTCTCAAATTTTGAGTGTAAGATCTTGGCATCGCCCTCTAGAATCCTACTGGTCTTGATTTTGATTTTATTCTCTCTTTGGCTATTATTTGAAATACCTACTTGTTGGAGAGACAATTATTAAGTTATTACTGTAAGTTAAGATTATTGAGATTCTTGATGTTGACAGCCTCTAGTATTATCTAGAGAAGAATTTGTGCTATAATCCATTAATATAGTGGAAGATTATATCAGACTATGGTCTAGTGGTTTTCCCGCTTTAGATTTTTCATGTAAAAATCTGTATCTCTTGTGGTTGAATTTTGCTTTGGATTTATTGATTTATTTTTCTGCCTATTTATTTATGGTGCACGTCCTATTTTAATCACACAAAGAGGGAAAGAGTTTTGTTTCTACTTAATTTGTAGCTGCTTATGGCAATCCATTTCCCAACTGAGTGGTATCAGAGCGTCAAGTTTTGTATTTTTAATTGTTTGTGTGGTTGAATGGAGAAGTCCTTGGCATGCATGATTAAACTAAAATCATGGAATTATGGTATTTGAAAGTCTAGAATAGAGGATTTGTTATACATGAAAGACTTATATGAACCCATTAAAAGCGAAGAAGTTAGACCCGCCGATTTAGATGATAAGAAATGGGTTCAATAAAACCAGAAGGTTGTGGGTACTATTAAGCCACTGATTGATCAAAGTGTGTACCACCATATAGCAAAAGAATCTAAGGTTGATTTTTTTTTGGAGAAAATTATAGATAATTTATGAGCAGCCGACAATACATAATAAAGTCAATTTGATAAAAAGGCTTGTTAACTTGAAATACAAAGAGGGGGGCAGTATAACTGAACACACTAGTGAGTTTCAGTGCTTAGTTGATTAGTTAACTGCTATAAAAAGTATTTTAGATGATGAGTTACAAGTATTGTTGTTGCTTAGTTCTTTGCCTAACCAGAGACATTAGTGGTGTCAGTGAATAATTCAGCGCCGAATGAGAAATTAACTTTGTATATGGTTACAAAATGAAGAATCTAGAAGAAAGAATGTTGAAGCAGTTTCTTCTGAGTCAGAAGCACTTGTTTCAGAAAAGTAAGAAAAAAGGGGAAGAAGCCAAAGTATAAATTTCTGCCAGCAAAACAATGATCATCTAAGTCCTAGAGGAGAAACCTCAAGTGCTTTCATTGTCAGAAAATGGGTCACGTTAAAAGGGAGTGTAGGATGTGGAAAAGAGAACAGATGAAAGAAAAGGGTGATGCTCAGAAAAATGACAAATAGAACAGTGCAGCCATACTTGATGGTGATTTGGGTATTGTTTACATGAGAGTTCAATAAATCTCGCTTACCATACCAGTGATTGGGTGATTGATCCAAGAGCTTCATTTCATATTATTGCACGTCGTGATAGCTTCACATCCGATGTTAATAGTGATTATGGTCATATTCAGATGGGAAATAAGGAGGCATAGGTGATATTTGCTTGGAAACCAACATCGATTGTAAATTGTTGCTTAAATATGTCAGACATGTGCCAGATATTAGGCAAGCTTGGTGATGATGGCTATACTAACCCATTTGGTGAAAGGAAAATAGAAGCTTATCAAAGGCTCCCTAGTGTTAGCTAAGGGGAAGAAAGTAAACACCCTCTATATTTTAGAAGCCAAGATTAAGAAAAAAGATGTGAATGTGGCTGTAACAAAATCTGCCATTGAGACATAGCATAAAAGGCTTGGTCATATTGGTGAAAAAAGGTTGGAAACCCTTGTCAGAAAAGGATTTCTACCCAGCTTCATAGGTGTGTCTCTCAAGACTTGTATTCATTGCTTAGCTAGAAAGACACACAGAGTAGTTTTAAAAAAATTTTCTCCATCTAGATAGTCATAAATACTTGATTTGATTCACACTGATGTTTGCATGATGTAGAGTAGATTAATAGGAGATACACTTTATTTTGTGACTTTTATTGATAATTGTTCTAGAAAAGTGTAAGCTTTTACTTTGAAATTCAGAGACCAGGTGCTTGACATATTTAAATTCTTCCATGCTTATGTTGAGAGAGAGATAAGAAAAAAAAATTAAAATGCATCAGGGCAGATAATGGTGGTGAGTACAGAGGACCATTTGAGCAGTATTACAGATCCCATGGAATAAGACTTGAGAAAATTGTACCAAAAACCCCGCAGCAGAATAGTGTTGCAGAAAGGATGAACAGAGCAATTGAAGAAAGGGTCAAGTGTATGCTCTGTGATGCTAAGCTTCCTAAATCTTTCTAGGCAGAGGTTATGCATACTAAAGTTGACTTGATTAACCTTTCTCCTTTAGCTCCATTAGATAGCAATATACCTGAGAGAGTTTGGACTGGAAAAGATGTCTCTTATAAACACTTGAGAGTGTTTGGTTATAGAGCATATGTTCATATCCCAAAAGATAAGAGATCGAAGCTTGATGATAAAGCCAAAGAATGCATTTTCTTAGGCTATGGGCATGAAGAATTCGGGTACATATTATGGGATCTAGTGGCAAGAAAATTGATCAGAAGTAGAGATGTTATATTCCTTGAAGATCATATATTTGGCAATGCAGAGAAGAGTAATGAGCCTCAGTCATCTCCAAAGATTCCTATAATTCCAACTTCAGTTTCTCCAACTGTAGTTCATAATGATCATGGGGGAGCTGGAGAGACTAATACTGATAGTCCAATAGAACTAGTTGACCAAAGACCTCCAGAATCACCTGCACCACCAATTGAGCCAGAATTAAGAAGATCTACCAGAGAACGGCGATCTTCCACTAGATATCCTCCACATAAGTATATGATGCTTATAGATGAAGGGGAGCCAGAACATTTTGAAGAAGCCATATCTCATCAACATAAAAGCGAGTGGGTTAAAGTCATGCAAGAGGAGATGAGAGGCTTGAATGAAAACCATACTTATGGCTTAGTAAAGCTTCCTAAAGGAAAGAGGGCACTAAAGAACAAATGGTTTAATAGGTTGAAGAATGAAAATAACTCACAATAGTGATACAAGGCTAGATTGGTTGTGAAATGTTTCGATCAAAAGAAATGTGTTGATTTTAAAGAAATATTTTCTCTTATGGTGAAGATGTCGTCTATCCAAGTTGTTCTAGGATTAACAGCTAGCTTGAACTTAGACACTGAATAGCTTAATATAAAGACAACTTTCTTACACGATGACTTCAAGGAGGAAATATACATGGAGCAACCTGAAGGGTTCAGTGTCAAAGGCAAAGAAAAACTTGTGTGCAAGTTAAAGAAAGTTTGTATGGGCTGAAACAAGCACCAAGACAGTGGTACAAGAAGTTTGATTCTTTTATGGAGAATCATGGTTTCAGCAAGACTATGTGCGACCATTGTATTTTTATGAAGAAGTTTGGAGATAATGATTTCATTATTCTTTTGCTTTATGTAGATGACATGTTGATTGTTGGCCCGGATGCTCGTAAGATTGACAATCTAAAGAGAGAACTTAGCAAGTCTTTTGCAATGAAGGACTTGGGACCGGCGAAACAAATTCTTGGCATGAAGATTTCCCGCAATAGAAAAGTTTGGAAGTTATGGTTATCTCAAGAATCATATGTTGAAAGGGTTCTTGAAAGACTTAACATGAGCAAGGCAAAATCTGTTTGTTCTCCACTTGCAAGTTATTTCAAGCATAGTTCTGAGCATTGTCCCACAAGTGAGAAAGAGATGAAAGAAGTTCTTTATGCTTCAGCAGTTGGTAGTCTTATGTACGCCATGGTTTGTACAAGACCAGATATTGCTCATGCAGTTGGAGTAGTTAGTCGATTTCTCTCCAATCTGGGCAAAGAGCACTGGACAACAGTGAAGTAGATTCTCATATATCTCAGAGCCACTTCCAAGGCATGTTTATGTTTTGGTGGTGACAAACCTATATTGCAAGTGTACACAGATGCAGATATGACAGGAGATGTTGATTCGAGAAAATCTCTATCAAGATATTTGCTCAGCATTGCAGGGGGAGCTATCTCATGACAATCCAAACTTCAGCAGTGTGTTGCCTTGTCTACCATAGAAGAAGAGTATATTGCAATCACTAAAGGTTACAAAGAAACCTTGTGGATGAAGAATTTTCTATAAGAGGTGGATGTGAAACAAAATATCTTTGTTGTGTATTGCAACAGTTAGAGTGCCATTCACTCGGCAAACAATTCGACATACCATTTGAAATCTAAGCATATTGATGTGAGGTATCATTGGATACGAGACGTGCTTGAGAAGAAACAGTTGCAAGTTGAGAAGATACACACAACGGAGAGTGGGTTATATATGATGACAAAACCATTGCCTAAGGAGAAGCTGAGAAGCCGTATGCAAAGAGCGGGATTGGTGGTGCCCCCCACATGATTCGAAGAGGGAGATTTGTTGGGCCCATCTCATTTGGAGGCCAAAAGGCTAAAGTTTAATAAGTTTAAAATTAAGTAATGAAAAGAGACTTAAAATGAAATTTGCCTATAAAGTGAAGTGAAAGACGCTGCCTTAGATAATTTTGAGAGTGAAAAAGTGGCGAGAGAGAGAGAGAAAAGAAAATAGATGCTTTTATTTAGGAATAGTAATTTTAATCTTTAATTAGACGATCGGAAGGCGATATTAACTCTGATTTCTCATAAATGTTTAGCGTATGTTCTTGGCATCGCCGCATCGCCCTCTACAATCCTACTAGCCTTGATTTTTATTTTATCCTCTCTTTGACTATTATTTGAGATATTCACTTGTTGGAAAGATAGTTATTAGGATGTTACTGTAAGCCATATTGAGATTCTTGATGTTGGTAGCCTATAGTATTATCTAGAGAAGAATTTGTATTGTAATCCCATTAATATAATGGAAGATTATAGCGGACTACGGTCCCATAATTTTTCTCGCTTTAAGTTTTTCACGTAAAAATATATGTCTCTTGTAGTTGGTTTTTGCTTTGGATTTATTAGTTTATTTTTCTGTCTATATTATTTGTAGTGCACATCCTATTTTAATCACACAAAGAGGGAAAGAATTTTTTTTTTCGCTTAATTTGTAGCTGTTTGTAGTGGTCCTTTCCCAACAATGTCTTCTGCAGTAAGCACAAAAACAATGTAATGTGTTTATGCAAATATATGAGAAACAATAAATAAATCAAAATGGAGTAATATTTATCTGAAATTTCTAGAAGTTTAGATGATCTTAATTAGGGGCGAAGCCAAAAAAAAATTTCCTGGGTAGGCTAAATTTTTTCCAAATCCAAATATTATCTCGGCTAAAAATATAAATCTGAAAGAAATTTTTTTTAATACATAAGAAAATATATCATATCTAAGAAGCAATTTAGTCACAATTAAACACTATTAAGTTTTGCCTTACCATACTTTCGAGAATTAAACCCATCTATTATCAAATTTAAATTGATGGTGCTTACAATTTCTCTTTTAACATAGATAACTATACAATCTGATAAAAATTCCTTCTCCTTCTTATTTTAAAGTGGTGTTTATGCTCGTTTGGTCATTGCAGCCGAAACAAGGTATAAATATAAAAGAAGTTAAAAGACGTAATCACAAATTCACTAATAAAAGCCATAGAACCGTCAATCTATCATGAAATACAGGTTATGCAACCCAAGAAATGGGTGAATTGGGCTTCTAAAAATTTAATCAATTAAGAATTAATGCAATTTAAACAAAGTAACCAAATTCGAAATAAACAATTAATGTGCAATGAAAAATAAAGAGGTAGGGTAAGAGAGACCAAACACGTGATTTTTACGTGGTTCGGTCAATCGTGCCTATGTCCACGCCTTCAAGCTCACCGGGCTTAAGGATTTCACTAAGTGATTCTCCAAGACTTCAACAACTCTTTCAATTGACTTCCAATGAGTCAAGAGACCTTTACAACAAGAGATTATCTTCAATCTCTTAACCCAAGTGTATCTCAACACTTACAACCTCTTAACTTGATTTTACAAAAATGATTACAAATAAATTTTCCTCACACAATTTGTTTGATTACAAATGAAAATTCAACATGTGTGAATAAATAAAATGAATACACAAATTTTGTTCTCTAATTGCAGAGGATTGCTCAATGATAACAATGGTTGTCTCTCTTCATTTTAATTTAATTGAAGCCATTTTATAGTTGGAGTAGAAAATTAGCTGTTATTAACTTTTTAGTGATAACCGGCTTGTCGTTTTATGTTAAATTTGTCGCTTGATGTTACTGCTATAGTCAAGGATTTGAATTTTTGCACATCTAGTTTGTCACTTTTCATTTTTCAGTTAGTCAATTTTACTCCAGAGAGCTTTTGCTTGATAACCAGTTTGCTGCTTTGATAAATCCAGTTAGCCGTTTCCTACAGTGAAACAGCTATTTTCTAAAATTATAATGTTACCCTAAAACTTTATAAAATTATATTACGTCCCAAATCTTTATAAAACTTTGTAAATAGATCAATTTCCAGAATTTTAAAATAATACTTATTGATTTCAAAGTTCTCAAAACTTTCTAATTTAAACCATAAACTTGAAAACAACAAATTTCATAAAATAATTTCTTGTTTCAAAAGCATAATATGTAATTATTTGTTTATCCAAAACATGTGGTTTGTTATCATCAAAATAACATTTTATATCAATAATCAATTTCAAATATATCTAATCTATCAAAAATTAATTTAAAATTTTGATTGCTAGAATTTAATGGCTAAATTATCTTCATTTGACCTAACAATAATTTAATTTTACACAACAAAATTGGAACAAAAGTTAAAGAACATAATCATTAGTCCTTACTACCTAACAATTAATAAGTGTATTGTAAATGATTGAATAAACAATAAATTTATTATCTATTCTTGCCAAGAAGAAGAAAAAGAATTGAAGAAGCCAAGAAAGAAATAACGTTCTGGAATTTTGAATGAAATAAATGCTCTCTTTTTCTTTTTTTTTTTAAAGACTTTTTCTATTTATTTATTTGAATGACAAAGTTGTAAATTAATAGAACAGTACTATTGTAAATAAAATAGTGGCAATTTTGTAAACTTTGTATTATGGCATTTTTGTAAATTTCCTAAAAATTTCCCAGCCCACTTGGAGCCTCGCCATTGATGTGAAGAGCAATGCTAGGTATCCCAACATATAAGTCCCAATTTGAGTCCCTACTAACGTGGAATTCATCTATTGAATGTTGATTAAGTAATTTTACTAGATATGAGATCCATCATCCAATTGATGAGTGACACATATCATTAAGAGTCAAGTTGAGACTCAAATGTTGGGATCCCAAACATTATTGCTTATCTAAATTTATTGTAGCATTATATGTTTCTTGTTGTTACACGACATCCCTCCTCAACAGAAAATTATTCAATAATTTCATATCAATCGAATACTTTTGCTGTGTTACAAAGTGGCCTCTAGCAGGTTACCAAATTGATTCACAATTTTTCAGATCATTTTACTGGATATTAAACTATTTCAACCAACTAATTATGCTTAGTGATGAAACTCAGGTCCGTCCCAGATATAGCAATACTCAAATTTGGCCCAAGCATTTTTTCCTAACACTCAGGTTGGGCTTAAAAACTCGGCACCAAATGGATTTTTTTTTATGGGCTTAAAAATTTTAAGATTTTATATTTAATAATAGTATACATGTATATTTGCGATCACCTCATATTGATAAAAAGTCTGGAGAACAATTTGAAATGGAGATCACAGAAACAGAAAGGCATGAATTGTACAAGAAGTTCTCTGGAGTTTCAAACTTTCAACCCAATTCATTATATTGAGTTTACTTACTTTTAACCTAATTCATGATAAGCAGTCACAAATTCTATTCGCGAATTCATTATGCTACCCTATTGACATCCATACATGTATTAGTTCAACAATTTCTTACATCATATAAACCCGGACTTCTTATTTACATTATAAACATTTTGCATCTTTTATTCAAAAACATCATGATTGTAGATATTGAACACTAAAATAATTCAGAAAATACTACAAGGTTAATTTTTAGTATTAATGGATTAGTTTCTGTGGAGTATATTATATTATACAAAGAATAGTCTATTGACACTGTTGGACTAAAAATAAAAGAGGCTCAATCAAGGCCCAAATAAATTTAATCTCAATAAGACCTATCTAATAAATTTACTCTCAATTAAACCCACAAAGTGCTGGACAAACCACCTAGGATAATCCTTCTAAGTAATAAGACTTCAAAGTCTAAAGGATCCCAAAGTCCAAGGCTAAAAGGTTCTAAAGTCCTAGGATTCTATCCTAAGACAAACCACCTAGGATAATCCTCCTAGATGATGAGGCTTCAAAACCCAAAAGGTACCGATGTCGTAGGCTCATATTCTAAGATAAACTACTTATAATAAGTCTCGTAAGTTCTAAGGTTCCCATCATCTCAGAGTCTTAGTAAAAACAACTTAAGGTTAAAATGCTTCTTTCTGTAATCTATAGACAAGCTTGCATATCCATGTGTCAATTAATATGGGCACAAACAAACAAGTGTCGCCAGATGTGATACGAACAATGACACTTGTCATCAAAATAAATAGGACTCAAGTCAAATCGGTTTGGAGCATAACAAAAAGTTATTTGAGCATGTTAATGAAATAGCAATGAGAAAAGGATGCACCCAGCACAGCTTGCGTTAGCCCGGCTTCACCACCAAGGTGATGATGTGCGTCCCATACCTAGAACCACCAAGTTCGAACAGCTCAATGAAAATATTGAAGCTCTCACAGTGAAATTAGCTCCAGAAGAAATGGCTGAACATGATTCCATTGCTTTGGCGGATGTTGTAAAGGGTGATCGACATCCGGATACAGTAACTACCTACAAAGACTCTGATACTCCACCTCTGTCTTAATGGAGACCTTCTTAAAGGAAGTGGATAGAATCCAAGCGCTTAAATATAATTAAACCTACTTACAAAATACCCGAGACATTAAATAAAACAAGATGGCTGTAATGTTCTAAAATTTCTACATGCGTTGAAATTGTCGACCCGCTTGCTTGTGATGCAGCTATCTGGAATACAACCAGATAAATTAATAGCAAGGATCCTAAAAAATATATTTATTTAAAAATTATTAATTATAATTAAATTATTAATTTATGAATATATTTCTTATTTTAAAAAATATGATCACGTTCATAAAATTTCTATTTTCCAGAGAAACCGAAAATAGTAATTAACGAGTTGTATTGCCCTAACGGAATGAATGGGTGTTAAGCACCTCTTACAGCAGAATTTTATGTGGCTATCAAATTATTAAAAGTATCACCAAAACTGATAAAGAATAAAAGGTTGAAGCGGCATCTTTCCCCTACAAACTGTCTCGATTAATTAAAAGTTATTTTAAATATTTAAAATCAAAATATTGTCCTAATCAACTTCTCATTTTATGCACCGTTGACAGTACATATTCATGCCATCACTCATACTGTGATTAACAAGGAAATTCTACAAAGGGCAGGGTAAAGAAACAAGCAAGCGAAGAAACAAGGAAAACATTAATGAACATAAAACATTACTATGAAACATTTGAAGCATGTGAGCTTTGATGAAACGTTTAGATGTTTTCATAAATATAAGTTAAATTATGATATTTGATTACATCCCAAATATAAGTTAAATTATGATATTTGATCACATCCCATTTTCAACGGCAATCGTAATATGCAAGATACAATAGATATCATACAGTTTCCAACTGATCCATATCATCGTATTATGTGCTTACTAATCATGAAGCAGAGTAACTGCAGCTCAGTGCTTGGTTTTAGGCCTCTTCACTATCATCACCGTGCAATGAGCATGATGAGCACAATAATCACTTACACTGCCCAAAACCGCCCTGCAAAAGAATCGATCTCAGTTATAAATCATCAGAATCACCAACAGGAAACAAATGAAACCTACTAACCCTCTCATTCAACAAAATTTGTAAATCCATAGTACGTATGACATTCCCAGCGAAAGAATACTGAAATAGAAACCGATCAAAATTTTTTTTTTTTTTTTAAAGGTAGAGGAGAAGGCAAATCCCCAATTAAATTTTTAGTATCAATTTGCATTTGGGTGGCCAGTCAAAGAAAAGCGTTTTACTACATCTCAATGACATTTTTTCCACTTTATTTTCATCTGGTTATAGCTACTCCATAATAAAGAATAAAATATTGATTCATATAAGCTTTTACAAATAGTACTAGTTTATTTACACTTACACATTTGAGTCCTCATTGCAACTGAAAAATATGAATAATAACCAAAACAGTTCACCATACCAAGTTCCACTCGAGAAAATATGAGATACCAAAGGAAACAACTTATAGTAGATTTATACCTTTTGATCGCTCCATAGCCATGACTACCAACAACCAATATGGAGGCATGATGCTTCTCTACAGCCTCACAGAGGATATTTCGGGCATCTCCTTCCACCACCTCAACAACAAAGTCATGCACCTAAACAAAACAGAACTACTGATTTACAGAAATGATACCAGAAGAAAAACAATTAAGTATACCCATTATAATCTGGTATACTGAAACTGGGGAAAGATAAAAGGATAAGCATGAATACTTACCCAGATCTACCAATTTAGAAAGGTTAATTTTGGATTACCGATCATAAAATGACAGTCCTCGAAGTACCTCTAAACTATTCTAAACCTTAATTTACCTCTGTTTGGGTTTAAAAAATAAATAAAAATCAGGGGGCATTGATGAAAATTTTTTCGTCTTCTTAACAGAAAAGAGGGAAAGTTGATGTTTAGAGGAGTATTTTGAAGATTATCATTTCACGAGTGGGACAATCTAAAGATAGCTTTTTCCACCAATGTTGTTAGTGGGAGTGTTCCGAACTAGTCTTGGTAGATTTTTGAACTGTACTACAAACGTGTGTATATAGAATCCCGGACGATCCCAAGATTGTAATTTATTTATAGATTGTAATATCATTAAAAAGAAATAACAACCCAATCATTACCGATTTACTGCTACAGATTTCTTTAGCCTTCTCCACAACCCTAGCAGCAATCTTCTTCAAATCTGAGTCCACATAAGGCAAAACCTCGGCGGCTCCTGCGATAAATTAAAATTAAAAACCAGGTACTTGATCATCAAGAAAGCAAGAAAAAACAAACAAACTAAAATCGAAAATTAAAATCGAACAAAGTACGACAAAATCTATTACTTAATTTCTAAGACTTGCAAAGCAAAGACAAATACCAAAGGACTAATTGATAATTAGTTAAATTTATAATTACTTTACCAGGTCCAGCAAGGCCAACAACAGAAGAAGGGGAAGGTTTGGCATGAACGATGACGAGTTTGAAAGGAGGATTTACAGTCGAATTTGCGAAGAAATGATCGAGCGTCCATTGAAGCGCGTACGTGCTGTGCTCGCTATCGTCGATCCCTACCACCATCGTTTGTGTCTCAGCCGTCGCCATTGAGACGATGACGACTCAACCCTTTTTTTTTCTTTTTTTTTCCTTTGTAGCTGTGTGTTATTTAGAAAGTTGCAGAGTTTGTTCGATTTCTAACCTATATAAGCGAATAAATCGAAGAGACGGCAAAATGATTATCTAGATAAGACGACAACGTAGCAAGTGAAGCAAGTTGCGGGCGTTGGCGGAAAGTGCTTTAAGAGTCTGGAGTTTTTTTTTTTTTTTTTTTTCTTGAGAAGGTAAAGGTATGGAGTTTAATTTTGAAAAGTTTTTAAAAAAAAGTTAATTTTAATATTTATTTTTATTATAAATTAATTTTAAAATTTATTTTTATTATAAATTAATTTTAAAATATTAAAAATTAATTTTAATATCTGATAAATTATTTTAAAAATCATTTTTAGAAAAATCACTTTATTTTATAGTGGATTTTCAGATGTATGAAATGAATAATTTTTTAAAATCTAATTTTGAGAATTAATTTTATATCTAATCATTCCATATATTATAAAAATATAAAATTAATCTTATTAATTAAAAATAAAATTTTTAACCTCAAATATATTATTATTGTTGTTACTATTTATATTGCGATAACAAAATAAAAATAAAATTAATAATAAAAAATATTTATTTTAATTATTAATTATTTTTTATACATAAAAAATATTTTATAAACATGTTGATAAATGTCTAAATAAATTTTACTTAACATTATATCGAACTCAATCATTTGTATTCTTACAATAGTTTAATAAATAAAATTTATTAAATACATACGACTATTTTTAAAACTCACAATATTTTTAAAAATAAAATTTATTAAGTATTTAATTGATTTTTTTCGTAACTGTTTATTTCTATACCATTGATAGTTGTAATTATTTAAAAGCATATTATTACCAAATTAGCCCTAAAATTCAAATGTTCTTTGGATGTTTTTGTAATTTTGTTATCAACTGAGGCAGGCCAAGTTCGAGATATCAAACCTAGTAACTTAGGGTGCATTTGGAATTGAAGTTGGGCAACTGTAACTTAAAAGGTACAGCATTAAAGTGTTTGGTAAACACTAGCTGCTGTAGCTTTTAAGCTATGTTGATATGATTTTTCACTTGTATAATATAAAATTTATTATATCTTTAATAATTTTATCAAAATTATTATTTAAAATTTATATTTACTATATATTATTAACTTTTATTTCATAATTACAACTTTTTTTTTTCACAGCAGCTGTAGCTTAAAAGTTACAGCACCTCAATTCCAAACGCACCCCTAGTAACCTACAGCTAATAATGTGCATCACCACTTTGATCAGGTTAAAAAAAAAAGTTCCCATCAGAATTGCATTTTTCAATTTTTTTTTCAAAATGATCAGTTTTCCCCAGTGTTAGTTTACCTGATGCCCAATTGAAATCAAATCGACTTTGTCAAAGTAATTGAAATCAAAACGACTTTTTTTTTCGTATTTTATATATTTACTTCTTTTATAAGTATATGTGTCTTCATCTTATTAGGCTCCATTTCGGGTGTGGTTACAATGCCAGGAGGCAATCTCTAGGCATGATGACCTAAAACAACTGATTTCTTTAACTGATTACTACATTTAACTAATTATTTAAATTTTAAAAATTGAAATAGGATAATATACTAGTTAATTTTTTTTTGAAAAGATAATATTAATAGAAAGGAAAAAAGATAAATAAATAAAAAATGAAAGAAAAATAATATCTTATAAAAAATCAAGAAAAAAAAGTTTATATAATAAAAGACAAAAATTTGTTTGTTATTTTATATGTGTTATTTCACATTTGACATTAAAAATTTCAAGTGTATTGTTATTTGTCTCAAGTTTATTATTCTAAATACCCCTAAAATTTTATTTTCTTCCCCATTTCATGTTTGACATTCGTATTTCATATATATCATTAAAAATTACTTTTTTTATTGTTATATGTTTTATATATAACAATACTCATATTTAATGTTTAACATTACATATTTAACTTGTAATGTTTCATATTACATATTATTATTTTATGTATAAATTTTATGTTTTATGTTTATATCACATGTTGCATCTTTGAAATTTGGTGTTTCATGTTAGAAATGGCACAAATTTTTTTTATTTTTCTACTTGTTTCATGTTTGACAGTCGTGTTTATGTATAACATTGTTTGTCACATATGTCAAGCACCATGTTACATGTTTGCTTTATACTCATGTTTAATGTCTAAAGTTGCATATTTAACTTTCAATGTTTTATATCTCATATTATTATTTCACATATAAATTTCATATTTCATGTTTTCATCACATGTTGTATCTTTAAAGTTTGGTGTTTAATGTTGGAAATGACGCCAAAAATTTTTATTTGCCCACTCGTTTCATGTTTGATGTTCATGTTTCATATATAACATCATTTGTTACATGTAACAAGTATCATGTTGCATGTTTACATTGTACCCATGTTTAATGTCTAATGTTGCATACTTAACTTTCATTTTTGCATATATCATGTTGTTGTTAACATATATGTTTCCATAATGTTGATTTTAATGATAACAAACAAGATTAAGAATTATTAATCTTTTAAGCTCAAATTATTGAAAAATATATTTTAAATAAATCATTATTTTCACATTATAAATGTTTCATATTTAATGGAAAAATGATTTTATGAAATTGGTTGTTTTTCAAGTTTATGGTTTAATTGAAAGAATTTTGAAAACTTTGAAATCAACAAATATTGCTTGAAATTTTGGTGAAGGACTTATTTGAAAAGTGTCATAGCATTTTGGGCTATATCATAATTTCAGAAAGTTTTGGAAATAGTAAGTATTATTTAGAAATTCTGAAATTGGACTTATCTGCTAAGTATATAACGTTTTAAGCCATAGTACAGTTATATAAAATTTTGTGGTCAAACTGTTATTTTATAAAATAATTCACTGTAGCAGTTACTGTAGAAAACGGCGATCCGACATCTTGATAACGGCTCGCTGACATCTAACAGAATTGAAGATTAGCCTCTGGACTTAAATGGCGATCCGACAATTTTGATAAACGGCTCGCCGATATCTAACAGAACTGAAGATTAGCCTCTAGACCTAAACGACGATCCGACATCTAGATAACGGCGATCCAACAATTTAAAAAATCAACCCAACGGTCATATTGACCAGTCAAACGACGATCCGACAGTGTGCAGAAAGTCAATAACGACTAGTTTTCAGCTCCATCTATAAATAAGCTCATTCAAATTCAAACAAGCAGATTTCCAACGATCATCATTGAGCAAAATATTGAGAATACAACTTTCATTGAACTTGAAATTCTTGTATTCATCTCATTCATTCACACATTGAGCTTTCACTTGTGATCAAATACATTGTGTGAGAGAGATTCATTTGTAATCTTTTTTGTAAAATCAAGTTAAAAGATTGTAAGTGTTGGGATACACTTGGGTTAAGAGATTTGGGATAATCTCTTGTTGTAAAGGTCCATTGACACTTTAGAAGTCCATTGTAAGCGTTTGAAGCCTTGGGAGGCTAGCTTAGTGAAATCCTCAAGCCCGGTGAGCTTAGAGACGTGGACGTAGGTGGAGATTGCCGAACCACATAAAAATCATTGTGTTTGTTTTCTCTTCCCTTACTCTTTTAATATTGTGCATGATTGAATTTATTGTTTTCAATTTGATTAAGGCAATAGATTAAATTGTTGTGTGGTTTGCTTAGCTTAAATTTTAAAATCTCAATTCACCCCCCCCTCTTGGGTTGCCTAGTTAGTATTTCAGTTGTTGTTGTTGTTGTTATTTTATTGCATGTAAATTCTGTGTTTACATTATATGTTGCATAAGTTTAGTGTTTGACGTCATAAACAAAGGCAAAAAATTTTGCATTCGTATTCATTTCATATTTGACATTCATGTTTCATCTACAACATCATCCATCACATGTATCAACTATCATATTACATGTTTACATTGTACCCATGTTTAAAGTCTAACGTTGCATACTTAGCTTTTGTTTTGCATATTTTGTGTTATTTTTTCACATGTAAATTCCATATTTTATGTTTACACCACATGTTATATAAGTTTAGTATTTCATGTCATAAATACAGCCAAATAATTTTACACTCCTGTTTGTTTCATATTTGATATTCATATTTCAAGTATAACATTGTTGTCACATGTATCAACTACCATATTTCATGTTACATCGTACTCATGTTTAATGTCTAACATTACATATTTAACTACTATTTGCATATTTCATGTCATTTTTTTACATGTCATGTGTTACAAATTTTATGCTGCCTAAAACAAATCATCCTACATCCTTTTTTCTTCACATTTAAATTTAAAAACCCGGCAAATCGTCCCCCCACCCCTAAACCAATGGCTATTTTAGTTGAAAAATATAAAACATAGAAACTATAAACTTTGACAATAAAATTCCTGAAAATGAACTAATATACTAAAGGCTTATGCATAACTTATATCTATTCATCCAATTCCAATTACCAAACATCCCAACCTAAATTTTAATTGTTGCCTTATAGCAAAAATACTCAAAGACTGAAGAGAAAGATGCCACCATGAGGAAACAATTTCATAGATATTTCCAATTAATTGTAAGGTGGAGCTGTACTTTTGGTGATTCCTACTTGGTAGCTTAATTGGCTAAAACTCTTAAGTGAATTATTAAGTCTTCATCTGTTTCTAGTTGATTTAGGAAAAAATCTTGCATTAAGGGATTCTTAATTCTCTTGATTTAGAACCATACTCTCATTAGAACAAGAAGTTTATAAATAATTATGTAACCATTTAGATTTTACCCAGTACATAATCTTTCTCTTTCTTTATCTTACTGTTGAGGGGATTTAGCATAAGATTTCTAGGTATCCAACCCAAAAAACTAGCCTTTTAGGTGGAATGACCTACCTCCTTATAAACCCAAGTATATCCTCTTTTCTAGCCAATATAGGACACAACTCAACAATCCCCCCCTCGGACGAAACCACCATCGGACTCCGGTCCTTTTGTCCGACACACCTGAGTTGGTCCACCACCACATTCCAGCTACTAGGGTCTAGCTCTGATACCACTTGTTGAGGGGACTTAGCATAAGATTTTTAGGTATCCAACCTATTGTTGAGTTGTGTCTCACATTGGCTAGAAAATAGGAGACACTTGAGTTTATAAGGAAGTAAGTCACTCCACCTAAAAGGTTAGTCTTTTGGGTTGGATACCTAGAAATCTTATGCTTAGTCTCCCCCCCCCCCCACAAGGGGGATTAAAGCTAGACCCCAGTAATCCAAATGTGGGGGTGGGACAACTCACT
>NW_006262022.1:10666533-10791228 GCF_000493195.1 Citrus x clementina
TAGTAGTCGAAATGTGGTGGTGGAACAACTCAGTTGTGTTGGACGAAAGGATTGGGATCCGACGGTGGTTTCGTCCTGGGGGGGATTGTTAAGTTGTGTTCCACATTGGCTAGTAAAGGGGAGATGATTGGGTATATAAAGTGGTAGGTCACTCCACCTAAAAGACTAGTCTTTTGGGTTGGATACCTAAAAATCTTATGCTAAGTCTCCTAACACTTACTATAACAATTTTTCTTCTTCATGTTATTTCTTGATCTTTTCTTCTTCCAATTTCAAATTCATTAAATATCAATTGCAATGTATATATCTCATCAATTTCAAACTTAAATAATCAATTAAATATACCGATCAAGTAATGCTCCACAAAAACATGTTGCTTCTCCCCCTTCAACATAAAAAAGGCATATTATTTTGGCTTCCTCTTTTAACAGCAAAAATGTTTAAGATGCTTATTACTCAAAATAAAAACAATGACAAAGTGGAGTTGTGATGGCATTTGCCTCTATCAATAACCAAGAAAGCATATAATATTCCAAGTAAGGGCATGCAAAAAATCATAAGAGTATAAGATTGAACATCAATATATTCGCAAATAGTCAAAAGGTAAGACATTAATTCATCAACAAAGATGAATAACATATGTAGAGAATGCAAGAGAAAATGTTGGTGCGGAAAAACAAATAAGGAAACAAGAAAGGATCTATAATGGTGGCTATGGTGGTAGTGGTGGAGGAGGAAGGCCGAGAGATTCAAAAATCTGCTGCTGCCCGTCGAGAAGTCATTGGTGCTGGAGCTAAAAGGCTTTAAATTGCGAGTAAAGGGGATTTTGTTGCTCGGAGATAGTACGAACCTCACGTATCAAACCTTATTATTTTTTCATACTCCAAGTAATAATTTATCATTATTTTTTCATTATTTGTTATTTTTTTAATTTTTTAAGCGAAAAAAACTATGGTGACAAATTTAAATTACCAAAAATAACAACTTTGAGTCCAATAGGTAATTGGTAAGTTTTTTATTTTAAAAATCCATTAACACATAGTGTTGCTTAAATTATATTGCATTACATTACACTCAATTTAAAAGAATTTGTTAGTGAAATCAAGAGCACTCAATTATAAAAAGGGAAAAAGCCACGTACATCCCCAAGGCTCGCTTAAATGGTCACACAGACTCTCTTAATTTCAAAAATAATTGTTATACCCTTTGATTATAACAACCCAAATAAATATAGATATAGTAATGAGATAAAAATAATAAATAAATATCATGTGATATAAATAAAATGATACAGTAAGTATAATTAATAAAATAACATATATAATAAAAGTTATTTTTAATAATAATTTATTATTTGTCTACCCCCAATGGATTTTATGAATTTTGAAATCTACTAATCCAAAATTAACTTTAAGATTCATACTAAAGACATAATTGAAAAAAAAAAAGATATGGTCAATAAAATAATATAAATTTTATAATTTATTGTGAATATTTGGTACAATGATTTTAATATTATTAAAATATCAAATAGATTTTATTATTATCAAAAGAGCATGATAGAATAATAATGTTAAATAACTTTTCTAATATTCAAAACATTTATAAATTTTATCTTATTTTATATATTATATTATATTATATTATATTAGTTTTATTTTTATTTATATTTGTTACAAAAGTTTATTTAAGGTCAATTATTGGGTTATTGTAATTGAGGGTATAATAGTCAAAAGGGGTTCGGTGTAAAAATTTATAAAACTAAAAGAGGCTATGTGACAATTTAAGCAAATATTGGAGGTGTATGTGGCCTTTCCCCTTATAAAAATAGAAAAAATAAAAGCAAATTAATATAAACAAAATCTCCCCAAAATATGAACATTATATAATCCCATTATAAGCTAAGAATAATTTCATCAAAAGCTTGTAAATGAAACCTATAAACAAAGGCATCTCAAGACTCTGTAATTAAAAAAAATATGCATAAAGAAGAGTTAGGGTATGCATGTCATACATGAATTAATTTTCATCATCGTTTTCCATTAATGTCTTGAGCAATGGAGGCTTTCCCTCATCATTATCATTAAGAAAAAGGTCTCGACCTGTTCTCCTAAATATGAAGTGAATGAAAAAATTTACAATACCGATATTCAGCCCACAATAAGCACCACAATAAGTACCGAACGGTGCGTTTTGTGTTCAATATAAAAGGCTACTATTTGAACAAACAAATACACTACACGCGCATTAGATCTCACACATGCATTCTTCATCACTCTCACTCTCATTCACACCAAATCCACTCCTCATTCAAGTTAGAAATCTGAACAACTAATTCTCCCAAGGCATTTTCTGTTATACTCCTGGACTCTTCCTCATTGTGTGAAATCCGTCGGCTCTCTCTCACGGTGTATCATTCTCTTGGTTGTGTGAGGAATTGAGTTGCATCTTGGTGACTGACTTCACTCATCGTCGATTGCAGCAATCAATTTTTGTAGGTAGTTTGTTTCATTAACTGGAATTTTTTTGTGCTAATTATTAATTTGTGACATCTTAGCTGCTATTATGTTAATTTATATGATCTGGAGCATGTTCGGCAGCCATAGAATTTTATGTTAATTGTCTAGTAATTATGGATGATTATGCAACAAAACATGATCTAGAGCATGATTGGCAACCATAGAATTTTATAAGTTTGATTTGCAAGTCTAGCCTTAAGTAGGATGCAGCAAACATTCATGTGTATTACAAAGTTAATAGTAAGCATGAAATAAATAAATATATATTGCAGATTCAGCTAGTATATATTAAATTTGTGTTCACAATTTATATCATTAGTTAGTTTAGTTTTGTAAGGTTGTGCTGAATTATTTTCATTTTGTTACTTCCATTTTGTCAATGTGAATTATTTCAATTTTGTAGAAATAAAGAATATGGAAAAGGACATTGAAGTTGAAGAGTTGGAGAAAATTGAGGAGGACGATGAGCCAATAATTGGGATGTCATTCGATAGTGATACCGATCTGTTTATTTACTTCAAGGAGTACGGTAAAAGAAAAGGGTTTCCGGTTTTGAGGAGAACTAGTAGAAAGGATAGTAATGGGTTCTTAGAAATGTGACTTTTGCTTGTAGGAGAAATGGTGAGACAAGAAGCAAATCTGTGAATATTTTAAAGCCCCAACCTAATGCAAAAACATGCTGCAATGCAAGATTGGGAGCTGGGTTAGGGGATGATGGAAAGTGGACAATTCGAAGCTTAAATCTTGAACACAACTGATTAGTATTAAAAATTGTTTAATTATTATTTTGTGCTTATGTTATAATTTATATTTGTGTTTTTGTAATATATTAAGAATTATTAATTATGTTTTAAATATATTTAATTTTATATATTTTTATATATTTATTAGGTAAAATATTAATTTCCCGTAATTCGAGGCTCCAAATAGATAAACGGAGGTCAAATTTGGATTCTGGAGGTTCGAAAACCTTAAGATCAATCAAGATCGGCTTAAAATTAGGCTTGTGTAAAAAAAATTGACTTTTTTTGTTGACCGACCACTGATTGGATGATGAAATGAGCTTACAATAGATATGAGTGCACGGGATAGCTGGAAATTTTGACTAAATCTCAACCAGCCATGATTGTGCCACGTGGCAACGGTTGGTGAAGCAAGTTGTAGGATCCGAATCTTTGTATTCGGGTCGACCTGATCCACCCATTAACACGCCAAATCTCAACCGTTCTTTGGCCAAATCAGACAAGTCAAATGATGCCACGTGCGATGTTAACTTTTGAAATTTTACCAGTCGTTGGATCTTGATCTAATGGTTGTGAAGAGCACATGCATGAAGTTTATAATGGACCACAAACCACTGGATTATGAATTTGACACAATAAATCTTAACATCTTAATATAAGGTATGGTAAAATGGTATTTTGACTAATTGTAGACAAATTAAATTTTGTCACAATAAATACTTAATCCATCATAAAATTAAAGGAAAAATAATAATAATTTATATAATTAATCTTTTGGGCAATAAATCTAAAAAAAATAGAAGGTTTATTTACTACTAAGAGTGGATCCACAACTCTAACTAGTTCAATTTCATAGTTTCATTTAAATTAAGTTGTTTATATTCAAGTTTAAATTTCAATTTTTAGTTAAAATAAATAAACAAATTAAATCTTTTCTCCGTGGATCGACCTCGGACTCACCAAGCTATAATACAATAAGACACTCTTATACTTGGGAGTTAAAAATTACTTTTAAGTTGTGTCAACAACCATGCACTGTTAACTCCAACCAAATCCATGTGTTTTCGGTGCAATCATAGCCTCAATACATATGCAAAAAGGAAGCTTGATGTAAATGATCGAGCATGAATCAAATGGTGCAAAAATTATCAATCACTTGTTATTGAGGCTGGCGGTCATGAAAATGTGACATTCATAGAAAGAGATTGTATAAATCGTGTTCAAAAAGAAAGAAGATTACGGCTTGGAGATGGAGATGTTACTACTCTTCAAAACTATTTTATGAAATTACAAGCAGAAGATAATAGGTTTTACTTTAGTATGCAAGTGGATGATGAGGGACGATTAAAAAATATTTTTTGGGCCGAGACAAGGAATAGGGAAGCGTACAAAGAGTTTGGAGACGTTGTTACATTTGACGCCACGTATCTTACAAATAAGTATGACATGTCGTTCGCTCCATTTATAGGAGTTAATTATCATGGGCATTCTATTTTGTTTGGGTGTGGATTGATTTCACACGAAGATATTGAGACATTCACGTGGTTACTTCGAACATGGCTATCCTACATGTCTAATTCAGATCCCATTAGAATCATTACAGATCAAGACAGGGCAATAAAAGTTGCAATTCAGAATGTCTTCCCCAATACTCGACATCGGTGGTGTTTATGGCACATAATGAAGAAAATTCCAGAGAAGCTAGGGGCTTATAAAGAATATCGTGACATTAGTAATGTGTTGCATTGTGTTGTTTATGATTCCCAGAATGCTGCGAAATTTGAGGAAACTTGGCACCACATGATTGTAGAATATGATTTGGAGGATAAGGAATGGTTACGAGGCTTATATGATGAGAGGCATCATTGGGTACCTTGTTATCTAAACAATAATTTTTGGGCAGGAATGTCATCTACTCAACGCAGTGAGAGCATGAATGCATTTTTTTATGGTTATGTTAACTCAAAGACTACTTTGAAGCAGTTTGTAGAGCAATACAATTGTACGTTGAAGAATGAAGTTCAGAAGGAAGTTGAAGAAGATGTCAGGTGTCTTTCCCAACAAATGCCATGTGTAACATCTTATGCAATGGAGAGGCAAATCCGAGATGTGTACACTATTTCAAAATTTCAAGAATTGATTAGGAAAATATATTGCGAATTTGTCAATTCTATGGGTTATGAATATATAGTTAGAGAGGATGTCAAAGTTGGAGAGGGTAAAAAGAGAACATTTTTTTAAGTACATTTTGAAAAAGAAAATGGTGAAATACGTTACAGCTACTCAAGGTTCCAGTTTAGCGGTATTCTTTGCAGGCATGCCATTACAATCATAATCCGCAATGACGTGGAATACTTCCAGAAAAGTATATTCTACGAAGATCGAGAAAAGATGTGTGGATATGCCATAGTAGAGTGAAAACGAGTTATGAGCTGCATAGTTGCACAGATGAACAAAAACGATATGAGAAAATGTGTACTACTTTCACGAAGGTTGCAAATATGGTTGCACATAATATTGAAAGCTCTAATCTTGTTTTCAATTGGATTAAGAACGTATAAGAGGATTTATCGAAGGCAGTTCCATGAGAAGGTAACAAAGTAACTATTGTTACAGGCCAAGGAAGTTGTAGCGTGGAAGTAGAAACAGTTAGAGATCTAGTAGCTCGGCCTCGTAAAGGTCGGCCACCTTGTCAAAGAAAAAAGTCTAATAAATTTTCGAAATCTAAAATGAATTCCTCACGTTCCAATGCAAAGGTACTTTAAAAATGTATTTTCAATTTAATTAAAGTTAAATAATTTATGAGATAAATGATGCTCAAATGTACGTTTTGTTGACTTTGCAAGATAACGATCAAGTGCCGATTGTGATCCCAACACACAAGAACAATGTTGTTACGGTAGGTTTTATGGAATTCATAGGCATGCCATTGATTTTTATTACTTAATCATAGACATTTTTCTAATAACTTGTTGATCCTCTGTAAGCATTTCAAAATCCTGAAGGAAGTTGTATTGATATGAATATGTACCCACATGGAGTTATGGACTATTGTAATGTAAGTTTTTCACACTATACGTTATGATTTTTTTTTTAATTATCGCTTCATTTAACGTATGTTTGGTTTAAGGTCTTATGAGCTTACATCATATGGTTGGGGATAATGTTTATCCAACACCTACATAAAATTCTTATACGGTAAGTGGTGATAAATTTAGTATTTACTCATCTTATCTACTTTATTTTCTTTTATTATAACAAAATATTTAGTTTTTCTTTTAATAAGAACCACAATTCCAGCCGCATGGACATTTTCACCAACTACTCTTTCAGCAAGATAGTGAATATGAAGTTGATAAGGAGTTTCGAAGTGATTTTGTAGAATAGCATTGTTTTTGTTTTATTATCATTAATAATAAAAAGGGCAAGCCCTTGGCTATGATATGTGAGCTTGTGGATTTCATACATTAATTTATTTTTGTAATGGTATATTTTTCTTGTAATGGCATATCGGTGGTTTTTAACTATGTGGTATTGGAATATTGGTGTACACTAGTAGGTTTTAAGCATGATCATTTATTAGATTTATATGCTGCAAATGTGTTATTTTTTAGTCCTGTGCTATTGGAATGGTGGAGGGGTCTGTTGCAGATGTGTTATTCTTTAATTGTGTGCTACTGGAATGGTGGAGGGATATGCTGCATATGTGTTATTCTTTAATTGTGTGCTACTGGAATGGTGGAGGGATATGTTGCATATGTGTTATTCTTTAGTTGTGTGCTACTGGAATTAAGGGATATGCTACAGATGTGTTATTCTTTAATTGTGTGCTACTGTAATGGTAGAGGGATATGCTACAGATGTGTTATTCTTTAATTGTCTCCTAAAGAATAAATGTGTTTTTAATTTGCAGCAGTTATCAGTAACTTCAAATATAATATATAAGTCAACTGACAAAACAAGAGAAGCAAATATATTAATAAGAGAAACTAATATGTTAACATTATTGTTGCGAACAATAATTTACATCCACTGAAGCATTCATGATACAGTTCACAAAAAATGAAAGATAACAATACATTAGTTAATTACACAACTTAAATATAATACATATTAAAGGAGTTATCATTATTTGTAGGACGTATGTTACAAGAACATTTGGTTGTCGTCTTCGTTGAAGTTCTTTCTCAAGCAATTGAAATTTAAGAGATAAGCATTCGATTTGATGCCCTAACTTGCGGACTTCTGTTAACAACATGTCAATTTTATTCTGGTTTATATTCCGATCTTCCATCCCTCTAAAGTCATTACATTCACTGCTCTTCCGATCATCATCCTATTCAAAGGCCTCACGTCATTTGCACTACCAAAACTTATGATTCGAATTTTCTTTTGTACGTGAAGTTCACAAGACCTTGTTACTGTTGCAGCATTTATCACAAGTTTTCAGTTGTGTTTGAATTTTGCTTGTGCTTGAAGACATAATGATTGAACAAATTCTGTTCAATATACACAACAGCCCATAATGATTGTCAAGGTCACAGCACATAATGCATATAAACAGCATCGACAACATGATTCTTCTCCAATATAAATAGCACATATTGCATAAAAACAACACAAAATGATGATTCTCAAATCAAAGCTCAAGCCTAGCAAACAAAGGTAATACCAGTGTATAAGTTTCCTTTTAGGATTATCATCAGAATAAGCCCTTGCACATTATAGAACACACTGCAAATATAAATTTCTCAAATAACGGAAGCTCATAGCAGCTGCTGCTATATCATTTTGACAAAATACAGTAACAATTTCATATGGATTGGTATTTTAAAAACAATGCCATCTCCTAAGACTATCAATATGCCATCTCCAGCACAAGGCCATCTCCTATGACTATCAAAAATGCAATTACAAATCAAACATATCTAAACTAATTTGCCCATCAATCCAAGTGCAATTAAAACTCTCTCGTTGCAAAAATTCATAATCAACTCACAGAAATTTAGCATTACCTCTACAATTCGACTACTGCATCAATCCAAGGCCTACGGCATGAGCCTTTAACTAAAAAAAAAGTAGGCACGGCACGGTACTTGGTGGGCCGTGCCGGGCCGGCCCACGAGCCCTTGTGAGCTGACCCCGACACGACCCATTGGCCATAGTTAGTATCTAGTGACTGCCGAGGATTATGTGGATTTATGTAAGGAGCTAGATATGGATGAGGTTAGGCGAGTGATTTTCTCTATTGATCTTACTAGTGTCCTGAGTCTGAATGGGTTATGCAGTAGATTTTACTAGTCATGTTAGGACATTATTTACAGTGATTTATTAGAGGTTGTCCTTGATTATTTTAGAGTTTTGGAAATGCCTAAGGGTTTTCAGAGTATGTGCTGGTTCTTCTTCTTAAAAAGCCCTCATCAGTTTCTTGGGTAGATTTTCGACTAATCAATCTATGTAATGTGAGCAATAAGGTTCTGATCAAGTTGCTTGTGTTAAGATTTTGTTGCCTCGTCTTATCTCTCCTTCTTGGAGTTGTTTCGTCTCTGACAGGATGATCATGATAATGTGCTTTTAGTTCAGGAGTTGGTTCATGATCTCAACTTCTGTACTCAAGGGAACAATGTAGTGCTAAAGCTTGATATGGCCAAGGCTTATAACCAGATGTCTTGGTCTTTTATTGCTCAGATGCTGCGATGTTTTGGGTTTTCAGAGTGGTGGGTCTCTTTGATTCGATGAGCTATCTTTGGCTCTTGGTTCTCATTGTGGTGAATGGCATCAATCATGGATGTTTCTAGTCTCAGAGAGGTCTTAAGCAAGGCAATCATCTTTCTCTATATTTGTTTATCATTGCTGATGAGTTTTTGTCTCAGGGCTTAGACCATTTGTACTCTCAATATCCTTTTGTGCAGTATTGTTTTGTTGCACGTATTAGTGTCTCTCATTTGAACTTTGCGGATGAGGTTGTTATTTTTGTAAATGGGAGTTAGCTGAGCCTTCAACAGATTATAGATTTTTGACATCATTATGAGGCAATTTCGAGGCAGTTGATTGGTCAGGCCAAGAGCAGTTTCTATATTGAGGGCTAGACTTTTGCCTCGCACCAGCTATTGTCCATTTTATTACTGGTTTCCAACGATGTCAGCTTTCGTTCATTTATCTTAAGTGCCTGGTCTTTATGGGGCATCTCAAAATTTCTTATTTTGATGATATGGTATGGAAGTCCAGGGATCGGATCTCGGGTTAGACTAATTGATTGCTATCTTTTTGTGGGAAGCTGGTGCTCATTCAACATGTATTGTCCTCTATGTTGTTTCATTTGTTTCATGCTCTTCTCCGTCTTGTAGCTATGGTTCAGCACTTAAAGAGACTATTTACTCGATTCTTATGAGGTGATTCCGAGAACGAGGCAACCGATTTACTGGTGTAGATGGCCAGCAGTGTGTTATCCGATTGAGAAAGGTGGCCTTAGTATCTGGTCTTTTGATGATATTGCTAAAGCTTTTGTGCTCACGCTTTAGTAGTGTTTTCAAGAGCAGAACTCATTATAGGCTTCTTATATGAAGTCTAAGTATTACAGAGCTACATATATGATTTAACTTTAGTTTAGTTATCCAGTCTCTCCTCTCTGGAGATGCCTTTGCTCCATTCAGTGTGTTGTTGGGCCTCATGTGCATTGGTTGGTTAGTCATGGAGAGTGTAGTTTTTTGTATGATTGTTGGCTGAGCTCTTGTCCTTTGGTCATTTATAATCTTACAATGGCTTTTAGGGTGTTAATTTCCTTTTATTGGCGGGGTACAATATGTGATAAGGGTAAGCTCCAGGATGTGTTGTCTTTTTCTATTGTTGAGTAAATTTTATTGGTTCCTATTTCTAGTAAGGAGCCAAATTTGATTCAATGGGATCTTGCCTCTGATGGCATTTTTCATTTGTAGACAGTTTAGGAGCTTGTCTATTGTTCTAGGTCGAGGGATGAGGTTTTTCGAGTATCTGGCAACAACATATCCCGTCTTAATTTTTTTTTAGTGATTTATTGCATGATTTTTTGGCTACTAATGGTGCATTGTGCTTGAGGAGTTTTTGCATAGTCTCTTAGTGTGTTTGTGGTCGAGTTATTGAGACTTTTCGACACTTATTTATTAATTGCCCATTTCGCTAAGTTTGGGCTCATTTTCTTCATATTTTGGGTATGAAAGATGTTGCTTTTTTTAACCCCCTCCCCCATGCTTTGCTTCTTCATTGGTGGTGGTATGTCCCTTCTCGAAGTCACCTTCAGACACTACTACAAAAAAGAACATAGATGACATTTAAATTATCTTTATGATGACAAAGTAAAATTAGTCATATTTGCAACAGTCATCTAACATGAGGTACAAAAGATGACACGTAAAGAGAGTCATCTAATAAGTATTATAGATGACTCATTTCTTAAAAAAACAGTCATCTGATGTTGTAAAATAACTATATTTTCTTCAAGTATAAATGACTACCTTTAAGTAATAGACGTCAACAATAGTCGTCACTCTAATATGAATAGATTACTAATGATATGAAATGGTTGTCATTATTATTATTATTATTATTATTTATGCTTACATGTAATGTAATAAATTTTTTGAAGACCTATAGTGTAAAAATAAAAATTCACCAAGCCATTGCATGAATCATATATAAATCTAGTACGTTACAAACAATACTAATAAAATATTACAATTTCAAAATTAAAGGAACTAGATATCAATAACTCTTTTTTTCTAAAAGAAAAATATTACATTCTTCAAAGGAATGACAAAATGCGGCCATCTTGTTGGCTACTCCAGTAATCATGCCAAAGCCAGATAGAGTTTGAGAGTAAACCCTTTTGACGAACCTTACTTGATTACAATATCGAAATAATTGAAATAATTCCTTTTAATGTCTTATTCGAAACAAAGACAATAACAAAGATATGAATAAAATAATATTATTCATTTACTAACCTCTCAAAGTCATTGTGCTATTAAATTTAGCGAAAATATTCTTCCATATGTACTTTGCCTACTCCATTCTTACTTCATTAATATCCTTTTAGGTGCAGTTGTCTCATCCAACAAACTATATATCATACAAAAAATAGTCAATACTAATACATGCATCAACGTTATGAAATCTATAAACTTTAAAAGGATAAGGAAATGACTACCACGTTTTTTTATTGAATCATCTTAGCTTTCATTAATTTCCTTCATAAACCTAATGACATAATTCAACACGTATAGTTTGTTGAGGACACTACACAAGAATTTTGAACTAATTAATGACATGTGCATATGTAAAGAAATTTAAATTGAACATATATATGTACAGTTTCATATACCTTAACCTTCTTCAAAACAAAGGATTTTCGATCTGCATTTCCCATTTTTGCCACAAAAATCTTGAAAGCACTTAAGATATAATTAGATATACACATTTAGTCATGTTTTACTACATGCATTAGAATTGATAATAACTTACAGTGATACAAAATTCTTCAAATCAATGTGAGGTTCATGACCAAGTGAATCAATATACTATGAATATGTGTGTATCCACAACAATCAACATCCAATGTTCGCTATATATAATGATAAATATCAGTCTTGCATATTTTTGTAAAAGAAAAAGAAAATAAACTCCAAATGCTATATACGACCAATAAAATAACAAACCCGGTATTGTAAGGAAATATCATAATCTATTCTGGATCAAGTATTTCCATTCTTGATACATTGCACGAGCTCTAGTCTCACCATTATCTCTAGTTTCATGAAACAATTTTCAAGGATTACCAAATTTATAAATGTGGTCCAAGTAAGGGTCCTGCAAGACCTCAGAAAGATGACAAGGGAAAACAAGTGATAATTACTACACTGCATACATAAAAATTATATCTAATTATGCTTGCTAAGAAAATAACTAGTTTAATTACTTCATGTAACAAGTTATTGTTGCGACCCCAATTTTTTCCATGCTATAGAATTGTACGATGTCGTCAATTGATAAATAAATTCGGCTTGTTCATTACCAAAGATCCTAGGATAAATTTCAATCAATAATGCTTTAGTCAACACTTGCGAGTGTACTTGCAAAGGGCATCTATTCTTGTTGGCACTTTGTATTCTTGCACATTCTTAATGGATTACTTTATATAACTAGAATAACAAAAAATAGTATTATTATTATTAATTTATGAAATATCAAAGACAAACAATAATTATAGATACGTACCTCAACATCATTCAAGATGAAAAATTGTTTAGGCTAAGCAACATAGGATCCAATTTGATTTCCTATGTCCTAATTTGAGAAAAAGTGAAATTATTATCGTAGCTAAATAATATCAACAAAACATCAATTTATTAAGCACATAACACAACAGATCAAATAATCTTGTTGGACATGAAATGTCAGAGACCAAGCACAAAGGCACAACAAATGGATTGCTATGGTGGTGAGCATTTATATTAATTTAGGGCTGAGCATATGATAAAATGGTTTCGTATTTATACCTTCCTTAAAATATGTAATTATAGACATTACAAACTCCTTCATAAAATCTAATCCCTAGAGATAACTTTACTATTAATCCATATTGTTAATATTTGCTACTCAAACATGAATAAATTAGGTAAAGTAAAAAAATTGCACATGTAGACCATCCACAAACACACAATCTATTGTTTTCTTTCACAAGCACGATTAAACAAAAGAAAAGAAAGTACCTTTATGTGGAACTTTTAAAATCCAAGATTAAAGGTGGTCGAATACTTCAATATTTTGCTTGATAGTTTTGTGGTCCAAGCTTTATAATCTTCTCCTCAAAATGTGTGGTACAAAGCTTTAAGATTTCTTCTCTGTCTTCACTTCAACTATGTGTGAATAGTTAGGGTTTGCTATTTTGGGGCTGCATAAATAATGGGTGAAATTAGGGGTTTACAACTTGGAAGTAAAAGATAAGAAGATGTTGTGGGGGAAAGGCAATTTTAGAGATTAAGATTGTGAAATTTCATAGAAATGGAGGCAAAGAGAGAGAGAGAGTTAGTGTTTTGTTGGAGACAAAGAAAATAAAAGGGAAAGTTGAGTTTTTATACTTGAAAAATAAATGAAAAATTTTTAAAAGTAAGAGTCACCTTTTATTTAATTAGAGATGACTTATTATTTAGTTTGTGAGTCATTTTTATATCATAAGTAAAAATTATTTTATAATAGATGACTTTCAAAAATAAATATAAGTCATCTAAACTAATAGATGACAGCTAATAGTATACTCGTCATGTATTACATGTCATCTTTGTCCTATTTTGTAGTAGTGAGATCCTCCTACCTTACTTTATTTTGTGGCAAGTTTGGAAGGGCCGTAATGCTTTTAGGTTTGATTTGTAATCTGTTTCTGTTGATGTCGTTATCTATTAGGTGGCAATAGATCTCAAGCTTGCTAGTTCCATTTTTGGCTTTAAGCCTTCCAGCTGAGGGGATTTTTAGGTTCTCGGATTACAAAGGCCTTACGAGTTATAGGTCTACCCAGGAGGTCGATTCGATTAGTTTCTTAGATGAGGTCGCCTCCTGAGGTTGCGAAGTTGATTGTGGATAGTTGCTCTAGGGGCAATCCTAGGATGATTACTTCGGGTGGTATTCTCTGGAATCATCGAGATACAGTTTTGGCTACTTTCGGATCTTTTCTTGGTTGTCAGCCCGTAATGCTTATGAAGGGTTAGGGTTTGCTACTAAGCTTGGTAACTCTACGCTAAGGTGGAGTTGAACTTGGCAACGGTCATTTCTTAGACTCATTTCGGGGGTCTTATTCGTTGGGATTATGGTATTTCATTGTGTCGGGTGTGAACTTTGATGTCTTCCTCTCCTATTTTGGTTAGGCATTTACTTCGTGAGACTACTTTTAATGTTGATTTTCTAGCCCATTGGGCATTCACTCATCGGGTTAGTAAGTGTTTCTTGTGTTCCCAAGATTTTCCTGCAAGCTTATCTAGCATTCTAAATTTAGATGTGCAGGCTATTCCCCACGTCATATGCTAACATTGATGGCTTTCCTTATTTTTTTCATCCTTCTCTTTTTATTCTTGTGTATTTTTGTGTATTTTCATTTACTTTAGGAGATTTTGGTTTGTATCTCCTTCTTTACGTATTTGTTCCATTACTAATTTTTGTTACAGGTAAGAGCCCACCTAATCCCCCACCTCTTGATGGTTTTTATCCACAAAAAAAAAGTAATAACATCCAAAATTACAGTACGCATAATCTCAGGATGCCTTGTCATCTTCCATGCTTCGAACCATGTAATAAGGAAATTGTACGGTAGTGGAAGTCTGTGTTTTTGAAAAATAAAAAACAAATAATGCAACATAATTTTAGTAAAAGCATTATATAGGTTTACAATAGAGATGACTGATCAATGACAGACAACACAAGAATGAAATTTTTAAGTTAAAAATCTACTCGAAAGCTTAAACTAATAGCTAAAGAGTCAGCAGCTATGTTCAAGCTCTAACAAAGCCCCTTAACATGATCAAACAAAACCATAACCATAACCACAACCACAATCACGACTTAAGTCGCCAATTTATTAAAAATATTAAGCTAATAGGAAAATGACATAATTTATGATATTTAATCTCTAATATAAATAATGTAAAAGTTTTTATCACCACCAAATTAAAACATGAATGCATCAAAACTACTGGAAAATGTTTCAATATACAGTAATATCATAACTTTAGCCTAAACACAGTGCCAAGTAGTCTGACTTCAGCGTAGAGCTCTTAAACCATTGTAGAAAGCAAAATTGCACCAAAACTCATATTCTAGCCGAAATCATAAGCCATATGTGTGTTGTGACCATTGATACAGTGGAATTATAGTTGACTCTGTGTAAATCCTCGCCGGATCAAAGATTGTCCCTAGTGAATCCAAACAAACTACAGTAGAGCCCAAAACAAGGAAACGACATTTCTAAAAAAAAAAGTACTAATACCCTTGAAATAATAACACTCCAAAAATAAAAACAAAAAGGTAGGAGAATTTGTTGACAAAAACAACCAAAAATAAAAATAAAACCTTTCAATGTTTTGAGGAGTTTCGCTCGCAGCTTGGGCTTTTCACGGCAATGATTCCAGTGATGACTATGACAATCAAGGTTGAACAACTGATGGTGAAGACCATGCATCGTGCAATAGGAGCAATGATTGCCGGTCGAAAAAGCAGAGCTCTGTCACTCTCTCTCCCAGTCTCTCTCGTGTGCAAACAAAATACCGATTGATGGATTGGATTAGTTGTTTGGTTTGAGCAAGATAGAGGCTTCGATTTTATGTGAACAGTAAAGAAATCGAAGAGAGAAATTAGGGATTTGAGAGAGAAACGTGATTTCAAGTGATGAGCAAAGAAATTCAATAAGAGAAAATTAGGGTCCGTTCGGTATCGTTTTATAAGAAGTATTTTCATTTTCGTCTCTTACTTCAAGTGTAATCCATGAACAAATTACAAGTAAACTATGAAACACGTAAAACAAGAAACCATGTGATAGTAATAAATAGGAAACAACTTTAACATGTTTTGACTATTCTACAGAAAAACTTATAGAATAAATTATAAAATTGATTCTTCATATTTGCAGGCACATGATAAATCCATTTTTATCATCTTCATCTATATTTTCTTTCCCATTTATCAGCGCAGATGATTCTTCATTTTTCTAACATTTATCTCTACTTTCTTCTTCTTCTGTAGCTAGCTACTTTATTCTTCATCTTTCACCCTCATATCTTATTTTCTTCTTTTAGGATCAAATTTTCAAGTATTTTTGTAAATTTTCACTCTAATTTCTTTTTTCTCGTACATAGCCCTGCTTAAATTTTTGGGTTGATCTAACATTTTTTTTGAGTACCTATCTTTATTTTTTCAGTTCTTGCACTACTATTTATAGATTATATAAATATATACTAATTTTAGCATATGTTATTCCCTTAAACTCTCTCGCAAGTGGGCAAGTCAGGTCTCTATCTCCCGTCCTGTATGTTCTTAGTTTTTCTTTTCCCCCCGTCCTTAAAAGCACGTGGGTGAGAGTTGTAGGGTTCTGGCATTTGAGAGTATGCCTGGCCATATTGTGTTGCTGCACTTATTCTTTAAATAATAGAAAATAAATAAATTATTTATTTGCTTGTTATGGAGAAGACATAACAAAACAGTAATTGGAGAAGACGGGGTGTAATTATGGTAATATTATCTATTTTAAAATTTTATCGCTAACTTATTTATGGTAGGTCTATATTTATTTAAAAATTTAATTGTAGCTATGAAGATTATACGAATTAATTTTATATTATTTTCATTATTTCAATTTTTTAACTATAATTATGACTTGAATGTTTATTAAAAATTGTTTCTAAAGATAATATCACCAAACATATATTCAATTTCAAAATACAATAATTTTAAAACATCATTTTCATTCTCATTTTTGTATTACTTTTTAAATATAAGTATGACAATAAATATTTAGTAAAAATTATTTTTAAAAATAGTATTACCAAATATATATTTATTGTTTTTATAGTTTTCAATTTTGTCTACTGATACATATTAATTTTTTTTAATTTTAAAATACATGATACAAAAAATAATATCATACGCATGCTTAAATTCAAAATAGAATAACTGCAAGACATTATTTTTATTTTTATTTTTATTTTCTGTTTTTAAAAAATATTAATTCAAAAACAATACCAAACAAGCACTTTAGTTGAATCCAACGGTTTGTTTTAAACTTACCGCATTGTAGTAGGGTAGTAGCAGCCTTTCCTTTTTTTTAATGTATTATAAATTTTTTTCTTTTTAAATCTCGCCCATTGTCCACTTAACTATTTATTTAACTACTCCGGCGTGTGATTTTTTAGAGTTACTGTGGTAACTGTTGACATATCCTATTACGTTAGCATCACGTGTTTTGTGAGGCCCACAGAGAACACCTAATTGCCCAGCTATTACCGGTTGCAATTTTTTTTCCAAAAAAAAAATAAATATAAATTGTTGGCTTGGCAACTAACCCAATCAATAGAAAACGAGAGTAGACGAGAAATGGCGGGGACAGTGAAGAGAATCAAGCTAGGTTCACAAGGTCTAGAAGTTTCAGCACAAGGCTTAGGATGCATGGCATGTCCGCCTTCTACGGGCCCCCGATGTTAGTGAATTAGATGAAGCTGGAGCAGAGCATGATGTTGCTGTGTAGCTGGAGCAGAGCATGATACAGCTGGTTGTAGCAGATCAAATCATTAAGCTGACCTGTCAAAGTTAGTTAGCTGGTTGAGCTGATGTGTCAAGTTAGTTATACAGCAAATGATTGTGTTGCAACAATCTCGTGTGTGTTAAGAGATTGTAGCTCAATATAAATATCAATCTGTATTCATTAAACAGTAAGTTTTGGAATAATAAAAGATCTAATAGATTTCTTTGTAAAGCTTTTCTTTTATTTTCTTTCATTTTCCAACCTACCAAACAATATAAAACTAAGTTTCTTTCATGGTATCAGAGCCATAAATGGCAAATATAGTTCAAAACAACAACTCCTTCAGTTTTGTTACGCCAGTAAAGCTAGATCAAAACAACTTCATTATGTGGCGCACACAAATTTTAACTTCAATCAAAGGAAATGGTTTGGAAGGGTTTATCAATGGCGATCGAGAATGTCCTGAGCAGTTTCTTTCTTATGGAAACAACAATGGAGCTGAAGTTTTAACTGAATTTGGATCTAGATCTATTAATCCAGAATTCGTAGCTTGGATGAAAACTGACCAACTCTTACTGAGTTGGATGATGTCATCGATACAGCAAAATCTGCTTGCAACTGTGATTGATTCTACAACTTCAAAACAGCTTTGGGAAACTCTTGCTAGTATATTTATCTCTCAATCACAAGATAGAATTCAAACACTTAGAATGAAGATTCAAACTATTAAGAAAGGTGCAATGCATATGTCTGAGTATTTTGTAAAAGTAAAACGCATAGCTGATACTTTAGCTCTAGCTAGAAAACCTATTGAGTTAAATGATCTTGTGATGCACATATTAACTGGTCTTGATTCTTCAGACTATGAGTCTTTAGTCACTGCTGTGTTAGCTCGAGGTGAAAAGATCACATTAGATGAACTATATTCTTTGTTGTTGAATCATGAAAATAGAGTTGAGCAAAAGAAAGGAAAATTGCTGGTGATGTGATGCATGACATGACAGCAAATTTTGCTCAGAAGAACTCTTATGCTGGAAAGAATAATGGAAATTTTCAGAAAAATTATGGAAATAACTATGGAGGTGGTAATAATTCTGGATATGGAGGTTTTAATGGATATGGATATGGTCAGTTTAATACTGGTAGTAATTCCTCTGAAGTTGTTTGTCAAATTTGCTTCATACCTGGTCATGCTGCAAATAGATGCAGGAATAGGTACAACTCATCCTTTGTTCCACAGAGGAATCATGGTAGAGGCAATATGAATGGTGGCAGAGGTTTTAATCAAGGGCAATATGGTAGAGGAAGAGTATATAATGGTAATAGTGGAAGAGGTTTTGGAGGTTTTGGTTCAAATGCTGGTTTTGGACAAAATGCTAGTTTTGGTCATGCACCCAGGGGTTCTGTTTATCAAGGAAATATAGTGTATCCAGATAGCAATCCTTCTGCCTATTACTCTTTCACTCTTGGATCATCTAATTTTGTTGTTGGTCAAGGAAACAATAATCCTGGACAGTCAAGTGCTTCATCTTCCTCAGCTATGTCTTCTTCACTTCCAGAACTCATTGAAAATCCTTCCTGGTACATTGACAGTGGAGCCACAAATCACATTACTAATGATCTAGGTAAACTTCTAGATTCACAAGCTTATACTGGTACTGAAAAGTTATTTGTTGGGGATGGAAATGCATTAGCTATTACACATATAGGATCAGTTGTGCTGAATACTTCAAATTCTCAATCTTTATTTCTTAACCATGTTCTTCATGTTCCCTTTATTACTAAGAATTTACTTAGCATCTCCAAATTATTGGCGGACAATCCTGTTACTGTTGAATTTCTTGGTGATTTCTGTTTTATAAAGGCCAGGAACACAGGGAAAATTTTACTTGAAGGTGTTGCTAAAGGTGGCTTGTACAGAGTCTCTTCACATGCTGCTGCTCACTCAGTTTTTCTCAGTTCAGTTGGTCAAAACAAAATTCAGTCTCTTTTCGCTTGTTTTCCTAGTTTTACTTCTAATAAGTTTTCTGCTGTTAGTTCTTCTGATAAGCTGAATAAAAACTCATGTCTGTCAGTTGTTGCAAATGGTTTAACTGATGTAAATCTTCTACATAGAAGATTAAGACACCCTGCTCCTTATACTCTCAAAACCATACTCAAAGCTTGTAACAACTTTACTGCTCTTGATAAAGCTGAAAGTTTGAAATTTTTTTCAGCATGTCAATATGGGAAAAATCATATGCTGCATTTTGATTCAGTTGAAACAAAAACTTCAGCACCTTTACAACTAATATATGCAGATCTGTGGGGTCCTTCTCATGTTTGTTCTACCCAAGGATATACCTACTACCTGTCAATCCTAGATGATTACAGTAGGTTTACCTGGATATTCCCTTTATCAGCAAAATCTGATGCTCTTGAAGTCTTTAAAAATTTCAAAACATTCATTGAAAAGCATCTTCAACTTGCAATCAAAACTGTCCAAACTGACTGGGGAAGGGAGTTCAGATCTTTTTCCTCATTACTCACTACTTCTGGTATCCATTTTAGACATCCTTGCCCACATATTCATCACCAAAATGGAAGAATTGAGAGGAAACATAGACACATAGTTGATGTAGGTCTGACTTTATTAGCTCAAGCTCATTTACCACTCAAATTTTGGTGAAATGCATTCCACTCAGTAGTCTATTTGATAAACAGACTTCCAACTCCAGTTCTAAATAGCATTTCTCCTTTCCAAAAGCTGTTTCATTATCAACCAGATTATTCAACACTTAAAACTTTCGATTGTGCTTGTTATCCAACACTCAGACCATACAATAGATATAAGTTTGATTTCAGAACTGCTAGATGTATATTCATTGGCTATAGTTCACAACATAAGAGATATCTGTGTCTTCATTCTTCTGGAAGGGTCTATATTTCCAATCATGTCACCTTTAATGAAAATTCATTTCTTATGAGTCTGGGGTAGATTTTTCTTCAACCTCTTTAAGCTGTCAGTCCCCATCACACTCTGAGTCTTCTTTTAAGTCTTCCACTTCTTCTGTTACTCAATTACAAGCACCTTTAGCAGCATCATCAGCACCTCAACCTACTGATCATCAGTCTAATGCTTCTATTTCCTTCCCAAACTCTACTCCAGTTTATTTTTCTAATAACTCCAACTCAGCTTCTTCTTTCTCCTCTTCACATTCCTCACCTCCCCATACATTGCCACAACCTGCACCATCTGGTCATCCAATGGTAACCAAATCAAAATCAGGTATTTTCAAGCCAAAAGTGTATTTGTTAGCCTTGTTAGCCCAGCAATCAGAACCAACTTCTGTTTCCAAAGCACTCTCTGATCCTATGTGGTATAAAGTTATGCAAGAAGAGTATCTAGCACTTACAACTAATCACACCTGGGATTTGGTTTTACCTGCTACTCCAGTAAAGATAGTTGGTAACAAGTGGGTGTTTCGAATAAAGTATAACTCAGATGGCTCGGTTTCAAGGTATAAAGTCAGGCTTGTTGCAAAGGGGTTTCATCAGACACATGGGGTTGACTACACAGAAACCTTCAGTCCAGTGGTTAAATCTTCAACTATCAGGGTTATTCTCAGCTTAGCAATGTTGCACCACTGGGTTATTAGGCAAGTGGATGTTAATAATGCCTTCCTCAATGGCATTTTAATTGAAGATGTGTACATGGCTCAGCCTCAAGGTTTTGTTGATTCAACTAAACCTAATCATGTTTGCAAGCTGAATAAGGCTTTGTATGGTTTAAAACAGGCTCCTAGAGCCTAGTTTGATAGATTTAAGGATGCAATGATCTCCCAGTGGCATTTTCAGCATTCAAGGTCTGATAACTCTCTTTTTTATGCCTGGAACAGTGGTCATATAACTATTGTTTTAGTCTATGTTGATGACATTATCATCATTGGTTCCAGTCCATCACTAATTCAGCAAACTATTCATAATATGCATCAGACTTTTGCTTTAAAGGATCTGGGGGAACTTCACTATTTTTTAGGGATTGAAGTCAGCAAGTCTTCCAAAGGGGTTTCCTTGACACAAGCAAAGTACATTGTTGATGTTCTGGACAAACATGGCATGACTAATTGCAGTCCTGTGCCAACTCCAATGTCTATAGGTTATTATCTCACCAAAGACTCAGGGGAGCCAATTGACAATGTTTCTCAATACAGAAGTGTTATAGGAGCCCTTCAGTATGTTACTCTCACCAGGCCCGACATTGCTTTTTTTGTAAACAAGTTGAGTCAGTTCCTTTCCAATCCTAAGACTCAACATTGGGAAGCATGTAAAAGGTTATTGAGGTACTTAAAAGGTACTGTCCATCTTGGGCTGCAGTTCTACAACCAAGGAGCTCTGCAACTCCATTATTTTTCAGACTCTGATTGGGCTTGTGATCATGATGATAGGAAGTCAGTAGTTGGATTTGCTGTTTATCTAGGTCCCAATCTTGTCTCTTGGTCGTCCAAGAAGCAAGCTGTTGTTTCCAGATCCAGCACAGAAGTTGAGTATAGATCTCTTGCTCATGCTGCTTCAGAGGTTACCTGGATGAAGTCTTTACTTGGTGAACTTAGCATCAAATTGAGCTCTACTCCTATGATGTGGTGTGATA
The DNA here is from genome assembly GCF_000493195.1 of Citrus x clementina. Taxonomy (NCBI): domain Eukaryota; kingdom Viridiplantae; phylum Streptophyta; class Magnoliopsida; order Sapindales; family Rutaceae; genus Citrus; species Citrus x clementina. The sequence continues at coordinate 10,688,680 of NW_006262022.1, forward strand.
ATCAAGGAGCCATTGCTTTAGCTTATAATCCAGTTTATCATGCTAAAACTAAGCATGTAGAATTGGATATCCATTTCATCCGAGATAAAGTTACTACTAAAGAAGTTGCAGTCTGTTACGTGCCTAGTCAAGATCAAACTGCAGATGTGTTGACTAAAGCTCTTACTTTCAAACAATTTAGTTACTTTCGCAGCAAGCTGAATGTTCATCCTAAACATTTCAGCTTGAGGGGGGATGTTAGTGAATTAGATGAAGCTGGAGCAGAGCATGATGTTGCTGTGTAGCTGGAGCAGAGCATGATGCAGTTGGTTGTAGCAGATCAAATCATTAAGCTGACCTGTCAAAGTTAGTTAGCTGGTTGAGCTGATGTGTCAAGTTAGTTATACAGCAAATGATTGTGTTGCAACAATCTCGTGTGTGTTAAGAGATTGTAGCCCAATATAAATATCAATCTATATTCATTAAACAGTAAGTTTTGGAATAATAAAAGATCTAATAGATTTCTTTGTAAAGCTTTTCTTTTATTTTCTTTCATTTTCCAGCCTACCAAACAATATAAAACTAAGTTTCTTTCACCCGAAGCCCAAATCTGATACGATAGCCTTGATCCACCATGCCATTGACAGTGGCATCACTATACTTGACACTTCTGATGCTTACGGACCACACACAAATGAAATCCTTCCGGGCAAGGTAATGTAATTTAGCTTCTATTTCCTCCCTTTAATTTCAAAAGGGCATGTTTGGCAAATAATAATATAGTAGCTTTGATTAATTTGGTTTTGGGATTAGGCTCTGAAAGCAAGGTACAGAGGAAGAGTTGAATTGGCTACTAAATTTGGTATCAGATATGAGGATGGCCAGTACTCATACTGTGGGGATCCTGCTTATGTAAGAGCTGCATGTGAGGCCAGATTAAAGCGTCTGGATGTTGACTGTATTGATCTTTATTACCAACATCGCATTGACACTAAAGTTCCCATTGAAGTCACAGTTTGTCGCTTTTAATTTTTATATATTTGTCTCAATCATGCATGTTAAACTATATTAGTTTGTTAGCCTCTGGGTAGCTCGGCTGCCAATGAATATGAAACACAGAATATTTAAAAATACAGGCATGGGTCACCTCGGTGGGTGAGGTTTCTGTTATTACGTACTAATTCTTTTACTTGTGTTGTTTCGTAAGATTGGGGAACTCAAGAAACTAGTTGAAGAGGGTAAAATAAAGTATATAGGTCTATCGGAGGCTTCTGCTTCAACAATTAGACGAGCTCGCCATCCATCCAATAACAGCTGTGCAGTTGGAATGGTCCTTGTGGTCACGAGATGTGGAGGAAGAGATTGTTCCTACTTGCAGGTAAGGCATTATTTGGACCAAATGAATTGTTTTGACCTAGTTGAAAGGAAAAGAAATTATGAGTAGATGATTTAACATTTGCATGCTAACGCAATTTTGGTGGTTGCTCTGCTCAGGGAACTTGGCATTGGAATTGTTGCTTACAGTCCTCTAGGATGTGGGTTTCTTTCATCCGGACCAAAGTTGGTTGAAAGCATTGCACCGGATGATTCTAGACATGTTCGTAAGGCTACCATGCATTTATTATTCGATGTCTGCAAGCATGTTTAAAACCTTCTCTCAAGATACTCTACACTGACTTGCATACTATTTTATCTTATAAACCTCTGAAATTTATCTAGAGCCATAGTTATAGTTATTCTAACCTAACCCAGGAGGACTTGTTTAAGAATTCTCTTTCTTAGATATTCTACTAGTTCATTTCGATCGTCTAATTACACTGAAGTTGCCTGTGTATGGATTGCATCGAGAGGATTGAGGAAAAATGAAAATTCAATTACTAAGGACTGAATACACTGTAATCCTTTTTGAAGTGACTTGTCTACCAAAACTTATTCATCATTAGCTAAATGTTTGGTGTTTACTAATCATGTATTTTTACTTTCATCATATTTGCATTACTTGTCTTCTTTATTACACATTCATTCTCATTTAGCAATACAATAATAATTCTTGTTTAGTTTTACTCTATAGCTCTGAAATTCTTCATAGATTTCAATTGTTTCCCTCAGATTATGTTCATTAACCTCCTCAAATATGAGCAAAAGCTTTCTTTGCATTGAAAATCTAAGGAATTATCTATGCAATGACTTCATTGATGCACAGAAAATTTTAACATGACTGATTCAATTTATATACATGATAATACCCCTTAAGTTGTATAGAGGTGAAAACAAAATGAGGGAAAAAAATTGTTCCATTACCTCAAAACTATTACTGGATGCTCCAGAAGTTTAGCTGTAGTGACTCTTCCAAACTTCTACATCCTTGTGGCAGTTTCCATTTTTGTTATATTGCTTTGCCTATGCACGTCAATGTGAAATCAATTGACAAGTCCAAGGAGAGTTTATTTCTTGTGAGACCTTTGTCTAACATGCCAAAATGTTTTACTATAAACATCCTCCACCTAGGAGAAGTCCCCGCCTAGTCCTTTTTCTTTGTTTTCTGGTCTATTGAATTTTACATAAACCTCCTCTAAAATCATGCTTTATCCAAAATGATGTTCTTTTTTTAATGATTCAATTGCAGTTCAGTATTGGTACTGAGCTGTTTTCTAAATCTTGCAGCATCAACCGAGGTTCCAACCTGAAAATTTGGAGCATAACAAAAAGCTATTTGAACGTGTTAATGAAATAGCAGTAAAGAAAGGATGCACCCCATCTCAGCTTGCATTAGCATGGGTTCATCACCAAGGAAATGACGTGTGTCCGATTCCTGGAACCACTAAGATTGAAAACCTGAATCAAAATATTAAAGCTCTGTCAGTGAAACTTTCTCCAGAAGAAATGGCGAGCTTGAATCCATTGCTTCAGCAGATGCTGTAAGGGGTCATCGGTATGGGGGTGTCACTCCTACCTACGAAGACTCTGAAACTCCACCTGTGTCTTTGTGGAAACCTTCATAAAGGGCGTTGGTATTCTGCTTCTTAGTACCGATTTTGCAATTGCATGTAGTTCCTAGGTTCTGTTGTGGGTAAAATCATTGTGTTCTGATACGAGACCCTATCAGTACCTTTCTGCACTTTCCACAAGCATTTAGTGAATATTGTATTGAGTTCCTATGCAGTGTTGTAAGTAAAACTAAATCATTGTATCTTCTGCAGTGAGCACAAAAACAATGTAATGTGTTTATGCAAATATATGAGAAACAATAACAAATCAAAATCGAGTAATATTTATCTGAAATTTCTGGAAGTTTAGATGATCTGAATCAGGGGCGAAGCCAGAAAAAATATCTTGGGTAGGCTAAATTTTTTCCAAATCCAAATATTATCTTGGTTAAAAATATAAATTTGAAAGAAAATTTTGTTAATACATAAGAAAATGTGAAAGAAAATTTTGTTACACATAAGAAAATATGTCATATCTACGAAGTAATTTAGTCACAATTAAACACTATTAAGTTTGTGTCTTACCATACTTTTGAGAATTAAATCCATCTATTATCAAATTTAAATTGACGGTGTTTACAAATTCTCTTTTAACGTAGATAACTATACAATTTGATAAAAATTCCTTCTCTTCCTTATTTTGAAGTCGTGTTTACGCTCGTTTGGGTGTTTCAGTCAAAACAAGGTATAAATATAAAAGAAGTTAAAAGAAATAATCACAAATTTACTAATAAAATTCATAGAACCGTCAGTCTGTCACTATGACACATTAACACTATCCAGAAGCCAAACAATAAGTTTAATTAACAAATTAACTTTATGTATAATATACTAAATTGAATCTATGATCCATCTCTATCAATAATCAATTTCAAATATCTCTAATCTATCAATAATTAATTTAAAATTTTGAATGCTAGAATTTAATGGCTAAATTATCTTCATTTGACCCAACAATAATTTAATTGTACACAATGAAAATGGAACAAAAATTAAATAATATAATCTTTAGTCTTTACTACCTAACAATTAATAAGTGTACTGTAAATGATTGAATAAACAATAAATGTATTATCTATTCTTGTCAAGAATAAGAGGAAGAACTGAAGAAGCCAGGAAAGAAAGCACGTTCTGGAATCTTGAATGAAGTAAATGCTCCCTTTTTCTATATATTTATTTGAATGACAAAATTGTAAATTAATAAAGTGGTACTATTGTAAATAAAATAGCGGCAATTTTATAAACTTTGCATTATGACATTTTTATAAATTTTCCAAAAATTTCCCAGCCCACTTGGAGCCTCGCCACTGATGCGAAGAGCAATGCTAGATGTCCCAACATAAGTCTTAATTTGAGTTCCTATTGACGTGGAATTCATCTATTGAATGGTGGTTAAATAATTTTACTAGATATTACATTCATTATTCAATTGATGAGTGACACATATCATTAAGAGTCAAGTTGAGACTCAAATGTTAGGATCCTAAATATTATTGCTGATCTAAATTTATTGTAGCATTATACGTTTCTTGTTGTTGCACGTGACATCCTTCCTCAACAAAAAATTATTCAATGATTTCAGATCAATCGAATACTTTTGCTGTGTTACAAAGTGGCCTCTACGAGATTACCAAATTGATTCACAATTTTTCACATCATTTTACTGGAAATTAAATTATTTCAACCAATTGATTATGCTTAGTCATGGTAAAAACTCAAGTCGGTCCAGGATATGGCAATACTCAAATTTGGCCCAAGCATGTTTTTTTTAACACTGAGGTTGAGCTTAAAATCTCGGCCCCAAATGGATTTTCTTTTATGGGCTTAAAAAATCCAGATTTATATTTTATAATATTATATATGTATATTTGCAATCACCTCATACTGATAAAAAGTCGAGAGAACAATTTGCAATGGAAATCGAATCAAGAAACAATTTCTGGTCATAAAAGCAGAAACGCATGAATTGCGCAAGAAGTTCTTTCGGTTAAAACCTATACCTCATGCGCTTTTTATCCTTTTGAGGTTAATGCAAAGACCCAAATGGCCCAGGCTGGGATGGCTTTCGACCTATTTTAGTTTTATGATTTTTAAATTTTATTTAATGAATTTGGGTTTTCAAATATGAACTTTAAATATTTAAAATTTTAAATATGTATAATTTATGGGTCAAATAAATATAATTATTTATAATATTATATTTTATAATATTTTTTCATAAAATTCAAGTTTTGGGACGGATTTGAATTTATCAAGTGAAACTTAAACTTGGCCCGGCCTCATCTTTGGACTAGATATTATTGGCCGGCATTACCTAGTCCAATCCGTACAAATATTTTTGACAGTTTCTATTACCTTTCAGGCATTTCACACATTTCATTGGGTATTTTTTATGGTTAATTTGATCACCTTCTTTGCAGTAAATGATAAATAGTTACATTTAAGAATTAATTCATCTAAAATCAGGGAAAAAAAAAGCATATATACCCCCTTGGGAACATAAATGTTGCTATAGACCTCCTTGGTTTAATAAATAATCACACAAATGTTTTTTGATGATTATACACATCAATTTTAACAATCCAAAAATGATTTTAAATAAACTTCTAAGATAGATAGATACAAAATATAATATTAAAATAATATAATATATAATTTTTATATATTTTATAAATTATTTTGAATAAAAAAATTAATTTAATGTTATTAATCTATCATATAGGTTTTAATTTAATAAAATCTATTTTGCAGATCAATAATATTAAAATACTTGTATTTAACATTAAAAATAATTTACAAAATTCTGTATTATATATCTTATTTATTTCTTTTTATGTTATGTCTATATTAGCTTAATTTTTTAAGTTTGGGTAGGATTTTTTTTAAGCCAATAAAGAATTAATCTATGAAATACCAAAATCTACGGTGAGTCATGAAAAATATAAATTTAAAGATTTTACTCAATTTTTTATTGCTACAATTTCACTCTGGAGTAAAATGACAGATAAATCAATAATATATAATATATTTAATAATACAATTCAACAATTTCTTCTATCATATAAACACCCTTTTTTTTCTCATAAAATGGGTTTACATCTAGGGGTGATAATATAGATCAGGATTTATTGATTCCATTTTATTCTATTTGAATTAAAAGCATTTAGGTTTGAAAAATTAATTCATCTAATAAATGGACCATTTTAATTGAATTTGTTTGGTAAACAAATTGAATGTCGCACTGATTTGTTTATTTTTTTAAGATCCATTTATTGAATGATACAATAAATATAATTATGCACAAAAAAAAAAGTCTGACTAGTTCAAAATATTTATTTTGAGGATTTTAATTGTAATGTTAATGGATTTGTAATTTCAAACGAACCAGTGGATTAATTCAAAATATGAATGTGGATTTAAGCTCACTGGTTCGGTTGAAATTTTGGAGTTAGGATGGTTCGTTTATTCTATTGTTAATGAATTTGTAATTTAAACATTGAAGTTAGAAACTTTGGAGTTTCAAACTTCTAACCCAATTCATTATATTGAATTTACCGACTTTTAACCTAATTCATGAATTCATTTTGCTACCCTATTTACATCTATACATGTATTAATTCAACAATTTCTTACATCATATAACCCTGACTTCTTTTTTACATTATAAACATTTTGTATATTTCATTCAAAAACATCATGATTGTCGATATTGAAGACTAAAATAATTCAGAAAACATTACAAGGTTAATTTTTAGTATTAAATGGGTTAGTTTCAATGGAATATATTATATTATACAAAGAGTAGCCTTTTGACACCTTTTAAAGGTTGAGGCTATTTAACCCTCTAGGTTACTCATTAAACTAGCATTTTAATAAACTTAATTGTTACTAAAATATCAATAACATAAATTACAATTCTAGACATATGATTATTTGAAAACAATTATACTGATGTTTTATTCCATCTTCAAACTCAATATGAATTTAATCAGTTTTATAATACTCATGTTTTCTTGAATCTTTAGTCATTTATTGAATTTTTACTTGTCTACACTTTGCATTCCCTCAAATTTGTTTGATATTTGGATTATTTGGCCAAAAGTTTATTGTTCATAAATAACTCCTCCTAAATCCAACTGATAATTTCTTCTCAATAATGGATTCTCTCTTACACATGCGAGTATGGGCAAACCTGGTCTCTAATTAGTATTTTAAGAAATAAAAAATATCACCATTCACTACCCAATAAATATATAATAGGGAAATTATCATTCGTCCACCCTAAGATTACATTGTTATCAAAATTACTACAAAACTTTGACAGTATATCAGCCGTCCACCCTTAGATGACAAAACATATCTCCCAATCACCTTTTCGTCAACTGCCGTTTACAACTTAACAGAATTGAAACACAATGATGATATTGCCCTTACGCATGAAATTAATGTTAAAAAGGCAAAACTGCCCCAAAGATGAAACAATGCCAAATGTAGCCGTTGGACTCAACAACGGTAACAATTTTGGCTATATAATGAGCCAAAAACAGCAGCACAAACCTCATTGAAAGCAAGTAAAAATTAGCAACTCCTCAACAACAACAAATCAGCACACACCTCATTGAAAGAACCCAAATTAGCTACTCCTCAACAACAACAAATCAACACACACACCTCATTGAAAAAAATGAAAAAATTGCTACTCCTTAACAACAATAAATCAGTAGCACATTTCCTTGAAAATGACCTCCAGTGAAGCATCAAGTTCTGGTGTCAGTGGATTTAAAAGATATAAAAAAGTGAAATGTCAGCCAAAATATTGCAAGTGTGGCGTGCAAGCAGTGGCCATGGTGTCAACTACATTGCAAAATCCTAATGCACTGTTTTGGTCATGCAGGTGGAAGCATTGTGGAGTGAAGCACTGTGATTTTTGGGAATGGTTCACTACGGAATCTCTCATATATCCGACTACTAATGATGAGATGGCATACAAGCAAAACCTGAAGCTAAATGATGATGTGGTGAAATTAAAAAAGAGGCTGAAACTCATTGAAGGAAGGCTTAAATATATCTTAATTCTGCTAGTGTGTGTATTTGTAACTGTCTTTATGAGAAAGTAATATGGCTTGTAATAAAGTTTCAACAGTAATGGTTTAGCTCATGTAATGTTCCTAACAAAATATATCCTTAACAATAATGTTGTCAATAATCAATCGAAACAGTGATAGTGTAATTAATTAACATCCAAACCGTGCAAATAACATATCTTCTTCAAATTATTGTTCAATAAAAATCCAAAACATGGTTTAGCTCATGCAAGAGCATAGTTAAGTTTAGGAAACTGAAATTGGCAAAATCAAATAACAAAACCAACATAAGAGTTTAGGAATCTGAAATTGAAAAAATGAAATAACATAACCAACATAAGTGTTTAAGAAATTGAAATTGATGACATGTTTCCCAACAAATTGAGTATCAAACTCATTTTAAAGCACATGTTACAGTTGACGACTGTGATGGATTCTGGAATTGGTTAGCTTGGGATGTGTTGACATCTGTTTTCCTTTTCCTTCCTAAATTACAAAAGAAAAAATTAATCAAACTCTTATGTATGCACTATAAACTGTGAATTATATATTAAAACAAATTAATGAAACTCAACCTCTTTTTCTGGTTGTTCCAGCAACTGTAGTAGTACTTTTATTTTTTCTTTTCTTTGATCCAATATTGGAGCCCTCGCCTGGACCACTTGCTTGTACTGTCTGCTGAGATGGCTAGCCTGAAAGAGTTGCTGGTTGGGCTAAAGGAGTTGCTGGTTGGGCTAAAGGAGTTGCTGGTTGGCTTGAAAAACTTGCTGGCTAGGCTGAAGAATTTCTAGCTGAGAACTGTAAACAATATAAACAGTCAAGTTAAGCATTTGCATACTGCTGATCAGCAATGACTATTATATTAAATAACAATAAAAACAATATAAACAACATACTTGAGAATTAGTACTCCTTGCTCGTGCTGCCCGTGCAATAGAAGGCCTCAATGGACAAGATCTTACATTGTGGTTGGAGTCACTACAAACTGAACAATTGACAAAGAATCTCCTGCTGCATTTCTGAGGTTCAGTTGCTGCTCTCTTCCTACATTTCTTTGGCCTCCCAATCTTTTTTGGCACAATTGGGGGATCAATTAGTGGCCTTTCACCACGGTCCCATGTACGCTCATCAGGAATTGGATAAAACATAACCGAGTACGTATTAATGTAAGCTTGCTTGGTGAAGCAAAATGGTATGTACTCCTCAATTTTGTGTCTTGCATAACCTATGCAAGCCATAGTGTGAGAGCAAGGCAAACCGGCAATTTCCCAATACCCACAGTCACACGTTCTGTCCTCTAATTTCACAACAAACTTCCAAGCTGGATAATAAGATTTATCCATGACTTGAAAATTCAAGTCTCCCGAAGGGTGCACGATCATTTTCTCTCCTTTCTTGTAAGATGTATCCAGCTCTTTATAAATCCTCGGAGCAACAGATTTTGCCCAAGCTTTTGCTTCATTTTTTCTCTTTGTGAATCTTTTCATAAGTCTACACCTAATCTCCTCAAGCATCGATAGCACAGGCATATCTCTATAAGGTAAAATCCAGCTATTGAAACATTCAAATGCATTATTGTCAGTTCTCTCAACTTTATAATTTCTATCATATGCATGCATAGACCAAGTGTAACCTTGCAGTTCTCATTCCAGCCAATTATAAGCCGCTATCTTTTTTTCCTTAATCAATGCCATTGCCTCATTAAAGTCGTGCTTGTTACTGCTCTTGGCTGCCCTCCAAAAATGATTCCGCAACTTGGCACCAGCATGGTCTTTAGCAAAGTTAGCATACACATGCCTACAACATGCCCTATGATATGCAAAAGGCCATGTGTTTGGAATCGCATTCAACAGTCCATTTTGCCTGTCACTAATGAATGTGACATGTCTTCCATCATCTAAATAGTTGTGCAAATGTTCAAGAAACTAGGTCCATGTTTCAGTATTTTTTATTTCACACACACATAAAGCCAATGGGACAATCCCTTTGTTAGCATCTGTAGCAATAGCAGCCAATAACACTCCTCCATATTTTCCCTTCAGGTGGTAGCCATCAATTCCAGTGAAGGGTCGGCAACCATTGAAGAAAGCATTCTTTTGTTTAGGAAATGCAACAAAGAATCTTTTAAATAAACATTTCTCAGGATAACTCACTGCGTCACATAACACCTTGCAAATAGCTCCTGGATCAGCCTGATGAATGGCTGCAGCATACTGAAATAACTTCTCATAGCCCTTAGAATGATCACCGTACACCAAAACCCTTGCTTTTCTCTAGCCCTATACATTGTTAGTTTCTCAATCTTCAATCTAATTTTTTCCTGTATATAAGTCCTAAGCAGAGATATCTTGACATTAGCATCAATAGCAACATGCCCTTTTATCATTTCAGCAATCCATGTTGAAGTCACCTTCACAGATTTCTTAGTAAGCCTGCACTCATGCTTTTTGTGGTATCCTCGCAACCAAAATCCATTTCGGTCATTCAATCTCGCACCATTAACAAACCATAGACAACTAGGCTCTTTACAAGTTGCATAATATCTCCTCGGTTCACTGTATTTGATGTTAATATTGAACCCTTTCCTAACCATCACCTCATGCAGCACTTCTCTGAAATGACCTATATCCTTGAACACATCACCCACCCTAAGCCTATGTACTCCATCAGCATCTAACTTATACTCATGCTTTTTTAAATAATTTCTAAACTGCACACTACCTAAATTCATGTCCTCATCTGAAGAATTAACAACCATTTGGAACTCCCTAGTATCATCATCCAAAAAAATATTTGCATCGCTATCACTGTCACGTTGGTTTCCCTCACTACCATCACTGTCATCACTGTCCTCTACAGGCGCGGTATCATCAACAAACACAGTAGGTGGTGGTTGCTCACCATCACCCTCTTCGCTGTCATCATCATCATTACTACCAACCCCTTTGTCTGACCATTTTGATAGCAAATCATCTTCAACAGGCACAGTAGGTTCCTCACCATCACCCTCATCATCATCACCACTGTCTAATCTCTTGCTTGACCAATTTGATAACAAGTCATCTTCATCTTTAGTTGGATGCCTAACTTTGGGAGTACTCTGATGCTCTGCTCTATTAAACTGATCATTCAATGTAGTTATAGCTTCTGAAGGCAGATGTATCCCTAAGTTAAACATCAACGATTGCAGTAATGAAGAATCTGGATATTGAGGGTATAACATTGGCACCACTTCAACTTCAAATGTGTTTAAACCCATTGAGTTATGAATCCCGAATAATCTGTTTAACCCAAAATCGGAATCCACCACAACCTTCGCTTTGCTATCTGGATTTATAACAGTTAACAAGATTTGTCCTGCTTCATTTAACCCATGTACTCCTGTTATCTTTAATGCTTCAACCCTTATTTTATCAACAGAACAACTTTCAGGGTAAATCAAACCTACACAACATTTTTCTCCTTTGAAATGAATCACTAACTCCATTGGAGACATATGCTACCATATCAAATGCAACAAAGAATAACCTAATTAAATCCTAACTCAAGCTTTTTCAAAAACAAAAATAGGAAATTAACGAGATTCTACAGCAACAAGGACTTCAATTAAGATACAAAACTTTCCTCACCATTTCGTTAGTTTCTACAGTCTAGGGTTTCTAACATTAGTTAAAAAATGACAAATTCAAATAATTTCTTACAAGTTTTTACATCTATTGATTAAATAATAGATGCATTGCAAGAAACAAGTATCATATATGAACATACCTAACAACTCGATCCTTCACTTGTTGTCTTCAAGCGTTATCAGCTTACGCCTTGATTCAAACTTCAATTCAACCTCCACAGATGTCAGCTACACTTGTTTGATGGTTAAATATTGAACGTATTTGGTGATAAGGGAACAAAAATAAGTAGGAATGGCTGGTATGCGTGCAAGCTATCTCTCGATGAATGAACAAATTGGGTGCGTGGCTGCAATAAAGCTTTTTGATGCGCCAATGTGAAACGTCGTCGTTCTTTTTTTCTCCCTAAAACGACGTCGTTTTTCATGGATGAAACTACGTGTCATCCCGTAAAACGACGTGTCGTCCAACAAAACATTCAGTCGTCTGGTAAATGGCTGACATGTCATATTTTCCCATAGCTGCTTCTATCTTAAAAGACCATATTACCCTTATGACGTCAGCGGTTGTAAACGGCAGTTGACGGAAAGGTGGTTGGGAGATATGTTTTGTCATCTAAGGGTGGACGGCTGATACACTGTCAAAGTTTTGTAGTAATTTTGATAACGATGTAATCTTAGGGTGGACGAATGATAATTTCCCTATATAATATAAGCAATTTTTTGCGGGCCTTTTGTTGTGGTGGGTGGGACCTGGGCAAGGGCCCCGGTGAAGGTGGCGCGGCCTTTGATTTGGTTTTTGTGCCACGTACATCAACACTAAATGAGATAATATTGTATTTTTCAGTAGAGGATTATAATCTAAAACTAATAATAATAGCTATTGGGCTGGTAGATCAATGGTAACAGTTGTTCTCAATAATACCGAGGATAATAGTTTGAATTCCATTTTTTTTCTTTTCAATCATTTTCCTCAATAATATGGAGTAGACTTTAGAGTATTTACTAGGGCGTAATAGATTTTTAAACAGTCTCAATATACTTTTTGTTGTTTACAAAAGCAATTATAAGTTCTCTATTGTTTTGCTTAGTACATGAAAGCATTTGATTAGCCGCCCCTAGGCTTAGTTGATTTCCATGTAGTTTTATTTGTTTGGTAATTAGAGTTCGAATCCTCAAAGGTTAGATGCGAAAAAACTGACTTGGTATTACCACCTTTTACTTTTAAAAAACACAAAAAAAAAGTTATAAGTATTTGAGTATGATTATTGACAATATAATTACTATTACACTTATTATTATTTTGTACTCTTACAGCATGCAATAAAATAAAAATTTCTGAATTTATTAAAATTTATTTATTTATTATTTATTTGAGCATACATTATTAGCCCTTATTTATAAAGTATTTGATTTATATATTGGACATATGATGTCAAGATAGAAGATAAAAATCACAAATTCTTTATAAATTAAAGATTATTCACATCCATTAATGAAATGTTATTTTATTTTATAAGGCTGTATATTTTGTATTTTTATTGTTAAGTAACTTTATCTTAATCACTGAAGTAGAGACTTCAAGTAGAAAAATTAGTATGTATATGAGATATATATGTAATGAACAAGATTGTAATGAATTATGATCTAATCTAACATATGTTGCTAATCATAATCTATACAAACTTTAATAAGCTTGATCGATCTTAATCCTGAGTGGGTAATATAACGCTAATAAAGGGTAAAGGAGTCTAGCGCACATTCAGGTATTATGGTTTTTGAGTCGTCACAAAGTAAGATTTGTGTAAACGGTCAAAACGTTAATAATTTTGAGATATAATTTCATGGATTATAGAAATATATATACTTACAAGATGGAATCTATACAAATGATGCTTACCTAAGCTATTTGTAGTATTTGATCATAGGGATGAGCCCGGCCCATTGCCAAGAGATTTGGCTCGGGCCTCCATATGAGCGGTCTAGATAAGGGCTTAAGTAAAAAAAAAATCTAGACACACGCCCTCTATTTTTTTTCAAAAAATAAATTAGAAATTTGAATAATAAATTAAAATTTATAAAATAATGGGAAAAAAAAAGAAAGCTTAAGTCCCTAATTTATATATCAATAATGAATCAAAAAATCTAAAATTATAATAGTAAACTCTCTTTTAAATGTTAATTAATTAAGAAGATACTTGAATTAAAAAATCTAGTATTAAAAAATTTAAATCTCTACACTTTTTTGTTGTATTTTCTTTTTTTATTATTTTATTTTGAAACATTCATTTTCTTTAATTTGTTGTTGATTATAACAACTCATTGACTATTAACTCATTTCAAGTTTTTAACAATTTTTTTAAAAAATGAAAAAAAATAAGTGAAAGCCCAACCCAGCCCCGGCCCAAGCCTAGCCCTTATACTTTCCCTCTAACGGGCTTGGGGCCGGGCTTGAAAAAGCCTAGTCTAAGCTTGCATTTTGCCATCCCTATATTGATCATTTAAATATGTGGTCATAATTTATTCAATAAATTATTTATTAATTAATCGTATTTATTTGTAATCTATTATTTATTAATTAATCACATTTATTTATAATCTATTTACAAATATAATAACAGTGATAGTTAGAATAAATAGTGACTGAGGGATATATATGTAATTACAAAGAAAAAACATTTACCATGGGCTGGATTTAATTAAGATTATCAAATAAAGAGTCAATTAAGTGGTAATTATTGGTTTAAAATCATGTCTAATATTAATTAAAAGAAGTCTTAATTAATTAGGCTTTTATTTGTTACATGGTTCATTAGAGTGCGACTTCGGACTTTTAGTAGAATAGCTTAGGGTTAACTTAGTTGTTTTAGGGAGTCATAATATGACTGAGACTTAACTATGAAGTTGGAGTTAGGAAGTTCATGGATACCCTTTGCTAGCTTAGTTTCTAGTTATATCTTGACTTTAATAAGTGCCTATATAAAGAAGAGGAAATGGGAATTAGAGTTCTCTATATGCCCTCATGTGCGAGGGAGACTATTGATGATAGTCGAGAAAACTACAACCATATCCTACATATCCCAATAATAGTAGTGGAAAAAATTAAAGTAGTTGTCTTCAAATCTTCAGTAGGAAAATTAAGGTGTTTCTCTAATTTTATTTATTTTTATGTAATCAAGAAAAAAAATATGACTTTTGATAATTTTATTAAATTAAAGAAAAAAAATATTTTTTAGGCCTGATTTACCAACAACTGTATGAGAGTGGTATTGATATATGATACATTCATAGTACGACTTTATACATGATTGTGATAGATTTTGGACTTACGCTATTATTGCTACTTTTATTGATTTGAATTTAATAGTTTACAAGAACCTCGTAGCGCTGCATTTATTTTTGCATATTTCGCAAAAAAAGAAATCAATCTCTATAATGTTTATAAGTTGACTGAAATCCCTAAAGGATGATTCACCATGGTTCCAGTACTTGACCGTAGTCTTAAGGTAATAGAATGTTTAAAAGACAATTTTCCCCTTGCCAATTACCATAGCCAAATAGTTTGAGGGAGATAATAAAATGCATTAAACTTCAAAAAAAAAAAAAGGAATTTTGAAAAATCAAAACAGTGAAAAAGATAGTGAGGGTCCATTTACATCTATAGCAGATTCTCTAGAAGGATTAATGGGTAATACAGAATCGTGGGCCTTTGCTTGCGAAGGGTAGGATCCAGGCAAAGGCCTAGGTGACGCCCGCGCAGCCTTTGATTTGGCCTTTGTGCCAGCCATGTTATTAACATGGGCAATTTTCAGAAACCTCCCCTGAGGTTTGATATAATTTTACTTAGATTGTGAGTTTGATTGTATTCTCACTTACCTCCCCTACCGTTAGTATACATACGGTTTGACCGTTAGTTGATGAGGGAAAATATGTAAAAGACAAGCTGAAATTATAAAAAAATCAAATAACAATAAAAAAATGGTTTAAAATCTATTGGATAATTATATTAACCGATTAGACACAATATCTATTGTGTAAAAGAGTGCATTTCTCCTTCTCTTCTCTTTCCCCAGCACAAAAAGCAATGGATGGCATTCTCTCACAATTTTCACTCCACTCACCTACTCTCATTTGCTGGAATAAAAAGAAATACACATCAAGAGCATACATAACCCATGAAGAAGAAAGACATAAGTGGTCGGAAAAGGCCAGCGACCGGTGACGATCAACGGTGGCCGGAAAATGCCACCGTTATTGGAGTTTGTAAGAGGTTAGTTACTTTATGAAAGTCTAAAATTTTTAAATACCTTTGATTTTCTTGTTTTTGGAGTTTTATAAGTGGTTGTTGGTTGTTTTTTATTTGTCTTGTTCATGGGTTGGTGGTGGAAAATTTGATTAAAAGGAGAATGAGTTTAGCCATATATGGCCATGAGTTGAAAAAATTTAATTATTAGTTATTTTATATTTTTGATTTACACCATACATAGCGTAATAAGGCTATAAAACAAAAAATTTGTTATTGTTATGCAAATGGGTGTGTAAAATAGAAGTAAAACTAGCTGTAATTTTTATTTTTCCCGCCAAAGTTTGCTTAAATTGATATATTTATGAATTTATAGTGTTTGTGTGCACCCGTCGCAGAAACCCAGTTTTTGCATTTTTGGGTGACAAGTTTGTCTCCCGTGCGACAAGTCCTTATCGCACTAATACAGACTGAGTTTTTGGGTGACATTGTTGTCGTATGTACGATGAATTGATGTCGCCCGTATTAAGTTTCTGTGTTTTTAGGCGACAAATTTGTCTCACAGGGGACAAGTCTTGTCGCACAAAAATACGATTTTTGTCTGTTGTGCGGCGATATGCTCTTGTCACACATACATTCTGTATTTTTGGGCGACAGTTTTATGTCTCCCGTGAGACAGTTTTTTGTTACACGAACGCAATTTCTTTTTTTTTAGGCGACAAATAGGATTTTTGGGAAACAAGTGAAATAATGTTTTTGTATTTTGTGCGGTGACATGCTCTTGTCTCACATACAGACATTATGTATTTTTGGGCGACAACGTGCGACATTTTTTGTCGCACGTACTCAGTTTTTGTTTGTTATGTGACATGAAAAACATTAAAATGTATTATTATTATCATTTTTCTGTAATATTGTAATTGTTGTTGTTGTTGTTTAGCAATGCCATTATTATTATTATTATTATTATTATTATTATTATTATTATTATTATTATTATTATTATTATTATTACTTTACTTTCACTTATTAACGTGTGCTTATTCACATATGATAGAAACAAAAGGCCAGTTGAAATGGACTGCTTTGACTTAGCGGATGAGAATGAGTTTGCTCTTCCTGATTTGAATGATGAGGTTCACATCGAGCAAGTAACGGCAATAGAAGATTTTGTTGAGATGATGGCAACAAATGACGATAAAGATGTCTTTGCAGATGAATGTTCATAAAATAATATTAAAAATGATTTACCTCATGCTGATAGCAAAGGAGAGGTTAATGAAGTTGTTGACGTTGTGAGATGTCGTATCATCTTTTTATACTCCGTCATAGGCACAAGATTGAGTTTTTGTATATTTTGTATAAATGTGATACTAACATAGTGACAATGCCATGTATAAAGTATAACTCAGCTATCTATCATGGCACACTGTTACTGTAGTTATTATTTTTGTTCTTTTTTTGTATATGGGCGACTGGTAGATGTATAGGCTGATGAAATTCAGTCAAATTGTGATTGTGACCAACTGTAAGCGGCGGAAATGCACATGTGACTGTTATTTAAGTGATGGTGACATTCTTGTTAGTGTTATTTTCCAATTCAATTAACTGATATTAATGTTTTTTAGGTCTCGGCATAAATTAAAATGTTTGTTATTTGTGTTGTCGGTTGGGTGACAAATAACTTGATGGAGATTAGTATAGTTTGTTGCTGAGAGAAGTAAATTATGTTTTTGTAGTTTTTTATTTCACCTCCAAGCAAACATCCTGTAATTTGGGGAGACAACATTTATCTCCCGTGCGACATGTGCTTGTCCCCCCAAATTACAGAATGCTTGGCTCGAAATTACAGAAACAAGTATTTTGTAATTTAGGGAGACATGATATTGTCTCTTGTGCAACAGTGCTTGTCTCCCCAAATTACAGAATGCTTGTCTCGAAATTACAGTGAGTATTCTCAAATTTGGAGAGACAAGCATCGAGCCAAGCATTCTAAAATTTGGAGAGACAAGCTGTTGTCTCCCGTGTGACAGTGTTTGTCTCCCCAAATTACAGAATGCTTGTCTCGAAAAGTTGGAGCGACGACTGTCGTCTCCCAAGAGATAAATGTTGTCTCCCTAAATTACAGGATGTTTGCCTAGAGGTGAAATAAAAAACAACAAAAACATAATTTACTTCTCTCAGCAACAGACTATATCAGTCTCCACCAGCAAGGGATTCAATTTTGCTACAAAAACCAAACCACCAATATTTGACACAAGCTACTATCAACTTATAACACAACACAGATTCTCACCAACCAACATCTCAATAAAATTACAAAAAGAAGGCAACTCTTGATTCTCACCAAGCAACAATCAACTCATTAACACAAGGTATTAAAACAGACATAATAACAATCTTAAATATATGAATTGAAGTTCGGTTGACACAAGATTCAATAATTAATATAAAAGATTAATATATCATTTATAACATAATATCACCATTAAATATGTCAATGGCAATCTTCCTCCTAAAATATTGTGCATGCCAACTGTCAAAATTAAATTGTAGCTTGAACTTTAAGTACATTGTAAACATTAACATAAACACCCCACAATCACCGCTTACGGGCTGTTGTTGAGGCACATCATCAACGCTCACCAGTTTCCAGGGTTCCGCACTATGTAAGTTTGGCCGGATGTCGTAAAACCCAACATCTTCCAGCCATTGGGGAAAGATAACTTGAAGTGGCTTCAAAAGCTGACAATACGTTTTTTCCTCTTGAAACTCCTTCATTGAGTCATAGATAGACATCTGCTTGCACCGGAAGTCTACCCAGGGTACAACCCAATGGTTGTCTTCCAAGTTAATTGGAATTAAAACATGTAGATGGCCATAAGAATTCATATCCAATGTTAAGATATCATAAAATCTTGAAATTATTATTATCATAACTATATTGAACCATGTAGGAACACACACCATATCACCGACAGCGAAGCAAAGCGCGCGCAATGGCCGCTTGTCGCGTGCGCGATGAGTGAGCTGGTCACACGCTCGAGAAGCACACGTCCTGCGCGCAACGACTGTTTCTCGCACGCGCGATGGGCGCTGAAACACGAACGAGACGAGCACTCATCACGCGCGCGTTTCAATGCCTGTCGCACGCGCGAGCACGTTTCTCCACTCGTTGCGTGCGCAATTTTGCAGAATTCATAAATGCATTTTAAGTCGTTTCTCGCAGATTTGTCGTGCTACATGATGAGCTTACAAAATTTGTCTTCCCATCAATGTGCCATTCTACTTAATCTACTTAAAATGAGACAAACAAACCGTAATAGGCATTTTGTCGAACACCTCATGTGCCATTTTTTACTTACCAATTTAATAAAATTGTTTTTGATATTCACACAACAATCAATCCTAATACTCATCTATAATCAATCTTACACTCATCTAGCTATCAATATCATTTCATTTCATTTCGGTATAAATAAATATGGTTAAAAAAAAAAGAAAAATGATTTATATAAAAGGAAGAAGGAGATGAGTTGAATCCAACTTTTTAGTCTAAATATTGAGTACTTACAATAGTAATTAATTAAAAGAGCAGCTGGGCTTGAGAAAATGCTTGTTCCTTTCTTATAAAATTAAAAAAAAAACATATAAATTAATTGATTAATGGAGAATGGGGGGAAGCAAGTATTGTGTAGTGTGTGTAGAATATATAGATGGAGGAGAGTCATAGTATCAAGAGCTGCAACTTATTCTGGAAAATTCGGCCAAAATGGGGAGAGTAAACAGTTTTTGCTTTTTTATGTCATAATATTTATTTATTTATATATGAAATTCAAAAATAATATTTTATTACTTTATATTATAAATTAAAAACAACAATATATGTGTATATTTTACTTAATTGCTCTTGTCTCTACATTTTTTTTTTAAATAATGGAATGAGGAAAAAAACCTTTTCAGAGAGAGAAAGGTGATGAGGAAAAAAGAGTGAGATTCATTCGTACTAGAGATAGACCTTCTCACCAAAAAAAAAAAAAGCACATGAACATGAAAATGAACATGGTGATTTTTTTATTTTTTATTTTGTTAAAATGAGAAACAAAAAGAGTTTGCAATATAAGCATAGCCAAGATTACCGGTAACTTGACAGAAATATTGCGGCCAAAATTGGCGGAGGTAGAGTCACGTGCTGCCGGAGATCAATTTGCTATCAAAAGCCCGTCCACCCATCGTTGATTGTTGCCGGAAAAGTCAAGACCTAGGTTGAATTTGGAGAGAAGTATGGTACCCTATTTTTGTCCATAAACACACTCATTGGTAAAAGCACCCGTATGAAGTTGTTGGTGCCAAATCATAGGCTTGGTTTAAGTGGTTTGGATATTTTAATAATTTTACAAGTCAACTAATGGTCAAACCGTATGTATACTAACGGCAAGGGAGGTAAGTGAGAATATAATCAAACTCGCCATTTAAGTGAAATTATATCAAACCTCAGGGGAGGTTTCTGAAAATTGCCCTTATTAACATTGAATGATGTGAAATTGTACGGACTAGGGTGCAATTGGTATTGCCATTCAAATAATATTTTATAATTTTTTAAATAATTAATAATCTTGTATGAATTTACTTGCTTTACTTTATATTTACTAGTTTCATATAAAATTAGTAAACATAAAGTAAACAAGTAAATTCATACAAGATTATTAATTATTTAAAAAATTAACATTGCTTCTGCACAATTTTAGTGAAAAATGTTTTATTCATTTACAAAAATATAAAGAAAAAATTACTCATTAATTAAACAAAAATTGTACTAAAAAAGTGGAATAAATTTTATTGAATTGGTTTAACCATAAATTCTATATTTATTTAAGAACATTTGTATAATTTTTCCCATTTTCTATAATAATATCTGTTTATTACACAAGTTAATTAAGTGCAATTATTTATCTTGAGTCTTGACGTGGATCAAGCAAATGAATAAATAAATAAATAAATATTCTCATATTACTTGACAAATATTATGATATATCAATAAAATTATATCTAATTTTGAGTTCTATGTATGCTTCATGTAGTTTCAAACTTTTTACTTGTACTTAAGAGACCATTTAGGGTTGTTATTGCAGAAGTGTAGACGGATGCAAAATAACCTCATGTTACAACAACTATGAAAGATATTAAAATAGTTTTTTTTTTCAAAATCTAATTCTGCGAATAAATTTCATCCTTAATAAAACATCACATGTACTACATAAATGCAAAACTAGCATTATGCAATTTAATTTAAAAAAATCATTAAATATATAAGGTAATAAACATTATAATGAGTTTTTAGTTTATAAGAGCTTTTTTGTTAGTACCTTTTATTCATAAGTTTTGAGCATAATTTACAAATTTTATGTTTTATTTTGCACTTAATATTGATTTACTCGGTTTATATTATATTTGTATGTTTTCGTTTTATTTACTAATGATACATCAATTTACTAATTTTATAGTAATTTACTTGTTTTTACTTTCCTTTCACAAGTCTTATTCTTCATTTCCAAAATTTATGTTTTATTTTATTGTTAATGTTGATTTACTAGCTTTAAGTTATATTTGCAAGTTTTTGTTTTGTTTACTAGTAATACATTAATTTACTAGTTTTATATTAATTTACTTGTTTTATCCTCCATTTACATTTGTGCATTATTTTGCACCTAATGTTAATTTACAAGTTTTATATTATATTACAAGTTTTTGTTTTATTTACTAATAATATATCAATTTACGAGTTTTATATTAATTTACTCGTTTTACCTTCAATTTACAAGTCTTATGTTTAATTTCTAAAATGTATGTATTTTACAATTAATATTGATTTACAAGTTTTATATTTTATTTACATAAATTATGCTTACTTACAGTATTGATACCGTTACTTTAATCAAGGCATAATAGAATGAGCCTTCTTTCTGAAATATACTTATAAAATGAAATTTTGAAAATGTTTGAGTTGTTTAAAAAGTGAAGACGGTAAAAGAGAGTGAGAAAAAAATACATACTATGATATAATATTTAGATAAACTAAAATTATTTTTAATCATAATATATTTCAATTAATTTTTTATTATTTGAAATTTCAATTACTTTTTATTATTTAAAATTTTTATTTATAAAAAATTAGATAAAATGATTTTTAGGGAGTATCATTAATATTAGAATAAAAAATAAAAGATAAATAATAAATAAATTTTACTAATAAAGAACCTTTTAAAAATTACTAAATAATACAATTACTATTGTTGAATAAAAAATAATTAAAAAGTATTAAAGATAATTAGAATTGCATTATAAAATAAATATTGATAATGGGCCCACATAATAACAGACATGATTTTTATTTTTTTGTTCTTCAAGTGGTACTTGTGGTACCCATTTAAACAATGAAAATTGAAAATCACGAATGCCTTGTTGTCCAATTTTCTTCTCTAAAGTTAGAGAATGAGATTAAACATTCTTACTTGAAATTAAATATCATAAAATAAGTGTACCAAACAAATTTTACACTTTTTTTTCTTGGAAAATGAAAAATAGCAAAACAAAAAAATATCAAATACATGCTTATCTTCTATAAAAAAAATAATAGCCATTGGCTAATTAATCAATGGTGACAGGTATTCACAATAATATTGAGGACACTATTTGAATTCCATGACTTTTTTTTACTCATTTTCTCAGCAGTATGAAGTAAATTTTTAGAGTATTTACTAAGATGTGATAGAATTTCAAGTTAGTCTTAATATACTTTGGGTTGCTTACAAAAGTAATTATAAGTTCTCTATAATTTTAGTTATTACATGTAAGCACTTGATTGCCCACCTAAGGATTTAACCAGTTTTTAATTAATTTCATTTGACTGACTATTGGAGTTCGAATCCTACAAAGATTATAAGAAAAAAATTGATTTGGATTTTACCCATCCTTTAAAAAACACAAAAAAAAAATTGTAAGCATGTGACTATCATTATTGACAATATAGTTACGACAAGAAGTCTGCAAGAATCTCATTGCAGATTAGATTAATTTTCAAGTACTTAGAAAAAAAAAGATCACTACAATATCTCACTCAAATACTTAAAAGATGATTCATCGAGTAATTTCCATACTTATGTCCTATTTGAGATTGAGGTTGAACGGCTATAGTGTAAAAAGAATAGCACTAAAGTATTTGGTAAAAAGAATAACATTAAAGTATTTGGTAAACACTAACTGGTATAGCTTGAAAACTAAGTTGATTTGATTTTATACTTGTATGATGAAAAATTTATTATATCTTGACTAATTTTAAAAAATTATTATTTAAAAACTATATTTATTATATACTATTAACTTTTACTTTATAGTTACAATATTTTTTTCATAACAACTGTAACTCAAAAGGTACAGTACTTCAATACCAAACATGACCTTAGACCCGCGTTCTAAGATAATAGAATGATCAAAAGACAATATTTCCCTTACAAATTGCTATAGAGCCAGATAGTTCAAAAGATATAATTAAAATATTAGGGTGCATACAGTATTGTTTTCAAATCTAATTTTCTATTTTCTAAATTCAGAAAATACTAGATAAGTATTCAAAAATGATACTAAATATATTTTAAAATTTAAAAATAACATTTTCATTGTTATTTTTATTTCAAGAAAACAACATTTGGAAAACAATACCAAATAGGGCCTTAAGCTTCACAAAAAAAAAAAAATTACTTTTTTTTGTCAAAATTTTTTGAAAGATAGTGATAGTCATGGGCGGCTCTTCCTGGGCAATTATGAAGCCTTTCCTAGACCATTACTTTTCCTTTAAAATGTACCTGAGCTCATTCTAAAAAAATTAAATAAAAGAATTTGGACATATTTTTTATATATCAAAATACTTATAATTTAGTGATAATTGTACTTTTTAGTGATTTTAGAGACTCGGTTCAAATTTCAATAGCCATATAATTTTATTTCTCTACATATTTCGTTCTCAAAAACTCAAATTCTATTTTTCCTCTTAAATTTTAAAAATAATAGTAATATGTTGTTTATTTTAAATGTTGAACCTCATTATGGACATTGAAAAAAATAAATAAATAAATAAATACT
Organism: Citrus x clementina; assembly: GCF_000493195.1. Classification (NCBI taxonomy): domain Eukaryota; kingdom Viridiplantae; phylum Streptophyta; class Magnoliopsida; order Sapindales; family Rutaceae; genus Citrus; species Citrus x clementina. The sequence goes on from NW_006262022.1 coordinate 10,712,737, forward strand.
CCAACTTAAATTAAAACTTTTTGAACTAAATCCTACTTTAAGTGTTTGGGTTTAATCCATATCAGATGCTGTAATGGGTGACGCAAATAAGTGGGCCTTTGCTCGTGGTGCAGGCGAAGCTAAGGTTGGCAATTTAAGGGCCTGGGCCAGGCTTTGCCAAGCCCAGGACCAGGCCCATATAATGTTAAATAAGTCCAGGCCCTCTCAAAGCCCATTCAAGTTGAGCGGGTTTTGGACAGGCCGGGCCTGGGCCGAGCCGCGGGCCAAGCCCGAGCTTTTACGAAATTTTAAATTTTTTTTTAAAAAATAAAATTATAAATTTTCAAAATATAATTAACCAATACATAATACTACAATAGGCTAAAAACTTAAATATAATTCTCTAATACATGATTAGCAACACAAAATATAAAAATACTAACAATACAAATACCGTACACAACGTACAAATCAACCACTAATATAAAAAAAAAACTAATAGAGATTTACCGATTTAGGAATTTTGATATTTTGTGACAAAACCTTTGCCCTTTCCCTTTGCCCGATTTTTTTATTATTTTGTTTAATTATTTTTTCAATTTTTTAATATATTATACATTTTTTAATACATATATATATATATATTATACATATATATATTTTATAATACATATATTTATTTTGTAAAGCAATTAATTTTTTTTCCAATTTTATAATATATTATACATTTATATATATATATATATATTATTTATTATTTATTATAAAGCCCGGGCTTTTCATTTAGGCCCTTGACTGAGCCCATATGTTATGGGCTTTATTAACTTTGAGCCCTTACCCATAATTTCAAGCCACGGGCCGGGCTTAAAGCCCGCGGGCCTGGACCGGGCTGATGCGGGCCTGGGCCGGCCCGGGCTTTTCTGCCAACCCTAGGTGAAGCCCTTGATTTGGCCTTTTTAGTGGAGAATTATTATTCTCTAAAAATTCATTTTTTTTTAATTATAAGACCGTAGTAGATTTTCAAGTTGGCCTCAATATATTTTTGGTTGTTTCTAAAAGCAATCATAAATTCTCTTTAATATTAATTATTACATATAACCATTTAATTGATCTTTCATTAGATCTAGACGTATTCCATTACATTAACATCACGATTCACGAGTTTGTGAGGCCCGCTGTGAGTCAGTCATCATACTCCCACATCTTGTTAATTTGATAGCCCTTAGCCGCCAGTTTGGGCTAACTTTTAATTGTTCGATTGGAAAGATTTTAAAATATTTGTGAAGCATTATGCCAGTAATATAATTAAGGGAAAATGATTAACACACCCTCAGACAGAGGGATAAAAATTCTTTAACATTTTAAAAAAAGATATTTACGCTTTCATTCACTAACAGAAATAATTATTTTTAATGAAAATAGTAATTTTAATATATAATTACCGTTATACACTTCTAACACAAAAAGAAATTGTTAATTATTTAATTTGTCCATATATTGTTAATAAAATTATAAATATACCCTCATTGCTCAAATAATTGTTTAAATTTTTATCTAATTCTCTCATCAAGCAAAATAAATTTAATCCATTACTCAAGAATATAAATAAATAAAATTAGTTATTAATGCTATAAGAATAACAATTCTTTACACGTCAATCATTTTAACTTGTATAATCAACAAAATAAAAAAAAGCTGGTTACAACAATAATTACAAAAATCTTATCTTAATTGTATTAAATAACATATCCAATAAACATAAAATTTGATAATGGATTAAATTTATTTGGCTTGAAGAGAGAATTTAATAAAAAATTAAATAGAAGAATTGGTCAATGAGGGTATATTTATAATTTTATTAACAATACATAGATAAATTAGATAATTAATAATTATATTTTTATGTGGTATAAGGGTATAACGATAATTATACATTAAAATTATTATTTTTGTTAAAAATAATTTTTTTCATTAGTGAATAGGGGTGTAAGTATTTTTTGCAAAACATTAGGAAAATTTTTATCCCTTTGCCTAAATATTAAAGGTATGTTTGCTATTTTTCCTATAATTAATAAATAACATTATGACGTACCGATTATTTATCTAACCACTCTCTTGTGTGATTTTGTAAAGTTAATGACGTAAATGCTAACATATTCCATTACGTTAGCATTACGAGTTTTGAGAGGCCCGCAGAGCAATATATATACATATATAGATTGTTCGCCTAGAAACAGCAACCTCACTCAACAGAAAGTTGAGAGGATAATAGAAGGGAAATGGCGGGGGCAGTGAAGAGAATCAAGCTGGGTTCACAAGGTCTAGAGGTTTCAGCGCAAGGCTTAGGATGCATGGGCATGTCCGCCTTCTACGGGCCCCCGAAGCCCGAATCCGATATGATAGCCTTGATCCACCATGCCATTGACAGTGGCATCACTTTACTTGACACTTCCGATTCTTACGGACCTCACACAAATGAAATCCTTCTGGGCAAGGTAATGTAATTTATCTTCTGTTTCCTTCCTTTAATTTCAAAAGGGTGTGTTTGGAATTGGCAAATAATAGTATATTGGCTTTGATTAATTTGGTTTTGGGATTAGGCTCTGAAAGGAGGGTACAGAGGAAGAGTTGAATTGGCTACTAAATTTGGTATCAGATATGAGGATGGCCAGTACTCATACTGTGGGGATCCTGCTTATGTAAGAGCTACATGTGAGGCCAGCTTGAAGCGTCTGGATGTTGACTGTATTGATCTTTATTACCAACATCGCATTGACACTAAAGTCCCCATTGAAGTCACGGTTTGTCGCTTTTAATTTATATATTTGTCTCAATCATGCATGTTAAACTATATTAGTCTGTTAGCCTCTGGGTAGCTCGGCTGCCAATGAATATGAAACACAGAATATTTAAAAATACAGGCATGGGTCACTTTGATGGGTGAGGTTTCTGTTATCATGTACTAATTCTTTTACTTGTGTTGTTTTGTAAGATTGGGGAACTCAAGAAACTAGTTGAAGAGGGTAAAATAAAGTATATAGGTCTATCGGAGGCTTCTGCTTCAACAATTAGACGAGCTCACGCCGTCCATCCAATAACAGCTGTGCAGTTGGAATGGTCCTTGTGGTCACGAGATGTGGAGGAAGAGATTGTTCCTACTTGCAGGTAAGGCATTATTTGGGCCAAATGAATTGTTTTGACCTAGTTGAAAGGAAAAGAAATTATGAGTAGATGATTTAACATTTGCATGCTAACGCAATTTTGGTGGTTGCTCTGCTCAGGGAACTTGGCATTGGAATTGTTGCTTACAGTCCTCTAGGACGTGGGTTTCTTTCATCCGGGCCAAAGTTGGTTGAAAGCATTGCACAGGATGATTCTAGACATGTCCGTAAGCCTACCATGCATTTATTACCAATTTTTATGCATGTTCATTGGGCCTTAAAATGTTTTCTACCATTATTATTCGATGCCTACAAGCATGGCTAAAACCTTCTCTCAAGATACTCTACAGTGACTTGCATACTATTTTATCTTATAAACCTCTGATATTTATCTAGAACGATAGTTATAGTTCATTCTAACCAAACCCAGTAGGACTTGTTTAAGAATTCTGTTTCTTAAATATTCTACTAGTTCATTTCGATCTTCTAATTACACTGAAGTTACCTGTGTATAGATTGCATGGAGAAGATTGAGGAAAAATGAAAATTCAATTACTAACAACTGAATACACTGTAATCTTTTTCGAATTGACTTGTCTACCAAAACTTACTCGTCATTAGCTAAATGTTTGGTGTTTACTAATCATGCAGTTTTACTTTCGTCATATTTGCATTACTTGTCTTCTTTATCACACGTTCATTCTCATTTCCAGCAATACAATAATAATTCTTGTTTAGTTCTACTCTATAGTCTGAAATTCTTCATAGATTTCAATTTTGTCCCTCATATTATGCTCATTAACCTCTTCAAACATGAGCAAGGCTTTCTTTGCATTGAAAATCTGGGGAATTATCTATGCAATGACTTCGTTGATTGACAGAAAAATTTAGCATGTTGGATTCAATTTATATATATGATAATACCCCTTAAGTTTGATAGAGATAAAAAAAATGGAAAAAAATTGTTTCATTATCTCAAAACTATTACTGGGTCCTCAAGAAGTTTAATGACTCTTCCAAACTTCTACATCCTTGTGGTAGTTTCCATTTTTGTTATATTGCTTTGCCTATGCACGTTAATGTGAAATCAATTGATAAGTCTAATGAGAGTTTACTTCTTGCGAGACCTTTGTCTAACATTCCAAAATGTTTTACTATAAACATCCTCTGCCTAGGAGAAGTCCCTCAACTAGTCCTTTTTCCTTGTTTTCTGGTCTATTGAATTTTACTTAAACCTCCTCTAAAATCATGCTTTATCCAAAATGATGTTCTTTTTTAATGATTCAATTACAGTTCACTTTTGGTACTGAGCTGTTTTCTAAATCTTGCAGCTTCTACCCAGGTTCCAACCTGAAAATTTAGAGCATAACAAAAAGCTATTTGAACGTGTTAATGAACTAGCTGTAAAGAAAGGATGCACCCGATCTCAGCTTGCATTAGCATGGGTTCATCACCAAGGAGATGATGTGTGTCCAATTCCTGGAACCACCAAGATTGAAAACCTGAATCAAAATATTAAAGCTCTGTCAGTGAAACTAACTCCGGAAGAAATTGCTGAGCTTGAATCCATTGCTTCAGCAGATGCTGTACGGGGTCATCGATATGGGGGTGTCACTCCTACCTATGAAGATTCTGAAACTCCTCCACTGTCTTCATGGAAACCTTCATAAAGGGCATTGGTAGTCTGCCTTCTTAGTACCGATTTTGCAATTGCATTTAGTTCCAAGGTTTTGTTGTGGGTAAAATTACTGTATTGTGAGTAAAGATAAAGTCATCGTGTCTTCTGATAGGACACCCTATTAGTACCTTTCTGCACTTTTCACAAGTGTTTAGTGAATATTGTATTGAGTTCGTATGTAGTGTTGTGAGCAAAACTAAATCAATGTATCTTCTGCTCTTCTGCTTTGAGCAGCAAAATAATGTACTGTGTTTATACAAATATATGAGAAACAATAAATAAATCAAAATGGAGTAATATTTTTCTGAAATTTTTGGAAGTTTAGATGATCTGAATCCGGGGTGTAGCCTGGAAAAATTTCTTGAGTGGGCTAAATTTTTTCAAAATCCGAATATTATGTCGGTTAAAAATATAAATATTAAATACACTTTTGTTAATACATAAGCAAATATATTATATCTAAGAAGTAATTTAGTTATAATTAAACACTATTAAGTTGTGTCTTACCATACTTTCGAGAATTAAATTCGTCTATTATCAAATTTAAATTGATAGTGTTTATAAATTCTCTTTAAATATAGATAACAATACAATTTGATAAAAATTCCTTCTCCATCTTATTAATAAGAAATAAATTTATTATCTATTCTTATCAAGCATAAGACGAAGAACTGAAAAAGCTAAGAAAGAAAGCACGTTCTGGAATCTTGAATGAAGGAAATGCTCCTTTTTTTTCTATTTATTTATATGAATGACAAAGTTATAAATTAATATAGTGGTGCAATTGTAAATAAAATAGTGGCAATTTCGTAAACTTTGTATTGTAAATTTCCCATCCTACACGTAGCCTCGCCACCGGTCTGAATTTATTATAGCCATTATATGTTTCATCTTGTTACAATTGACATACCTCCTCAACAGAAAATTATTCAATAATTTCAGATCAATCGAATATTTTGCTGTGTTACAAAGTGGCCTCTACGAGATTACCAAATTTTTTCACAAAATTTCACATCACATTACCGAAAATTAAATTATTTCAACCAATTAATTATGCTTAGGGATGGTAAAAGCTCATGCTGGTCCCGGGTATGGCAATGCTCAAATCTGGCCCAAACATGTATTTTGAACAATCAGGCCGGACTTCAAAACTCGACACCAAATCGGATTTTTTTATATGGCCTTAAAAAATCCGAAATTTATATTTTATAATATTATATATGTATATTTTTAATTTATTTTTTTATTTTATGATTTTTGATTTTATTGTAATGAATTTGGGCTTCCAAATATGAACTTTAAGTATTCAAAATCTTAAATATATATAATTTTTAGGTCAAATGAATATAATTATTTAAAATAATATATGTTTTATATTATTTTTTTTAAATCTAGGTTCCGGGACAAATTTCAGGCTTATAAACTGAAACTTAAACCCAGCCCAGCCTCATTTATGGGCCGGATATTACTAGCCCGTGTTGCCTAGTGCAATCCGAACGAGTATTTTTAACATTTCCTGTTACTTTTCAGGCATTTCACACCTTCCATTTCTATCATCATTTTGTCCTTCAAATGCATCACCAGGTAATTGGGTATTTTTTATGGTAAATTTGATCACGTTCTCTACAGTAAATGATAAATAGATGCATTTAAGAATTAATTCATATAAAGATCAGGGGAAAAAAAAGCATATACGCCCCTCGGCAACGTAAATGTTGCCAAAGGACCCCCTTGGTTTCATAAATAATTACACAATTTTTTTTAATGATTATACCCTTCGATTTTAACAATCTAAAAATTGACTTTAAATAAATTTCTATGATAGATATAAAATATAATATTAAAATAATATAATATATAATATTATAAATATTATAAATTATTTTGAATAACAACAAAATAATTTAATATTATTAATCTATCATTTATATTTTGATTTAATAAAATCTATTTTGCATATTAATAATATTAAAATACTAGTATTTAACTTTAAAAATAATTTACAAAATCTATATTATATATCTTATTTATTACTTTTTATGTTATGTCTATATTAGCATAATTTTTAAATTAAGTTTGGATAGGATTTTCTTTTTTTAAGCCAATAAAGAATTAATTTATGAAATACCAAGTATCCATGGTGAGTCATAACAATTATAAATTTAAAGGTTTTAATCAACTTTTTATTGTTACCATTTCACTAGAATAAAATGACAGATAGATCAATAATATATAACATATTAAATAATAGGGAAATTATCACCGGTATCAAACGTACTACAACACTTTTCGCTTATATCACTCGTATATCCTAAGTTGACAAAAGAGTTCTGGCGTCCACCTTTCCGTTTACTACCGTTAAGAACTTAACAGAATTTGAGCAAAATGACTATTTTACCCTTTAAACTCAAAATGAGGTAAAAAAATAAATTTACCTTGAAAATTAATGTAAATTTTCAATACACAATTTTTTTATTTTGTTATTAACAATACATTTTTTATTAAAAAAATATGAATTATTAATGGTACATATTATTAACAATTATCCATAAAAAATATCTATCTTATACCATAAAAAATTATTAACAACATATTATTTATAATTATACATATTATACTATAAAAAATTCAAGTTGGAGCTTGGAGGAGTAGATCTTCAATAGTTTAGGTTAAATTTTAGAGGAGTAGATTCGGTTGTAAAATAGCTTTTTTTTTTCTAGTAATTATTAACAATCATTTGATAAATGAGATGACATGTCATTTTTATCAAAATATATCATATGACATGTCGTTGTTTTACTATGTAAATGGGATGACAAGTCGTTTTAAAAACAAAAGACTAGATTACCCTTATGATGTCAGCGCTCGCAAACGGCAGTTAACGGATCGGTGGATGGCAGAAGTGTTTTGTCAACTTAGGGTATATGAGTGATACACTTAAAAAGTGTTGTAGCACGTTTGATACTGGTGTCATTTAAGGATATATGCCTGATAATTTCCCTAAATAATATGATTCAACAGTTTCTTCAATCATATAAACTTTTTTATATTTTTTTCTTATAAAACATGATTTACATCTAGGGTGACTGTTGATGCTGAAATCTGCTTGCCCTTTGACCGACCAGATTCTTTCACCAACGTTTATATTATCGACTGTTTGTTCGAACCACTAAGGCTGGTATCACCCTCCTTTCTCTCACTAGACCTGCGTTCACAAAAATGGGTCAGAGACGCCGGTGGTTTTGCCGGCGTAAACCCTTCGATGCCTAAGTTAGTACAAGGTATTTACGGGAAAATAATGTAATTTGGATTCAAGAAGTTTGTTAGAAATTTGTAAGGAAATGACCTGGTTGCAATTTGGCAGCGTTTTCCCTCTCTCAGTTTTTTTCTCTCTTTCTTCATCGATTTCTTCCTTTTTTATAGCCGCTGTCCCCATGTTTTCGTTTGCCCTTCATCCCACCTTTTTCGGGTAGTGGCAGCCCCTCATGGGACTCTAACTGTTACATTGTGGGCAAACATGGATCTCGCGTGTCCTTCAACGGTTCTAGGAAAAGCGCAACTACCGCGATTCTGTGGGATCGTGTTCCCACTTCTCTGGGGATGAGTGCCGGCTATGTATATACCTCTGGTCGGTATGTTTCCCTGGTTGTATTCATCTCTGGTCGGCTCATGTTAGCCCACGTGTTCTGCTCATATCACTTTGGCTGAAGCGATCCGTGCCGGGGCGGAAATAGTAGCATGGCCGACCTGGTGCTTTTATGTACTCAACACCAGTCCCCCAGTTTCTGGTCTGGCGAGTGAAATGAGTGAAGAGTAGAAACTGATGGTCAAATCTCACCAACCCGGGGAGCTTCTCATCTGGTCTTTTGTTTGCTGGGGCGGACCTGAGGTACCATTTTTCTTTTGGGGAGATTCCGACCTGAGTATGGGCCTAAATGAGCATGTCCATTGCATATCTGGGCTTACGTCTATCTTGGCCCCTTGTAACGGTTGGTGATGTGGCACCTCCAGATTCTTCATATTTGAAATTTGAAACGACGGGCTATCTGTCCTCGATATTTGGTGAGTGAGCTGGCATCCCCATCACTTAAATGCTTTCATTTCCCCTTTTTCGTTTCAAATCCCTAGACTTACATTGTCATTGTTTTGTTATTCGTCTCTCCGTGTTATTCGTCTCTCTGTCGTTAACCTCCCCCCTTTCTGAACTTTACTCACATTCCCTGCGTCCGGAGTTTCTACTTGCTGGTTTTTTCTCTGTCACGGCAACGCTATCAGGGCCAGTTCATTTCAGGTACTGCTTTTAATCCCTTCTCTGGTTGTTGTTGATTGGGTTTCGTGTTGTCCCATTTTGTATCCGTATATTCGAGTTTTCCTTGTTTTCTTTTGGAATTCCGATATGTCAAACCGGAAAAGAAAGTTAATTGTTGATGAGAGTGATGAAGAATCAAGGAATTCAGGCCTCAACGTGTCAATACCCACAGATTTCTTAGGCCCCTCCAGTAGCGTAGGCCCTTCCCATGGCAGGGGTACCCTTGAGTACCTACGACCCTTGGTTGTCTCTCCCTCCCCCGAACTAGAGCTTGTAGGGAATAGAGGTGGACCTGCGTCGGGCTCTGGTGAGAACCACAGCTTTAGTGGGGTTGGGATCCCTGAAGGAGCTGGTGATGGTGAGGGGAGCAGTTCCGGATCGAGCGGACCTGCTAAGAAAAGGCATCTTGGCCATAGGGTGGAGGTTGATTCCTACCCTATTGATTTCATAGCTTGTGCCACCACCCCCACTGATCTATTTAAGCTTAGGAACCTCTACAACATCCCCAACGATGTTCTTCTTGTAGTTCCTGGAAAATGTGATTTCCTTAGTTGGCCTCCGAAAGGGCATGTGACGATGCATTTGGAGAGTTTCAGACTAAGAGTTCGGCTGCCCCTTCAACGTTATTTTATCAAGATACTGGGCGGTATGCACCTGGCCCCAGGTCAGCTACACCCAAATGGCTGGAGGGTTCTCTCGGCAATGTTTGTGTTGTGGGAGAGGTGCGGGTCGGAGGAGCCTTCCCTTGTTGAAGTGAAACACCTGTACCAGCTACGGAGTAGCCTGAGGGAAGCGGGCTGGTACTACTTTATATCCAGTTCTACAAAGAGGAAACCGATCACTGGGTTTCCCTCTTTATGTAAAAATTGGAAGAACAAATTCTTTTTTGCCGGGGGAAACTGGTGTCCAGCGGTTCGGTCGCTTGGTGGGGACATTTATCTTCCCACACATTTTGTCACCCCAGGTCGTTCATTTTTGCCTATGCTCTTACTCAAATTGTCACTTATCGAGTTCTTTAACCTTCTTTGCTATTTCAGAGTCGTTGGGTTTGATCGGGGGGCTTGAGGATTGATCTTTGCTTCAGGTGGAAACGGCTCTATTGAACGCGTCTACCTGCCAAGATCTCTTGTCGTCAACCAATCTGGTCGGCTCGGGCTTAGTCGACATAGCTGTTGGAATGGATAGCAAGATTCTCAGCGCTATGACCAGAAAGCGTGGTCGGACTTCGAGCAGCTCCGGCAATCCTCCTCCTCCTCCTCCTCCAAAAAAGTCCAGCGTCGGCCCTTCCAAGGCTCCTGTTCCTGCTCTGCCCCTTCCCCCAACTCGTAAGAGTGGTGGGGAGAAAGTTGCTGAAAAAAGTTCTGAGGTCAGCACTCGCTCCGGGGATCGATCTTCCCCTCTTCCGGCTCGTGATCAGGGTGATTACTTGACCCCGTATCAGAGGGATTATGAGAAGTCAGTGGGACCGAAAATGGTCCAAGACATTGAGAGTATGAATCTCAATGAATTGACTGGTTCTGTCCAGAGGGTCTCCTTCAAGCTGGTTACCATAGTTTCCTACTACAAGAACAGGGTCACGCGCCATGAAAGGAAACTCCAAGCTGAAAATCAGGACTTGAAGAAGCGGGTCGAGTTTGCTGATCGGTCGAAGGAGAAGCTGGCCGAGCTGAACAAGCAGGTTACGGAGCTGGAGGAGAAAGTTGCAATTGCTGAGTCCACTACCTCCAAGCTTGAGGGCGAGTTGGGTGACTTGAAGTCTGATCTTCAGGCCGCCCAAAGTGAAAGGGATACTCTGAGGATCGCCCTTGAGAGGGAAATCAAATCCCTGGAGGAACAGCTGGCCGAAGCGAAGGGCAAATCCGCTGACGTGGATGATCGGCTGGATGCCGAGTACGACTCTGGAGTTGCTTTCAGTTATAAGTACATTATGTCCGTGCTCAAGGAAGAATATCCCAAACTGGACATGAGCAAACTAGAGGCTGGAGTGGAGAGGTATATGGCTGAGATCGGCCAGGGAGATAAGGAGCATGGTGAGCAGGATCAGGCGGAGGCTCCTTTGGATGGGGTGCAAGAGGGGGGAGCTGGGGGACGTGCTTTTAAAGTGGGACAAGGGCCGTGCCACCTCCTCCCAGTACTGCTGATCTTCCACCTCCTGAGATAGCTGACTCTTCACCTGCTGAAGCCGTCGACCTTCCTAATCCTTAGGTCTATTTTTGTATAGACTTTAAAGTTCCATTAGTCTTGTAAACAATTAATCATTTATAAAATTTCTAGCTGCTTTCCATTGGCTCTCTTGTTTGATGTTTGCTTATGGATTGTTTTCTGCAAATTAACTTGACAATTTATCTAATCTTGCCTGCTGGTTCTTTGGTGGACCGAGCAGGAATAAGCATTTATTTGCCTGAGAAACTTTCGTAGAGTTTGCTTTTGGCCTTTCCTTGACCGAGCCGAAGCAGGCACTTACTTGCCTTAGTAAAATTTTGAGAAATTAGCTGCTGGTCTTTCGTTGACCGAGCAGAAGCAGGCACTTACTTGCCTTAGTAAAATTTTTCAGAATTTAGCTGCTGGTCTTTCGTTGACCGAGCAAAAACAGGCACTTTGTTGCCTTAGTAGATTTTTCGAAGCTTTAGTTGCTGGTCTTTCGTTGACCGAGCAGAAACAGGCACTTTGTTGCCTTAGTAGTATTTCGAAGCTTTAGCTACTGGTCTTTCGTTGACCGAGCAGAAACAGGCACTTTGTTGCCTTAGTAGTATTTCGAAGCTTTAGCTGCTGGTCTTTCGTGGACCGAGCAGAAACAGGCACTTTGTTGCCTTAGTAGATTTTTCGAAGCTTCAGCTGCTGGTCTTTCGTTGACCGAGCAGAAACATACACTTTGTTGCCTTAGTAGTATTTCGAAGCTTTAGCTGCTGGTCTTTCGTTGACCGAGCAGAAACAGGCACTTTGTTGCCTTAGTAGTATTTCGAAGCTTTAGCTGCTGGTCTTTCGTGGACCGAGCAGAAACAAGCACTTTGTTGCCTTAGTAAAAAATTTCTTATTGGGCTCGCTAGCAGGGGATTTCATGCTGAATTCATCTTTATTGAAATTTGAATGTATTACAAAAATAATGCATGCATGTGCAACAGGTCATCAGGCATTGTAACAGAAATAACTTGCCAGAGTGAGGATTTAATAGAGCATTTTGTTTACTGGAAATACTTCTTCAGGTGTTCGGCGTTCCATGACCTCTTCACGTCTCGTCCTTCTTGGTACGCTAATTTATATGCTCCTGGTCCAGTAGCTCGTATCACTCGGTATGGGCCTTCCCACATTGGGCCAAAAGCGCCATGGTTAGGATCCCTGGTGTTCTGGTTCACCTTCCTAAGTACCCAATCTCCTGCTCGGAACTGCCTCACGCGTACGTTCTTGTTGTAATAGCGCATGACCCTTTGTTGACACTGGGCCACTTTATGCGATGCCCCTTCCCTTTTTTCCTCCAGCAGGTCCAGACTTAAGCAGATCTGCTCGTCATTTTGCTTCTCAGTAAAATATTCCGTCTGATGTGTCCCCACTCCCACTTCTGCTAGGACTACCGCCTCATGACCAAAAGCTAAAGCGAACGGGGTTTCCCCTGTGGCGGTTTTGTGAGTTGTCTTGTAGGCCCACAATGCTCCTGGTAGCTCATCAACCCAAGCTCCCTTCTTCTCTCCCAATCTAGTCTTCAGGAGCTTCTTTATCACCTTGTTGGCTGCTTCCACTTGTCCGTTTGCCTGGGGGTGTGCGGGGGTGCAGAACTTCAGGTCCACCCCCAAATTTCGGCAAAATTCTCTGAAGTTGCTGTTGTCAAATTGCCTCCCATTGTCTGTGATGATGGTGTAGGGGATCCCATATCTACAGATGATATTTTTCCAAATAAAATCTGTTGTCTTTCTCTCTGTGATTTGGCTGAGGACTCCCACTTCCACCCACTTGGTGAAGTAGTCTATTGCCACAATTGCATATGTCGCCGCTCCTCGTCCCTTAGGCAACGGACCAATCAAGTCGATTCCCCATTGAGCGAAAGGCCACGGGGATGTCATAGCCGTCAGCTTTTCCGGGGGTTGTGCAAGAACCTCGGAGAAGCTTTGGCATGTTTTACAATTCTTTACCATCCTTTTCCCATCCTGGTGCATGGTTGGCCAGAAGTATCCTTGCCGGAGTGCCTTGAAGGCTAAAGTTCTTGCTCCCGAGTGATTGCCGCAAATTCCCTCATGAATCTCCCTCAGCACATAATCCGCCTCCTCATCATCCAAACATCTCAAAAGGGGCAAGGTGAACTCTCGGCGGTACAGCACTCCATCAAGTAGCGTATACCTCGTTGCTCGGCATTTTAACTTTCTTGCTTGCCTTTTGTCCTCTGGTAAAACTCCATCGCGGACATATGCACAAATCGGGTCCATCTAGGATTCTTCAGTACTTATTCTCATCACCTCTGCTTCTTCCTCTATACTTGGCGAGGTCCTCACCTCTAGTGGAACCGACTTAGGTAATTTTGGATTTGCAATGGCAGCCATCCTAGCCAACATATCTGCTCGGTAATTCTCATTCCGGGATATCTGCTTTACCTCCACCGCTTGGAAAAGCCCAACCATTTGCTTCGCCTTCTTCAAATAAAGACCCATCTTCTCTCCCCTTACTTGGAACTGATCATTGAGCTAATTACACACCAGTTGGGAATCTGCTCGAATTTCTACCCTCTCTGCTCTTAGAGCGTGTGCAAGTCCGAGCCCGGTGATAAAGGCCTCATATTCAGCTTGGTTGTTTGTGAGCTGAAATTCAAACTTCACTGCATATGTTATTTCGGTTCCATCTGGGCTCCCTATTACAACTCCTGCTCCGGATCCTTGTTCACTACATGATCCGTCAACCATTACCAACCACACCCCCTCTGGCTTCTCCTGCTCTGTTGGTTGCTCCTCCCGAATTTCTTCCCCTGTATCAGCTCAGTCAACCATAAATTCTGCCAGAGCTTGGGCTTTGATTGCCCCTCGGGGCATATAGGAGAGGTCAAATTCACTTAGTGATTTCATATGTGTTATGAAAATATGCATGTATCTAGGGGGAGCATGTATGCAGGGGGAGTTTTTGTTAAACTATTTTCAAATCATTTTTTAACTTGCATTGATTAAGGGGGAGCGTTTTCATAACAAGATTAAAGTTTTGAATGTGGTTTGTCATCATTAAAAAGGGGGAGATTGTTAGCCTATATGGCTATAAATATTGATTTTGATGATAACAAACCACATGTATTTATTGAGTAAAGATTTATGAATTGTGCTTTTATAATAAGAAAATGATGTTATGGAATTAAAGCATTTTGGACTAAAATGAAAGTAATTTTAAAATCTTTGATAGTATTTTAAATTTCAGATTTGGACCTATTTGAAACTATTTAAATGTTTTTGGACCATTCTATAATTTCACATAGTTTGGGCAAAGTTATAATTTCATAAAGTTGTGGGATTGACAAAGCATTATTCTAAAGTTCTGAAATTGGACCTTTTTGCAAACTTTCATAACGTTATGGACCACACTACAGTTTTATAAAGTTTTGGGGTCAAACTATAAATTTGGAAAAATATTCACTGTAGCAGTTACTGTAGCAAGCGAAAATCCGGATTATGACAAACGGAAGTCCGAATTTTAGGCAGAATCTATCCGAATTAAAAGCGGAATTCCGGATCCTGACAAACGGAAATCCGATTGTTGGGCAGTAAGCTACTGAGCGTAAGCGGAAATCCGGATGTGACAAAGCGGAAATTCGAATGTTCAGAAATTCAAATTTGTGGCTGTAACGGTAACATTAAGCGGAATTCCGGATGTCCATAACCGGTAATCCGGTTACGACCAAAATGTGCATAACGGGTAGTTTTTGAGCTCAAACTATAAGAACTCAAATCCAACTCATTTTCAAGATCTCCAACAAGCAAAAACAAAAAGCACACGTGATATCTTGAGCTTACAACTTGCAAAACACAAATCATTGAATTATTCATTGTTCTTCATCTTTGAATATCTACTCATTGAGTGAGTTTGATTGTAAATTTCATTTATTCATTTCATTTGTAAGAGTTTGAGTGTGTGAGACACTTGAGTGAAGAGATTGGGAGATAATCTCTTTGTTGTAAAGGTTTATTGACACCTAGAAGTCAATTGTAATCGGTTGAAGCCTCGGAAAGGCTTGGATAGTGAAATCCTCAAGCTTGGATTGCTTGGAGGTGTGGACGTAGGCGGGGATTGCCGAACCACGTAAAAATTCGTGTGTTTGTTTCTCTTCTCCCTCACTCTTTAATTATTGTGCCTTTATTAAACTTATTGCTTTCAATTTTTATTAAGGCATTAGATTGCTGCTTGTGTGGATTTGCTAGGTTTATTTTTAAATTTCCAATTCACCCCCCTCTTGGGTTGCACACTTATATTTCATTTGGTATTAGAGCTAGGTGCTCTTATTTAGATTTAACCATCTAGAGTTAAAGATCAATGGCAACTCAAAATGATTCTATATTTAGGGAAGGGCAGTCCACCACTAGACCACCTTACTTTGATGGAAACGATTACCCATATTGGAAAACTAGGATGAGAATTTACTTGCAAGCTTTAGATTATGAGATTTGGGAAATCGTTAATGATGGTCCTTTCATGCCTTTGACTAAAAATGAAGTAGGAGAAGATATTCCAAAACCTTTACGGGATTGGAATGATTTCGAAAAGAGAAAAGTTTCTCTAAATTCCAAGGCCATGAATGCCTTGTTTTGTGCTTTAGATAAGAAAGAGTTTCATAGAGTGTCTAGTTGCGAAAGTGCTAATGAGATTTGGCACAAACTTGAGGTTGTCTATGAAGGCACGAACCAAGTTAAAGAATCTAAAATAAGTAGGTACACTCGACAATACGAATTGTTCCAAATGGAACAAAATGAAAATGTGTACTCTATGTATACTAGATTCACGGACATAGTAAATACTCTAGGAGCCCTAGGAAAGACTTTTTCAAATAGCGAAAAAGTCAAGAAAATCATTAGGTCTCTACCTAAGGAATGGAGACCAAAAAGAACCGCCATTGAGGAAGCCAAGGATTTAAATGTGTTACCTATTGATGATTTGATTGGCTCTTTTATTTCATATGAAGAAGATTTGGCAGCTGAAAAAGGGCATGAGGAAAAGAAGAAGAACATTGCTCTCAAGGCTTCAAAACGTAAGAGTGATGAGGAAAGCGAAATGGATGATGAGGAGCTGGCTATGTTGGCTACAAGATTCAGAAAATTTTACAAGAAGAATAATGAGCAGAGAAAGTTTAGAGGCTACAAGAATAAGAAGGAGAAGAAGGAGCCAATCACTTGTTATGAATGCAAGAAGCCCGGACACATACGACCGGAATGTTCTCTTCTCAACAAATTCAAGAAGAAGGCTATGGTGGCCACATGGGATGATAGTGATGAGGAAACAAGTGATGGTGATGAGTGTTGAGTGTTAGAAAATGCATATTTATAAAGGAGAAAACCGTCATTTTACATTTCAAGTCTTACTAACAACCCTTACTTTTATGTATTTAACCTTCTTGTGATGTAATTACGTGTGTGTTATTTTAATTAAGTATTTTATGTATTTTAGGGGCAGTATAGCCATTTCACAATAAAGGAGAGATCAGACGGCAAAACGGACATCACTTTTGAACTCAGGACGGTCGAAAACCTTAGGAGGAGCATAAAAGGAAAAATGGCACTATTCACATGTACGGTACTATTCACGTATACGGTACTGTCTACGTTACTGTTCACGACACTGTTCACATAGACGGATCGATGACGTGGCATTGACCGATGATGTGGCATTGACTGATGAGGTGTCACGATCCTGTTGGGCTAAAATTCTTATGTACTGTTGATGGTGACGTGGCAGCATATCAGTGGACGAAAAATCTCGTGTACGGTGCATGCATCACACAGGATTATTTTCAACCAAACCGCGGATTATTTTCAACCAAACCGCATTACTGTTCATCCGGGTCAAACCGTGTTACTGTTCATCCGCGTGGTCAAACCGTGGACTGTTGACTGATGACGTGGCGCAATCCTGAGCGTCCAAACTGTTTTTAATCCGATGGCCATGATTTACTCCATGTATCTATAAAAAGGGGGCCTCTCCCCCCTAATTTGATATCTCTGAATCCATTTTTGGGATCCATTTTCTGTAATTCCCTCTCCATCTTGTATTTTCTTCATATTTTAATAAATTCCCATTTTGCCCCTAGTTCAACTATGAGTGGCTAATTTTCTTTCAAGCTTGGGTTGAAGGTGAAGTCTCAACATGTGTCATGGGCTTAATTTGGTAAATTTATTTTCTCTTCCCCTCTAGTTTTTGTGGATGTTTTGACTTCTCGTCGACAAATAATACTAATCTTGTCTAGTACCGCCTTGGTTTCACCGGCCCTCTAGTATAAGGTTATTATTATTTGGCATGATAAGCCCTTAGCACCATATTGATTAGAGCGTGGTTCATGAGGTGTGGATTCCCCCCTCATGATTTAATTGGCATTAATACGGATTATTTAGCCCATGATGCATGTTGATACGGATCCAGATACCCAAGTACGTCATTTCAATAGAATTCTCTTCAATTTATTCTCACCATTTCAATACCAATTTTAGAATTTATTCTCTCCATTTTAATTTAAGTTTTAGCATATTCCAATCATTTCCACCACAAATCCAATCACCCATTCACAAAATTAATTCAACACAATTAAAATCCACCTCCTCGTGGGATCGACACTCGTCACCATTGATCTACACTACAATAGATTCGTGCGCTTGCGAGTACATTAAAATTTGCACAACAAGTTTTTGGCGCCGTTGCCGGGGAGGTAAGTAATTTTAATTCATAGAATTAATTTTTGTGAATAATTTCTTTTATTTGTTTTCTTGTATTTTTTTTTTCTTATTAAAAAAAAAAGAGAGTAAATCTACATTTAAAGGTTAGTATTTCTTTTCTTTTTCTCTTCTTTAAAATTCTGTAATTTAATTTTCAATTTATTTTTTCTTTGTAATTTTTGTTTATTTTATTAATTTAATTTTTAGTTAATTTCACGTATTTGTTTTTGTGTATTTTTATAGTAAGGTTGTAATAGCGCAATAAGGTTAGTATCATAATTTCTCCCTTATCTTTATTTTTTATTTGTTTTGTTCCCATCTTTATTTTTTGTTTTGTTTGCATCTTTATTTTTATTTTATTTGTTTTGTATGCATGGTCGTAGGTCATTATTACCTAATCTTGAACCTATAGACCTTGAATTAGAAAAAACACTTCGCACACACAAACACGTTAAAAATAAAATGGATTTACAAGCACCACAGGAGAGGCCATTTAAGGACTATTTTAGTCCCTTAGCTAATTTGAGCACGTCATGCATAAGATACCCAAATGTAGCTGCTAGGAGCTTTGAACTAAAACCTAGTGTGCTAAATTGTCTCCCCACATTCTATGGCTTAGAAAATGAGGACCCATATAATCATCTGAATGATTTTCATGCCATTTGTCAAACATTTAAATATGAGAATTTTTCAGACGATGATGTTAAACTCAGATTATTCCCATTTTCTTTAAAAGATAGAGCTCGTTCATGGTTAAATACTTTACCTGCTAATAGCATTTCATCATGGGAACAAATGGTAACTAAATTTTTGAATAAATATTTCCCAGTGCATAAAACCAATGCTATTCGCAGGGAAATTTCAGAGTTCACACAAAGAGAGGACGAGCAGTTTTTCGAAACTTGGGAGCGATTCAATGGGCTACTCTTGAAGTGTCCACATCATGGGTACGAAAAATGGCACCAATGTCAATACTTTTTGGAGGGATTATTGCCGAATGTGCAAGAATGGCTAATGGCAACAAGTGGAGGAGAGCTAATGTCAAAAAGTGCATCAGAAATTTGGGAGTTTTTCCAGCGACAAGCGGACAATTCCCAACAACGGAGTCGATCACTCAGGAATACTAGAAGGATTAAAGGAGTGAATGAGGTTCACATTGGCGAGTCAACTTCGGGAATCAAAGAAGTCAAGGAGATGGTTGAAGGTCTTGCTCGACAAATAGCATCGTTATCGACTGCTAAATCAACAGAATCACATGACCCTGACTCATATCCAGATCAAGCCAATGCCATAGGTGTAATGAGAAAGCCATCTAATTACAACCCATACTCCAACACATATAACTCTGGATGGAGAGACCACCCCAATTTTTCATGGTCTCAAGGATTCCAACAGAATGGACCAGCAGCTCCAGCTCCACCAATGCAACAAATTCCTCAAAATCCTCAAGCCTCTCAGCCCCCATTTAGACCATTCAATCAAAACCAGAATTATTCTCAACCCAGACCATGGGAGGATGCATTTCAGAATTTTAGGAATGTTACTCACTCCACGATTGAGCAACAGAACCGCACCATTGATGGATTACGAAATGAGTTGAAAGCGGGCTTCAACTCACAAGCCCAATCAGTTTTAAGCCTGGAGAAGATGGTGGGACAACTTGCTTCTTCAGTTCAGACCTTGGCAATGACTGTTGAGAAAGGCAAGTTTCCAAGTCAACCAGTGCCTAATCCTAAAGGAGTACATGAAGCAAGTACCAGTTCACCACAGCAACATGGAGAGGTCAAAGCAGTTATGACCTTGCGAAAAGGAAAAGAAGTCGACAACAAAGTGGAGATGCCGGTAACCAAAGAAAATCAAATTGTACCTGTGAATGTTGAAGACTCATCACCGGAGGAGAAAGAAGAAACCAACCCACGAGAATACGTTCCGAAAGCTCCATTTCCTCAAAGGTTAGCGAAAGGAAAGAAGGGAAAATCCACAGGTGAGATTCTCGAAATCTTCAAATAGGTAAGTGTTAATATCCCTTTGCTTGATGCTATTAAACAAGTTCCATCTTATGCCAAGTTTCTTAAAGACCTTTGTACTAAAAAGAGAAATATGCATGTTCAAAAGAAGGCATTTTTAACAGAAAACGTTAGTTCTATACTCCAACATAAAATTCCTTTAAAATGCAAAGACCCTGGCTCCCCCACTATCTCATGTAGTATAGGGAACCACACAATTGAGAATGCTTTGTTGGATTTAGGAGCTAGTGTAAATCTGTTACCTTATTCAGTGTTTGTGAAACTTGGACTGGGAGAATTACACCCAACTCCAGTGGTGTTACAACTTACAGATCGGTCCACAAAAATACCTCGTGGTATTGTGGAGGACGTGCTTATCCAGGTAGACAAGTTTTATTTTCCTGTTGATTTCATTGTAATTGACACTCAACCAATACAGGACTCAAGGAAGCACATCCCCATTATTCTTGGCCGACCTTTCTTGGCAACTGCAGATGCTCATATTCAATGTAGGACCGGAAATATGCAATTGTCCTTCGGCAACATGACTATGGAGCTAAACATTTTCAACATTGTCAAACAACCTCACAGTGCAGATGATGGAATTGTTGATGTGGATTTAATAGAAACAATAGTTGATAATACTTTTCTTTCAAACCTTAGTGATGATCCTTTACAAACATGTTTAACTCACTTTGGTTTGGATTTTGATATTGACAGATCAGTCAATGAGGTCAACGCCCTACTTGACTCAACACCATCCATGGACACTAATAAATGGAAGTCAAGAGTTGAACAACTAGCACCATCAGAGAAGAAACTCATCACATCATCAGAATCACCACCGAAACTTGAGCTCAAACCATTGCCCAACACATTAGAATATGCGTTTTTGGGAGAAGAAAGTTCTCTGCCGGTAATCATCTCATCATCCCTTAATGACGAACAAAAAGGTAAGTTGTTGGATGTTTTGAAAGAGCATAAAGGGGCATTAGGATGGACCATAGCAGACATAAAAGGTATAAACCCTGCAGATTGCATGCATTACATTCACCTTGATGAAAATGCTAAATCTACTAGGGAAATGCAACGTCGGTTAAATCCTAATATGAAAGAAGTTGTTAGAACAGAAGTCCTTAAGCTATTAGACGCAGGTATCATTTACCCAATTTCTGATAGTTCATGGGTCAGTCCTGTACAAGTTGTCCCCAAAAAGTCAGGAGTCACAGTAGTTACGAATGCAGATAATGAATTGATACCCACTAGAGTAACTACAGGATGGCGTGTATGCATTGATTATAGAAAATTGAATTCTGTCACACGTAAAGACCATTTTCCTTTACCATTTATTGATCAAATGCTTGATAGATTAGCAGGTCATGAATTTTATTGCTTTCTAGATGGCTACTCAGGATATAATCAGATCCCCATAGCACCAAAAGATCAAGAGAAAACTACTTTCACTTGCCCTTTTGGCACATTTGCATATAGGAGAATGCCATTTGGATTATGTAATGCACCTGCTACATTTCAACGATGTATGTTGAGCATTTTTTCTGATATGGTTGAACGATTCCTTGAAGTCTTTATGGATGACTTTTCTGTCTTTGGTGACTCGTTTGATCAATGTTTACATCATCTAACGCTAGTTCTGCAGAGATGTACCGAGAAGAGCTTAGTCTTAAATTGGGAGAAGTGCCATTTTATGGTAAAACAAGGTATTGTTCTCGGTCACATCATTTCGAGCAAAGGTATTGAGGTTGACAAAGCCAAGGTGGATCTCATTTCTAATCTCCCTCCACCTAAAACAGTCAGAGCAGTAAGATCTTTCCTTGGGCATGCTGGTTTCTATAGACGTTTCATTAAAGATTTTAGCAAAGTTTCTAGACCCTTATGCAATTTACTTGCTAAGGATGTACCTTTTATCTTTAATGATTCATGTCTTATGGCTTTTGAAAAATTAAAGCAATTGTTGACATCATCACCCATCATTCAGGCCCCAAACTGGAGCTTACCATTTGAGCTTATGTGTGATGCATCTGATTATGCAGTAGGAGCAGTTTTAGGACAAAGAGTTGATCGAATTCCTCATGTTATTTACTATGCTAGTATGACATTGAATGATGCACAGTTGAACTATTCAACTACTGAAAAAGAAATGCTAGCAGTAGTGTTTGCATTGGAAAAATTTCGATCTTATCTCATTGGTTGTAAAATAATTATATTCACAGATCATGCTGCTCTTAAATATCTTCTCACAAAGAAAGATGCAAAAGCTAGACTAATTCGTTGGGTATTACTTTTGCAGGAATTTGACTTGGAATTCAAAGATAAGAAAGGCACAGAGAATGTTGTGGCGGACCACCTCTCTCCTCTCCATTTTGACACAATTACAGAATCATTACCATTGAATGAGTCATTTCCAGATGAACAATTAATGAATGTGGAAGTATTACCTTGGTATGCTGATATAGTTAATTATCTTGTTACAGGTAAACTTCCAGGGCATTGGACCAAGCAAGATAAGGCTAAATTCTTTGCAGAAATAAAGAATTTCTTTTGGGATGACCCATATTTGTTCAAGTATTGTGCAGACCAAATTGTTAGACGATGTGTCCCTGAAAATGAAATTCAGAATATTCTTTCATTCTGCCATGAACAAGCGTGTGGAGGCCATTTCAGTGCTAAGAAAACAGCTACAAAAGTTTTACAATGTGGTTTCTATTGGCCAACTATATTTCGAGATGCTTACACTTTCTGTTCTTCATGTGATAGGTGTCAACGAATGGGGAGCATTACACGAAGAAACATGATGCCACTAAATCCAATTTTAGTGGTTGAGATTTTTGACGTATGGGGTATCGACTTCATGGGACCCTTTCCCCCTTCTTTTGGCCATCAATACATATTGGTTGGTGTTGACTACGTCTCGAAATGGGTAGAAGCAATTCCATGTAGGACCAATGATCACAAAGTGGTGATAGGATTTTTGAAAAGCAACATTGTTTCACGCTTTGGATTCCCTCGAGCGATAATCAGTGATGGTGGTGCCCACTTTTGTAACAAAGCATTCAAGGCTCTTTTGACAAAGTATTCAATCACACACAAAGTGGCGACCCCGTATCATCCGCAAACCAGTGGCCAAGTTGAGATCTTCAATCGAGAAATAAAGCACATATTAGAAAAGACGGTGAGGCCGGACAGAAAAGATTGGTCATTAAGACTTGATGATGCCTTATGGGCATATAGAACGGCTTTCAAGACCCCGATTGGGATGTCACCCTACAGGCTAGTGTATGGAAAAGCTTGCCACCTACCTGTCGAACTCGAGCATCGTGCATATTGGGCTATTAAGAAATTCAATTTTGACATGCAGCAAGCCAGCTCAGAAAGAAGATTACAGCTGGCAGAACTTGAAGAAATTCGCAATGATGCATACGAAAATACCAAGATTTACAAGCAACGAATGAAAGTCTTCCATGATAAGCAAATTATGAGAAAATCGTTCACTCCAGGTCAGAAAGTGCTTTTATTCAATTCTCGCTTGCACCTATTCCCAGGTAAGTTACGCTCTCGTTGGTCTGGTCCCTATTGTTCATACTGTTTTTCCACATGGGGCAATTGAAATTAAGGACCCAAAGAACGGTGTCACGTTTAAAGTTAATGGTCAAAGATTAAAGCCATATCTAGAATACCAACCACATGGAGAAGACACCGAAATAAATTTGAGTGACCCACCAGATTTGAATTGATTTTTTCTTTTTGTTGATTTGATTTTTCTTTCTTTCTTTTTATTATTCTTTTGCTAATTGAAATTATTTTTGCATAAGTGTGTTTGTTTTACCATTAAGTTTTTTTTTCTTATCATTGTTAATCATGAGTACCATACTTAGACCGTTCCTCCTGAACATTCTTAAACCACTTCAACGTGTCAAAACTCATCTCAAAAAGCAGATTCAATTTTGTAAAACACAACGCATTTGGGCTCTACAACCACCAGAGTTAGTAGCTTATGTTGAGGGTTTAGAACGCCAACTCAGAGACATTGAGAGAAGTGTTTACGACATCCAGTTGGAGCTTGAGGTAAATTCAATAAGAGGACGATTTTAATTTTCTTTGTGTGTTTTGATTTGTTTTTCTGTTTGTGTGCTTTAGTTTGTTACCCCGGTGAAGTGGCGGATAACGGTACTCCGTGACAATCAAGTCGGTTACTTCAGTTTCCCACAATAACTGACATTCTGAGGCGAAAGTATGGACAGAAACGAGATTCTAGCGAAGCTTCACAAGCGATTCCCTTCACTTCCTCAAAATGCCCTCCTTATGATCTATAAAGCTCGGTCCGAACGCATGCGATTACTCATGAAGAATAACATACCTGCTGACATCCGTTGGTTAATCGAGGCTAAAGTACGATCGGCAGGTGAGTTACCTCCAAAATTTATTGCATTCATGCCTGGTTGTGGTAAAGGAAATTATGCAAGAAAACGACGAGCTCGAAGAATTTCTGTTGCTTGTCATAAGTGTGCCAGAATGAGTTGCAATAGAAACCCATGTTCTTTAGGAATGGTGTCTGATAACAGGGAAGATAAGATTCAATTCATTAGGGATGGCTTGAATAAGGAGTCATTGGATGATATCCTTTTGTCTCTTGAAACGCATCCCAGTGGATATGTGCAAGGAGCGATTCTCCAGTTATGGCCATTATTCCAGAAAGAGCATGCACGATATAGTCTCGGGAATCTGACTATAAACGACCTTGTTTGCCAGTTTATAAGAAAACTGGATAGGAAGCCTATCCTCGACCCATAGAGGGCGTTCAAGCCGTTTTTGGACGTAGAACCAGATGAAGATGTGAGCCACAGTCGCAACTACCTGTAAATATCCTTTCACTTTACTGTTATTTTATTTCACTATTGTTTTATTGTGTGCATTATTGTCTTTAAAAATTTTATTACTGTTTGCTTTTTCCTTATTACTGTTTTCTTTTTCCCTTTTACTGTTTCCTTTTTGACTAGCGAGCCACGTGCTTTACGCGTTATTTGACACTGACATGTTACCTCATACATAACTGTGATCCACTGTCACCAAGATTCTTAAATGTGATTTCCTTTTTGTCAAGCACTCACAAATTGTTTTCGAGAAGTATCACAATGGCAGCTACTCCCAATAGACAATTCAAGAACATTTGTGTGCTTTCTGGATTTACCTATGGCAAACATAAAGAGTTCATTGAGGCAGCTATAGATCTTGGTCGAAGCATAGCAGCGAGAAAATTACATTTGGTGTATGGAGGAGGTAACCGAGGGTTATCAAAAATGGTCTCAGAAGCAGCTTTTATCAGAGGAAGTCAAGTGTTAGGCATCATCCCAAGAGTCCTAAAACCATTGGGCAGTTCGTCTGACTCATCAACTGGAGAAGAGTTAGTCGTCTCAGGTATGCAAGAAAGAATAACTGAAATGCTTAATCATGCTGATGCTTTTATTTTCCTTCCAGGAGATCTTGCAACACTAGAGGCACTTATGACACTAGCATCTTGGGCCCATCTACACATTCACCAGAAACCCATCGGTTTGTTAAATGTCAATAACTTTTATGATGGCTTTATCGCATTTCTTAACCATGCAATAAAAAACTATTTCATTCCTTCTAATGTGAAAAAACTCTTTATTTGTGCTCACACTGCTAATGAGCTACTTGATATGTTACAAGCTTATAAACCGGAGCCAGACCCCTGGACCTTTGTGTTGGAGCGACCAACTAATGATGGTAACAGTAGCCGCAGTAAGAAGTACAAATTAGATTTAACTCTCCGCCTGTAAATATTTTCTTCTGTGTTGCACCACCCAGGTGATGTCTTCTAAACTCTACTTATTTCCTTTCAAACATTGAGGATAATGTTTCGTTCAGGTTGGGGGGAGGGAATAGTCGACAATTGTGGAATCTTGGTTAAGTTTTTACTAATTTTTTGTTGTAGAAACTAACTGTTGCTAACTTTTTGTGTTGAAGATGGCTGAATATGGAGTGTAGTTACTCTAGAAACGCATCTTCATTGTTCGAAAAAAAAAATAATAAAAATTCTTTTTCTTTATTAAGTTTTGATGTTCATTTTTCTTCTTCTTTTTATTTTCTCCTCTATAAATATACATTTTCCAACTTTTGAGTCGAAGATGGCTGAATATGGAGTGTAGTGCCTCTAGAAACGCATCTTTAAAAAAAAAAAACCATTTTCTTTTCCTATCATTTTAAGTGTAACTTTTCTAATTAGTTTTTCTACATCATTTTCGCATTTCTGCATGCATATTTTCCTTTCATGCTTAGAATAGGTTGGGGGGTAGAATGTTGTTAAAAAAAAAAAAATTGTGTTATTTGTTTTAACATTGGATGACATGATTAATTTCAAATTTTAGTATTTGTATTATCTTTGGTCTTAAGTGATGTTACGCTATGTTTGCTACTTTACATGTTGATGTCGGAGACAAATATGAGTTGCTTGAAGGAATGAACATGTCATAAATAAGTGCCAAGTGAGTTGTTGAGCCTATCATTTTCTTGGAGAGTAACCCTTTTGCCCATTCTCTATACAGCTTAGCAGTTTATTATTTTATACACGATCTCTAGATTTCTTTTGAGTTAACCCTTTAAAAAAAATGGTAAAATTAAAAAAAAAAAGAAAAAAATGTGTGTTACTACATTGGGAGGCCCATCTAACTAGTAGATATGGATAATTATTTAGAGCCCTAAAAGACGATGGAAAGGCCATCTTTGATCCGTTTGAGCCTTTCTAGCCATCCTTGTTATTAAATATCCATAGTTACCCCTTTTGAGCCTTTAAAAAAAAAAAAAAAAAACCTTTTCTTTGTCAACTTATCATCTTGACCCACTCCGATTTGGAGTATTACCCAATGTCTTTTAAGTTCCATCCCTATTTATGTTTGAGAAAATGTAAATAATTATGTTGTTCAGTGAAGTTATGCCAAATAAAAGCAAAAAAAAAAAAAAACAAAACAAAACAAAAGTTGTTGTTTCAAAAGAATAAAAATAACAATAATAGGTGAAATCCACCTTGCAACTTCCAAAAAAAAAAAAAATCTGCATTTTTCTCAAACATACACTTTGTTTTCCTTATTTCCTTTCTTTGTTAGCCATATCCCTAGCCTACGTTACGTCCTAATAAAAGTCCTTCTTGATTTTAGGGAACTATAGTTTGAAGTAGAAGCTAATTATATGGGCTAAAAAGATGTAGTGATGCATAAAAAAAAAAAAGATAAATAAAGTGGGTTGACTAACATTTTATTTGACTTGAGATCGTATTATTTCTAAGCTGAGGGCATATTTATTTCATCTTGGTGAGAGCATGTGATATCATTTCTTTATTATTTTCTCTCTCAATTACCATTCATTGGAGTGACTATTTTTATTGGGATTAATTTATTTGTGAGAGTGTCACTACTTCCAGTGAGATTTTGGGGTTTGACATGTCATTCTTGAGAGTAGCTAAAACAAAGTCTACTGGGCTAATTCATATGGATGGTTGATGTGGGTGTGATGTTGCTTTAGACTGGAGATAATGCTTATACTTTTATTTGAGTGTTATCATTAATCTGATGGAATAAATACGAGTGTTTCTAAAAAAAAAAAAAAAATCATTTTGAATTTGAATTTTGTTTTCGCTTTATTTGCTAGGGACTAGCAATAAGCTGGTTGGGGGGTGTGTTGAGTGTTAGAAAATGCATATTTATAAAGGAGAAAACCGTCATTTTACATTTCAAGTCTTACTAACAACCCTTACTTTTATGTATTTAACCTTCTTGTGATGTAATTACGTGTGTGTTATTTTAATTAAGTATTTTATGTATTTTAGGGGCAGTATAGCCATTTCACAATAAAGGAGAGATCAGACGGCAAAACGGACATCACTTTTGAACTCAGGACGGTCGAAAACCTTAGGAGGAGCATAAAAGGAAAAATGGCACTATTCACATGTACGGTACTATTCACGTATACGGTACTGTCTACGTTACTGTTCACGACACTGTTCACATAGACGGATCGATGACGTGGCATTGACCGATGATGTGGCATTGACTGATGAGGTGTCACGATCCTGTTGGGCTAAAATTCTTATGTACTGTTGATGGTGACGTGGCAGCATATCAGTGGACGAAAAATCTCGTGTACGGTGCATGCATCACACAGGATTATTTTCAACCAAACCGCGTTACTGTTCATCCGGGTCAAACCGCGTTACTGTTCAAAGTCGGGTCAAACCGTGTTACTGTTCATCCGCGTGGTCAAACCGTGGACTGTTGACTGATGACGTGGCGCAATCCTGAGCGTCCAAACTGTTTTTAATCCGATGGCCATGATTTACTCCATGTATCTATAAAAAGGGGGCCTCTCCCCCCTAATTTGATATCTCTGAATCCATTTTTGGGATCCATTTTCTGTAATTCCCTCTCCATCTTGTATTTTCTTCATATTTTAATAAATTCCCATTTTGCCCCTAGTTCAACTATGAGTGGCTAATTTTCTTTCAAGCTTGGGTTGAAGGTGAAGTCTCAACATGTGTCATGGGCTTAATTTGGTAAATTTATTTTCTCTTCCCCTCTAGTTTTTGTGGATGTTTTGACTTCTCGTCGACAAATAATACTAATCTTGTCTAGTACCTCCTTGGTTTCACCGGCCCTCTAGTATAAGGTTATTATTATTTGGCACGATAAGCCCTTAGCACCATATTGATTAGAGCGTGGTTCATGAGGTGTGGATTCCCCCCTCATGATTTAATTGGCATTAATACGGATTATTTAGCCCATGATGCATGTTGATACAAATCCAGATACCCAAGTACGTCATTTCAATAGAATTCTCTTCAATTTATTCTCACCATTTCAATACCAATTTTAGAATTTATTCTCTCCATTTTAATTTAAGTTTTAGCATATTCCAATCATTTCCACCACAAATCCAATCACCCATTCACAAAATTAATTCAACACAATTAAAATCCACCTCCTCGTGGGATCGACACTCGTCACCATTGATCTACACTACAATAGATTCGTGCGCTTGCGAGTACATTAAAATTTGCACAACAATGAGCAACAAGAAATGACAAATTTAGCTCTCATGGCCATAGGGGAAGAATCATGTGATGAACGTGATGAGGTAAGTGTTCTTCCTACATATGATGAATTGCATGATGCTTTTAATGATTTGCATGATGAGTTAATGAAGATTGGTAAAAAGAATATTTGTCTTAAAAAGAAGATGATAGAGCTTAAGAATGAAAATGATTCATTTAGTGCAAAGATTACATGCCTTGAATTAGAAAATAAAACATTGCATGATAGTATTGCATTATTTGAGAATTCTAGCACTTCACATGAGCACTTAGAGTCACACATGAATGACTTGAAAAATGAGAATGAAATGCTTAGAAGGAAGAGTAATGAACTAAATGAAATTATGCTAAAATTCACAAATGGGCAAAAGATGTTGGACAATTTGCTAAACTCACAAAAATGTGTATTTGACAAAAGTGGCATAAGTTATAAACCGAATTTGAAACAAAAATTTTACAAGAGTTATTTTGTGAAGAATACATCTATTAACAATAAAATTGTATGTCATTATTGCAATCAAGATGGCCATATGAAAAATAGATGTGCAGTGAAGAGAAATGCATATTATGTCATGAACAAGTTTGTGGAGGCCATTTCAGCGCTAAGAAAACAGCGACTAAAGTTTTATAATGTGGTTTCTATTGGCCATCTATATTTCGAGACGCTTACACTTTCTGTTCTTCATGTGATAGGTGTCAACGAATGGGGAGCATTACACGAAGGAACATGATGCCACTAAATCCAATTTTAGTGGTTGAGATTTTTGACGTATGGGGTATCGACTTCATGGGACCCTTTCCCCCTTCTTTTGGCCATCAATACATATTGGTTGCTGTTGACTATGTATCGAAATGGGTAGAAGCAATTCCATGCAGAATCAATGATCACAAGGTGGTGATAGGATTTTTGAAAAGCAATATTGTCTCACGCTTTGGATTCCCTCGAGCAATAATTAGTGATGGTGGTGCCCACTTTTGTAACAAAGCATTCAAAGCTCTTTTGACAAAGTATTCAATCACACACAAAGTGGCAACTCCGTGTCATCCGCAAACCAATGGCCAAGTTGAGATTTCCAATCGAGAAATAAAGCACATATTAGAAAAGACGGTGAGGCCGGACAGAAAAGATTGGTCATTAAGACTTGATGATGCCTTATGGGCATATAGAACGGCTTTCAAGACCCCGATTGGGATGTCACCCTACAGGCTAGTGTATGGAAAAGCTTGCCACCTACCTGTGGAACTCGAGCATCGTGCATATTGGGCCATCAAGAAATTCAATTTTGACATGCAGCAAGCCAGCTCAGAAAGAAGATTACAGTTGACAGAACTTGACGAAATTCGCAATGATGCATACGAAAATGCCAAGATTTACAAGCAACGAATGAAAGTCTTCCATGACAAGCAAATTATGAGAAAATCTTTCACTCCAGGTCAGAAAGTGCTTTTATTCAATTTTCGCTTGCACCTATTCCCAAGTAAGTTACGCTCTCGTTGGTTTGGCCCATTTATTGTTCATACTGTTTTTCCACATGGGGCAATTGAAATTAAGGACCCAAAGAACGGTGTCACGTTTAAAGTTAATGGTCAAAGATTAAAGCCATATCTAGAATACCAACCACATGGAAAAGACACCGAAATAAATTTGAGTGACCCACCAGATTTGAATTGATTTTTTTTTTCTCTTTTCGTTGATTTGATTTTTTTCTTTCTTTATATTATTCTTCTGCTAATTGAAATTATTTTTGCATAAGTGTGTTTGTTTAATTATTAAGTTTTCTTTTATCATTTTTAATCATGAGTACCTTACTTAGACCGTTCCTCCTGAACATTCTTAAACCACTTCAACGTGTCAAAACTCATCTCAAAAGGCAGATTCAATTTTGTAAAACACATCGCATTTGGGCTCTACAACCACCAGAGTTAGTAGCCTATGTTGAGGGTTTAGAAAGCCAACTCAGAGACATTGAGAGAAGTGTTTACGACATCCAGTTGGAGCTTGAGGTAAATTCAATAAGAGGACGATTTTAATTTTCTTTGTGTGTTTTAATTTGTTTTTCTGTTTGTGTGCTTTAGTTTGTTACCCCGGTGAAGTGGCGGATAACGGTACTCCGTGACAATCAAGTCGGTTACTTCAGTTTCCCATAATAACTGATATTCTGAGGCGAAGGTATGGACAGAAATGAGATTCTAGCGAAGCTTCACAAGCGATTCCCTTCACTTCCTCAGAATGCCCTCCTTACGATCTATAAAGCTCGGTCCGAACGCATGCGATTACTCATGAGGAATAACATACCTGCTGACATTCGTTGGTTAATCGAGGCTAAAGTACGATCGGCAGGTGAGTTACCTCCAAAATTTATTGCATACATGCCTGGTTGTGGTAAAGGAAATTATGCAAGAAAACGACGAGCTCGAAGAATTTTTGTTGCTTGTCATAAGTGTGCCAGAATGAGTTGCAATAAAAACCCATGTTCTTTAGGCATGATGTCTGATAACAGGGAAGATAAGATTCAATTCATTAGGGATGGCTTGAATAAGGAGTCATTGGATAATATCCTTTTGTCTCTTGAAACGCATTCCAGTGGATATGTGCAAGGAGCGATTCTCCAGTTATGGTCATTATTCCAGAAAGAGCATGCACGATATAGTCTCGGGAATCTGACTATAAACGACCCTGTTTGCCAGTTTATAAGAAAACTGGATAGGAAGCCTATCCTCGACCCATAGAGGGTGTTCAAGCCGTTTCTGGACGTAAAACCAGAGGAAGATGTGAGCCACAGTTGCAACTACCTGTAAATATCCTTTTACTTTACTGTTATTTTTGTTTTATTGTGTGCATTATTGTCTTTAATAATTTTATTACTGTTTTTTTTTCTTATTACTGTTTACTTTTTCCTTTTTACTGTTTCCTTTTTGACATGCGAGCCATGTGTTTTACGCGTTATTTGACACTGACATGTTACCTCATACACAACTGTGACCCACTGTCACCAAGACTCTTAAATGTGATTTCTTTTGTCGAGCACTCACAAATTGTTTTTGAGAAATATTCCAATGGCAGCTACTCCAACTAGACAAGTCAAGAACATTTGTGTGCTTTCTGGATTTACCTATGGCAAACATAAAGAGTTCGTAGAGGCAGCCATAGATCTTGGTCGAAGCATAGCAGCGAGAAAATTACACTTGGTGTATGGAGGAGGTAACTGAGGGTTATCAAAAATGGTCTCAGAAGCAGCTTTTATCAGAGGAAGTCAAATGTTAGGCATCATCCCAAGAGTCCTAACACCATTGGGCAGTTCGTCGGACTCATCAACTGGAGAAGAGTTAGTCGTCTCAGGTATGCAAGAAAGAATAACTGCAATGCTTAATCATGCTGATGCTTTTATTTTCCTTCCAGGAGATCTTGCAACACTAGAGGCACTTATCACACTAGCATCTTGGGCCCATCTGCACATCCACCAGAAACCCATCGGTTTGTTAAATGTCAATAACTTTTATGATGGCTTTATCGCATTTCTTAACCATGCAATAAAAAACTATTTCATTCCCGCTAATGTGAAAAAACTCTTTATTTGTGCTCACATTGCTAATGAGCTACTTGATCTGTTACAAGCTTATAGACCGGAGCCAGACCCCTAGACCTTTGTGTTGGAGCGTCCAAATAATGATGGTAACAGTAGCAGCAGTAAGAAGTACAAATTAGATTTAACTCTCCGCCTGTAAATATTTTCTTCTGTGTTGCACCACCCAGGTGATGTCTTCTAAACTTTACTTTTTTCCTTTCAAACATTGAGGACAATGTTTCATTCTGGTTGGGGGGAGGGAATAGTCGACAATTGTGGAATCTTGGTTAGGTTTTTACTGATTTTTTGTTGTAGAAACTAATTGTTGCTAACTTTTTGTGTTGAAGATGGCTGAATATGGAGTGTAGTTACTCTAGAAACGCATCTTCATTGTTTAAAAAAAAAAAAAAATTCAAAAAAAAAAATTAAATTAGACATTTTCTTTTTCTTTATTAAGTTTTGATTTTGATTTTTCTTCTTTTTAATTTCTCCTCTGTGAATATACATTTTCCAACTTTTGAGTCGAAGATGGCTGAATATGGAGTGTAGTGCCTCTAGAAACGCATCTTCTTAGTAAAAAAAAAAAACCATTTTCTTTTTCTATCATTTTAAGTGTACTTTTTCTAATTTGTTTTTTTTTTGCATCATTTTCACATTTCTGCATGCATATTTTCCTTTCATGTTTAGAATAGGTTGAGGGGTAGAATTTTGTTTAAAAAAAAAATTGTGTGATTTGTTTTAACATTGGATGACATAATTAATTTCAAATTTTAGTATTTGTATTATCTTTGGTCTTAAGTGATGTTACATTATGTTTGCTACTCTACATGTTGATGTTAAAGACAAATATGAGTTGCTTGAAGGAATGAACATGTCATAATAAGTACCAAGTGAGTTTTTGAACCTATCATTTTTCTTGGAGAGTAACCCTTTTGCCCATTCTTTATATAGCTTAACAGTTTATTATTTTATATACGATCTTTAGATTTCTTTTGAGTTAACCCTTAAAAAAAAAAATGTGTGTTTCTACATTGGGAGGCCCATCTAACTAGTAGATATGGATGATTATTTAGAGCCCTAAAAGACGATGGAAAGGCCATCTTTGTCCCGTTTGAGCCTTTTTAGCCATCCCTTTTGTGATATATCCATAGTTAACCCTTTTGAACCTTTAAAAAAAAAACATTTTCTTTGTCAGCTTATCATCTTGACCCACTCCGATTTGGAGTATTACCCGATGTCTTATAAGGTCCATCACCTATTTATGTTTGAAAAAATGTAAATAATTATTTTGTTCAGTGAAGTTGTGCCAAATAAAAGCAAAAAAAAAAAAACAAAAACAAAACAAAAGTTGTTGTTTCAAAAGAATAAAAATAACAATAATAGGTGAAATCCACCTTGCAACTTCTAACAAAAAAAAAATTCTCTGCATTTTTCTCAAACATACACTTTGTTTTCCTTATTTCCCTTCTTTGTTAACCATGTCCCTAGCTTACGTTACGTCCTAATAAAAGTCCTTCTTGATTTTAGGGAACTATAGTCCAAAGTAGAAGCTAGTTATATGGGCTAAAAAGATGTAGTGATGCATAATTAAAAAAAAAAGATAAATAAAGTGGGTTGACTAACATTTTATTTGACTTGAGATCGTATTATTTCTAAGCTGAGGGCATATTTATTTCATCTTGGTGAGAGCATGTGATATCACTTCTTTATTATTTTCTCTCTCAATTACCATTCATTGGAGTGACTATTTTTATTGGGTTTAATTTATTTGTGAGAGTGTCACTACTTCCAGTGAGATTTTGGGGTTTGACATGTCATTCTTGAAAGTAGCTATAACAAAGTCTACTGGGCTAATTCATGTGGATGGTTGATGTGGGTGTGATGTTGCTTTAGACTGGAGATAATGCTTATACTTTTATTTGATTGCTATCATTAATCTGATTGAATAAACACGAGTGTTTCTAAAAAAAAAAAAATCATTTTGAATTTGAATTTTGTTTTCGCTTTATTTGCTAGAGACTAGCAATAAGTTGGTTGGGGGGTGTGTTGAATGTTAGAAAATGCATATTTATAAAGGAGAAAACCGTCATTTTACATTTCAAGTCTTACTAACAACCCTTACTTTTATGTATTTAACCTTCTTGTGATTTAATTACATGTGTTTTATTTTAATTAAGTATTTTATGTATTTTAGGGGCATTATAGTCATTTCACAATAAAGGAGAAATCAGACGGCAAAACGGACATCACTTTTGAACTCAGGATGGTCAAAAACCTTAGGAGGAGCATAAAAGGAAAAATGACACTATTCACATGTACGGTACTATTCACGTGTACGGTACTTTATATGTTACTGTTCACCACACTGTTCACATTGACGGATGATGACGTGGCATTGACCGATGATGTGGCATTGACTGATGAGGTGTCACGATCCTGTTGGACTAAAATTCTTATGTACTGTTGATGGTGACGTGGCAGCATATCAGTGGACGAAAAATCTCGCGTACGGTGCATGCATCACATAGGATTATTTTCAACCAAACCGCGTTACTGTTCATCCGGGTCAAACCGCGTTACTGTTCAAAGTCGGGTCAAACCGTGTTACTGTTCATCCGCGTGGTCAAACCGTGGACTGTTAATTGATGACGTGGCGCAATCCTGAGCGTCCAAACTGTTTTTAATCCGATGGCCATGATTTACTCCATGTATCTATAAAAAGGGGGCCTCTCCCCCCTAATTTGATATCTCTGAATCCATTTTTGGGATCCATTTTCTGTAATTCCTTCTCCATCTTGTATTTTCTTCGTATTTTAATAAATTTCCATTTTGCCCATAGTTCAATTATGAGTGG
Organism: Citrus x clementina; assembly: GCF_000493195.1. Classification (NCBI taxonomy): domain Eukaryota; kingdom Viridiplantae; phylum Streptophyta; class Magnoliopsida; order Sapindales; family Rutaceae; genus Citrus; species Citrus x clementina. The sequence continues at coordinate 10,748,293 of NW_006262022.1, forward strand.
CTAATTTTCTTTCAAGCTTGGGTTGAAGGTGAAGTCTCAACATGTGTCATGGGCTTAATTTGGTAAATTTATTTTCTCTTCCCCTCTAGTTTTTGTGGATGTTTTGACTTCTCGTCAACAAACAATACTAATCTTGTCTAGTACCGCCTTGGTTACACCGGCTCTCTAGTATAAGGTTATTATTATTTGGCACGGTAAGCCCTTAGCACCATATTGATTAGAGCGTGGTTCATGAGGTGTGGATTCCCCCCTCATGATTTAATTGGCATTAATACGGATTATTTAGCCCATGATGCATGTTGATACGGATCCAGATACCCAAGTACGTCAATTTAATAGATTTTCTCTTCAATTTATTCTCTCAATTGCAATTCCAATTTTAGAATTTATTCTCGCCATTTTAATTTAATTATTAGCATATTCCAAATCATTTCCACCATAAATCCAACTACCCATTTACAAAATTAATTCTATATATAATTAAAATCCACCTCCTCGTAGGATCGACACTTGTCACCATTAGTCTATACTACAACAGATTCGTGCGCTTGCGAGTACATTAAAATTTGCACAACATGACCCGCTGTCGAATCCACCAATTGGTCTATCTTTGGCAGAGGAAAACTGTCTTTCGGGCACGCCTTATTAAGATCTGTGAAGTCCACACACATTCTCCACTTCCCGTTGGCCTTCTTCACCAGTACTACATTAGAAATCTAATCCGGGTACTTGGCCTCCCTTATAAATCCTGCTTTCAACAGCTTCTCCACCTCGGTGTTTATGGCCTCGTACCTTTCCTGGTTAAAGCATCTCCTCTTCTGTCTCACCGGCCTTGCCCCCTTCTTGATTGCCAACTTGTGGCAAGCTACCCTGCGATCAATTCCTGGCATGTCCCCGTGAGACCAGGCGAATATATCTACATGGGACTGTAGGCACTTTACCAGCTCGTCCTTTATTGTCCCGACCAGTCCTGATCCGATCTTAACCACTCTGCTCGGGTCGCTTCTGCATATAACAATCTCTTCTAGCTTTTCAACAGGTTCTTGGTGGCCCTTTTTAGAATCTCCTCGATTATCCAGAGAAGTAACCTGTAATGTCTCCTTGGCTGCTGTAGCATAACAGCTCCTTGCCATCCTCTAGTCGCTTTTTACAATGCCTACCACTCCATTTACTCTGTACTTTAGCGCTAAATAATGCGTTGACACAACGCATTGGCTTATCCTCATGAACGGTCTCCCCAATATCATCTGATAAGGGCTTCTTTCCTCTACCACAACGAAGTCCAGCATCACCGTTCTTTCAAACAGCTTTGTCCCCACAGTAATTGGGAGTTCAATGATCCCCAATGGAGTTAATCGTCCCCTTCCAAATCCTTTTAAGGATGTATTCGTCCGCTCCAGCTTTAAATCTGAAATCCCCATATCATCTAGGGCTGACTTAAATAGAATGTCAACTGAACTGCCCGTGTCCACCAGTATTCGCCGCAATTCTGTGCTAGCCACTATTGCTTTAATCACTAGTGCATCCTCATGAGGATACAAAATACCCTCCTCGTCATCCTCCGTCCACATAATGGGAACTTGCCGTACCTTCGCCTTCTTGGCCGCTGGCAAATTTAGAAGCACCTCTTTGCCAGTCATGGCGTATCTCCCATAGTTCTTCCGTGCTCTATTCGAATCCCCAGCCAATGTTGGCCCCCCAGCTATCACATGGATGGTCGGCTGTTCACCTCCCAGACCCCTCTGAACTTCTTCATCCCGTGTATACTGTGATTCGATGATCGAGGACACCCCCTCTACATACTCATCCAAGTACCGGTTCCGCACTAAGTCTTCCACCTGAATCTTCAGGTCACGACATTGGTCGATTGTGTGACCATGAGTGTCGTGGAACTTGCAGAATCTGTTCTTATCCCATCGGTGAGCCGGTTTTATTATAGGTCACGACATTGGTCGATTGTGTGACCATGAGTGTCGTGGAACTTGCAGAATCTGTTCTTATCCCGTTGGTGAGCCGGTTTTGTTATAGGGGTTGGAGGGTACAGCAGGTCTCGTCATTCGATCCTCTCATACAATTCCTCCATGGAGATCTTCAATGGAGTGTACTGTCTATATGCCAAGCTTTGGTCTATCAGTTGAACTGCTCGGCTATCCTGAATGTCATCTCGGGCTGGTATAGTCGCTAGCTGGTCTGGTCTTCCTGCCCTGGAACCACTTGTATGTAACGCTCTGGGAGCGTTGTGATAAGGGCGGGCAGCCATCTGCCTGAATTCTCGTTGCTGCTCCGAGAATGAAGTACGCGGAGGTTGGGCTCGGCTGTGTTGGAACTGTTATGGTCTCCGAGCTACAGGGTAAGGGCGGGACCGAGCTGATATTCCGCCCATAGCTGAGGATTCCCCAGCTCGCTTTCCCGATCCGCTCCCACTCGGGGTTCTCCTTTCCTTTCTTCTCAGCTCCTCCAGCTGTTCACTTTTTATCCTCGCCGACTTTTCCTCTTCAATTTCAATGTCTCTCTTTGCCTGCTCATACCCCGCTGAGTAATTCTGTACCAAGGGACTTCTCAGGTTATACCATAGCCGGCCTATCCTCACTCCCTCCTTTAATCCCCTCAATGTCTGCGGGTGATTGAAGGCCCCAAATCAAGCACGGCTCGGTGGTATCGTTTTACAAAATCCCGAAGGGATTCTTGTTCCTCCTGCTTCATTCCTATTAGCTCCATCATATCATCCTCTAGGGCCACTGCTTCCCGGAACTGTTCGGCCAACTCTTGGCACATCTGCTCGTACCCTCTGATACTTCCTCGTGGCAGCTTGCGGTACCATTCTCGGGCTCGTCCTTCCAGTGTCAATGGTAACACCCTACATCTCTGGGCTGGTGTTAACCCTTGCACACCCGTCACGTCGTTGAAACGTTCAATATGCACCAGTGGATCACTTCGCCCGGAGTATTTAAGGTCGAGGAAGCAGAAATCTCTTGGGATTATGGTACCCATGATCACAGCTGATAGTGGAGATTCTTCATCTAGCATTATCCTTCAGCTCGGGGGCTTTCTCTTGCCCTGTATCTCCTCTATCACTTGCGCTAATCTGCGCACTTCTTCCTCCAATTCTATGGCATGATCAGGATCACGCGCAGCTATCTGAGCTCATTCCTGCTCAGCGTTTTGCAACCGCTGTCTGAGCTCTCCTTCATCAATACTGGCCCTTCGGCCATCAATCTCCGGTACCCGTCCGGGGCGAGGTTGGTCCTTCCCTTCATCTACTCGTTCTCCTGAAGCCCGACTAGTGCTTCTGTGGGGATGCACCCCATTAAGTTGGTCTACCGGCGGAGGGATTTCCTCAACTCTATGCCTCCAGAAGCTGGGTTCTGCTCCAACATTATCTCTCCCCACGGGGGTTTCACAATCCTTTCTCCGCTCATCCCTCAGCTCATACAGTATGGTCGCGAGAGTCTCCATTTGTTTCTCCATCCGTTCCAATCGGTCTTGCATCATCCTCTCCCGCGCTTCGTTTGCAATTTCCCGGAGAGTGATTGTCTCCACAATTTCGTTATCCTCCCTCAAAGCATCCTTTCTCGACACATCCATATCTAATCGTTCGCTGTTTCTCCGGTAATTACTGATTCGGTGGTAGCTTTTTATCCAGCTCCCCACAGACGGCGCCAAAATGTTGATGTTAAAATCTGCTCGCCCTTGGACCGACCAGATTCTTTCACCAACGTTTATATTATCGATTGTTTGTTCGAACCACTAAGGCTGGTATCACCCTCCTTTCTCTCACTAGACCTGCGTTCACAAAAATGGGTCAGAGACGCCGGTGGTTTTGCCGGCGTAAACCCTCCGATGCCTAAGTTAGCACAAGGTATTTACGGGAAAACAATGTAATTTGGATTCAAGAAGTTTGTTAGAAATTTGTAAGGAAATGGCCTGGTTGCAATTTGGCAGCGTTTTCCCTCTCTCAGTTTTTCTCTCTCTTTCTTCATCGATTTCTTCCTCTTTTATAGCCGCTGTCCCCACGTTTCCGTTTGCCCTTCATCCCACCTTTTTCGGGTAGTGGCAGCCCCTCATGGGACTCTAACTGTTACATTGTGGGCAAACGTGGATCTCGCGCGTCCTTCAACGGTTTTGGGAAAAGCGCAACTACCGCGATTCTGTGGGATCATGTTCCCGCTTCTCTGGGGATGAGTGCCGGCTCAGTATATACCTCTGGTCGGTATGTTTCCCTGGTTGTATTCATCTTTGGTCGGCTCATGTTAGCCCACATGTTCTGCTCATATCACTTTAGCTGAAGCGATCCGTGCCGGGGCGGAGATTCAGTGGATGTCAGAAGTGTTTTGTCAACTTAGGGTATATGAGTGATACACTTGAAAAGTGTTGTAGCACGTTTGATACTGGTGTCATTTAAGGATATATGCCTGATAATTTCCCTAAATAATATGATTCAACAGTTTCTTCAATCATATAAACTTTTTTATATTTTTTTCTTATAAAACATGATTTACATCTAGGGTGACAATATAGGTCAATATTCGTCAAAAGTGTTTAGTTTTGAAAAATTAATTCATTTAATAAATGGACCACTTGATTGATTTCACTAAATAAACAAATTGAATATCAGTTTAGGCTCACTGATTTGTTTATTTGTTTAAGATTCATTTATTGAATGATACAATTAAAATATGAAATTATGCAAAAAAAGTCACATTAATTCAAAATCTTTATTTTAAGGATTTTTTATTCTTTTGTTAATGAATTTGTAATTTCAAACGAACCGGTGGATTAATTCAAAATATGAAAGGGGGTTTAAGTTCACTGGTTCATTTGAAAATTTGGAGTTAGGATGGTTCGTTTATACTAATTGTTAATGGATTTGTAATTTCAATTTTGAGGTTCGAAACTAGGGCTGGGCAATTTCGGATTCGGATCAGGTTCGGATGAATCCGATCGGATTTCGGATAATTCGGATTGGAAAAAAATCCATCCGATTTTAATCCGAACTTCAAATCCGATCCAATCCGATCCGAAATAGTTCGGATCGGATTCGGATCGGATGAATATTTCAGATAAGTTCGGATTCGGATCGGTTCGGATTGTATTCGGATTTGGGACCTTTTTGACAATTTTTACCAAAAATTAATGAAATCTAGAATTAATGAAACACAAGTCCTTACACAATTCTTTCATTAGCTTCATTATCAAAAGCTCAGGGTGTTATATGATAATTACACATCCAAATATAGGTAAGTCGAGAGCTCATCTCTCTGCAGCAGCCTTTCACTTCGTCTTCTTGATTTGCTCATCACAGACTGCACATTTAATTCCTTAGACAATCATGCAATAAAGACAGGAACCTTACACAATGAACAAGTCGGCTATCGCGAGGTTGCTTTCGCCGTCAGCTGCTCGTCGTGAATGGCAACTGGACATTGATCAAGATCCGGCTGGGTTCGTTCCGTTTGTGTTGTCGATGGCGTGAGTCGTCGTGTGCGTCAGGTTGTGGCCTGTGTGTGTGGTTTGTGGTCGTGGGTTGGTTTGGCTGGGTTGCGTGGTGCGTCAGGTCGCGTGGCTGGGTTGCGTGGGTGGTTTTGTGATTTGGGAATTAGGTTTAGCTGTTTAAGTTTTCAATTTTTCATTTAATTTCTGTTTCTTTTTTTTTTTTAAGGAGCAGTGCAATCCGATCGGATTATTCGGATTAATCCGATTCGATCCGATCCGAATCAAATCCGATCGGATTGCACAAATTACATCCGATCGGATTTGAAGCAGAATCCGAATCCGATCCAAATTTATTCGGATTAGATCGGATCGGATCGGATCTATCCAAATCCGATCCGATGCCCACCCCTATTCGAAACTTCGGAGTTAGGATGTTTGAAATTTTAAATATTGTTAGGATGGTCAATATAATTTGTTTTGCTTGACTTTTGATGGTTATCAATTATCATTTGATATAAAATATTACAAATTTATAATCGTAGATGAATGAATTTAAACCATTCTAAATTTAACTCAATTTATTTATTAATTTTGTTAAACGAAAAATTCAATGAATGTTTGTTAATGATTCCTTAAAAAAGATTGATTTCATCTCAAGATTAGAGTTCGTTTAATAAATGAATTGAATTTGAATTTACCAGCTTTTAACCTAATTCATTTATACCTAATCACAAATTTGATTCGCGAATTCATTTTGCTACCCTATTTACATCCATACATAAACCTTGACTTCTTTTTCACATTATAAACATTTTGTATATTTCATTCAAAAATATCATGATTGGAGATATTGAACACTAAAATAATTCAAAAAATACTACAAGGTTAATTTTTAGTACTTATGGTGTGTTTACTTCATGGAATGAGGAATGAGAATGAAACCCATGTTTACTTGGCAAAATGTTATTTGGAAATGGAAATAAAATGTGTGGATCTCACACAATTTGGGAATAAGGAATGAGAATCTCATTCCCATGGAGGGTTGGGAATGAAAATGAGGAAATGTGAACGAAATATATGTTTACTTTTCTATCCCTCTAATTTTTTCATATTTCCCAAATTACCCTCATTCAAATCACAATTAATTTTATTATTTTAAATGCCATTAATTATTATTATTATTATGATTATTATTAAATTTTATTAACTTTATTATTTTAGTTATTATTAATTTTTTTATTATTTATATTAATATTATCATTATTAACAATAAAAATAATGATAAAAATAATTAATTTATCATTATTAACAATATTATCATTATTGTTGTTATTATTATTATTATTAATAATAAAAATAAAAATAACAATAATTAATAATAACTAAAATAATAAAGTTAATAAAATTTAATCATAATCATAATAATGTAATTTTCATTATCTAGATATAAAAATGATATTAATCAAAAATATAATATTAAATGTTAATAATGATAATATTAATAAAAATAACAACAATAATTAATAGTAACTAAAATAATAAAATTAATAAAATTTAATAATAATAATAATAAATGTTAATAATGATAATATTAATAAAAATAATATTAACAGTAATAAATAATAACTAAAACAAAAAACTTAATAAAAGTTAATAATAATAATAATAATAATAAATGTTAATAATGATAATATTAATAAAAATAATATTAACAATAATTAATAATAACTAAAATAATAAAGTTAATAAAATTTATTAATAATAATAATATTATTATTGTTATTAATAATACTATAGGTATTTTGGTAAATTGATTTTCATTTCCATTCCTCATTCCCATTTATTTTGCCAAGTAAACACATCAATGGCATTCTAGCACATTCTCATTCTCATTTATTTTTGCCAAGTAAACATTGAAATCTCATTCTCATTTCAGCCCATTCCTATTCCACCTCATTCTCATTTCATGAAGTAAACGCACCATTAGTGGAGTATATATATTATACAAAGAGTAGTCTTTTGACACCCTTTAAAGAGTGAGGCTATTTAAACCCGCTAGGTTACTCATTAAACTCACATTTTAATAAAATTAATTATTACCAAAATATCCATAACATAAATTACAATTATAGACATATGATAAGTTGAAAAAAATTATACTGATGTTTCACATCTTCAAACTCAATATAATTTATTCAGTGTTATAATACTCGTGTTTTTTTTAATCTTTAGTCTTTTATTGAATTTTTTCTCCTCATCTACACTTTGCATTCCATCAAATTTGTTTAAGATTTGGATTATTTGGCCAAAAGTTTATTGTTCATAAAAACTCCTCTTGAATCAACTGATAATTTTTTCTCAATAATGAATTTTCTCTTGCTCATGCGACAATGAGCAAACATAGTTTCTAGTTAAACTGAGGGTATTTTAAGAAATAAAAAATATCACCATTCACCACCTAACAAAAATATAGTATAAACAAATTATTACGGGCCTTTACTTTAGGGTCGGTAAAATGCATATTCAGATCCGGATGTAGGTGCATCCGGATCCGTAATCATATTTCTACATTTGCATACGGATCCTCAAAAAAAATGCGGATCCGGATGCGGGTAATATCCGCAATGGATGAGGGCGGATATTCTAAATATTCGAATCCATAAAAATTAAAATTCAATAATTTAATATATAATTTAAAAATTCAATAATTTCCCTAATAATATAAAATAAAACTCAATCATAATTCAACAATTAATAATTCAATATGAATAGCATACAATAATCTCATAAATCTACAAATAAAATTTAATTTTTAATTTTTAATTTCATTTTTAATATGTATTTTTAATTCAATTTTAATTTAAAATGAAATTCAATAATCTACCTAATAATATCAAATAAAATGCAATCATAATCAACAATTAATAATTCAACGGGAATAATATACAACAACATCATAAATCTACAAATAAATTTATTTTTTAATTTTTCATCTAATTTTTAATATGTATTTTTAATTTAAAATAAAATTTATCCGGATCCAGATATTCAGTTTCCGAATGCACTTGCATCCGAATCTGGATTAGTGCAGATCCCAATTTTCATATCTAGATCAATATTTTTTTATATGCAGATCCGAATTTTTCCAAATCCAGGTCGGATCCGAATATAATTGCCATCCCTACTTTGCTTTGTGGTCGTAGGACCTGGGCAAAGGCCCTGGTGAAGCTGGTGTAGCCTTTGATTTTGCTTTTGTGCCAGCCACAACAACACTGAATGAGATAACATTGTATTTTTCAGTAGAGAATTATATTCTAGAACTAATAATAATAGCAGTGTTTCCATTAATACTAAGCACAATAATTTGAATTCCATGGTTTTTTTTAATCATTTTCCTCAACAATATAGAGTAGATTCTGGAGTATTTACTAGGACATAGTAGATTTTTAAACAGTTTCAATATATTTTTGGTTGTTTACAAAAGTAATCATAAGTTCTTTTTAATTTTGCATAGTGCGTGTAAGCATTTGATTGGCCGCCCCCAAGGGCCTAGCTGATTTCCATGTAGGTTTTTTTCTTTTTTTTTAGGGCTATTAAAGTTCGAATCCTGGAAGATTAGAAGCAAAAAAACTGAATTGGGTTTACTACCCTTTACCCTTAAAAAAAACACAAGGAAAAAAAATTATAAGTATTTGACTATCATTATTGACAATATAATTACTGTTATGCTTATTATTATTTTGTATCCTAAAAGCATGCAATAAAATAACAGTTTTTGAATTTATTAGAATTTATTTATTCAATATTTCTTTGAGCATATATTATTAGCCCTTATTTATAATGTATGTGATTTATGCATTGAGCATATTGTTAGCATACATGCATCCATAATGTTGATTTTGATGATAACAAACAAGATTAAGAATGATTAAGTTTTTAAAAGTTCAAATTATTTTAAATAAATCATTATTTTCATAATATAAAGGTTTTATACTTAATGGAAAAATGATTTTATATTGGTTGTTTTTCAAGTTTATGATTTAATTGAAAGAGTTTTGAAAACTTTGAAATCAACAAGTATTACTTGAAATTTTGGAGAATGACTTATTTGAAAAGTGTCATAGCATTTTGGGCTATATCATAATTTCAGAAAGTTTTGAGATTAACAAAGCATTATTTAAAAATTCTGAAATTGGACTTATTTGTAAACTTTCATAACGTTTTGGGTCATAATATAGTTTTATAAAGTTTTGGGGTCAAACAATAAATTTGAAAAATAATTTCACTGTAGCAAACAGCTAACCGTTTATTTAAAATGGTTAACCGATAATTTCCAAAAAGTATCTTCTGCAAAGTATTGTTAAAATGATGATTCTGGAAAATAACAGTGAACTGTTTACTGAAAACGGTTAACCGATTATTTCTAGATTGCTAACTTTGAACCGTTTAGTAAGAACGGTTAAACCAAATTTATTTTGCAGGTCTCTAGAATTTAACGGCGAAATGGTAAGCCTAAACGGTAAACCGTTTATTTGAAAATTGGTCCAATGGTAACTTTGACCGGCCTAAACGGTTAACCGTTAATGGTTAATGGCGAACCGTTTTCGAGCAGACAGTCTATAACGGCTAGTTTTTCAGCTCCAACTATAAATAAGCTCAATCCAATTCAAACAAGAAGAATTCCAACGATCATCATTGAGCAAAATATTGAGAATACAACTTTCATTAAGCTTTAAATTCTTGTATTCATCTCATTCATTCACACATTGAGCTTTCACTTGAGATCAAACACATTGTGTGAGAGAGATTCATTTGTAATCTTTTTTGTAAGATCAAGTTAAAAGATTGTAAGTGTTGGGATACACTTGGGTTAAGAGATTGGGGATAATCTCTTGTTGTAAAGGTCCATTGACAACTTGAAAGTCAATTGTAAGCGTTTGAAGCCTTGGGAGGCTAGCTTAGTGAAATCCTCAAGCCCGGTGTGCTTGGAGGCGTGGACGTAGGCAGGGATTGCCGAACCACGTAAAAATCATTGAGTTTGCTTTCTCTTCCCTTACTCATTTATTATTGTGCTTTTATTGAATTTATTGTTTTCGAATTTATTAAAGCATTAGATTAAATTGTTGTGTGGTTTGCCTAAGATAATTTTTAAAATCTCAATTCACCCCCCCTCTTGGGTTGCCTAGTTAGTATTTCACATATGATATCAAAATAGAAGATAAAAATCGCAAATTCTTTATAAATAAAAGATTATTCACATCTATTAATAAAATGACATTTTATTTTATAAGGTTATATCTTTTGTATTTTTATCGTTAAGTAACTTTATCTTGATTACTAAAGTAGAGATTTCAAATAAAAAAGTTACTATTTATATGAGATATCTATGTAATGAACATGATTGTAGTGAATTATGATATGGTTTAACATATATTGCTGATCATAATTTACACAAACTTGATCGACCTTAATCTTGAGTGTGCAATACAGCCCTAATAGAGGCTAAAGGCACTTGCTACACATTCATGTATTATGTTTTTTGAGTTATCATGAAGTAAGATTTATATAAACGGTCAAAACATCGATAGTTTTGAGATGTAATTTCATGAATCATAGATATATATGTATTTACAAGATGGAATCTATACAAATAATACTTAACTAAGCTATTTGTGGTATTTGATCATAGTGATGGCAAAAAAAGTCGGGCCAACCCAAGCCTAAGTTGGCCCGGCCCATTCCCATGGGTTTTGTCCTTGGCCTCCACATGAATGGCTTGGACAAGAGCTTAAGGGAAAAAGTTTGGCCCAGATGCAAGTCCTCTATTTTTTGAAAAAAATAAATTATAAATTATAATAAAACTAAAATTTAAAAAATAATAGAAAATTTAAAAATAATAGAAAATTTAAAAAAATAAAGAAAGAAAGCTTAAATCCTTAATTTATATATCAATAATGGATTAAAAAAACTAAAATTATAATATTAAACTTTCTTTTAAGTTTTAATTAATTAAGAGTGTGTTTGAATTCGAAAATCTAGTGCTAAAATATTAAATCTCTAAACTTTCATTTGCTTCATTTTCTTTATTTATTATTTTATTTTAAAATATTTATTTTTTTAATTTATTGTTGATTATAACAACTTGCTGACTATTAACTCATTTCAAGTTTACAACAATTTTAAAAAATTTGAAAATAAATAAATAAAAGTCCAAGCCCAGCCCAGCCAAGCTTGGCCCTTATACTTTTCCTCTAATTGACTTGGACCTAGGTTTAAAAGGCTCGACCCAAGGTCGCATTTTGTCATCCCTGTATTGATCATTTAAATCTATGGTCAATTTTATTCAATAAATTGTTTATTAAATAATAACATTTATTTCTAATCTATTTACAAATATATTAAAGGAAAATTATCAATCGTATACCCTTAGTTTACTCTATTATTAAATTTACTACAATACTTTTAGGATATATCAGTCGTCCACCCTAAGTTGACAAAATGTATCTGCCGTCCACCAAACCATTAAATATGATGATGTCAAAGGGTAATCTGGTCTTTTCATATAATACAAGTAATAATTTAAGAGTATATAAGTGATAATAAGAAATTTTAAGGGTATATGAGTGATAATTTTCAAGGGAAAAATCGTCAATTCGCTATAATTTCATTAACTTTCAAACGATTGATACACCCTTAAAGTGTTGCAATATTTTTGATAATTTCCCTATATTAAAAGTGATAGTTAGAATAAATAGTGACTTAGGGATATATATGTAATTACAAAGGTGCATAATTTATCATAGGCTAGATTTAATTACGATTATCAAATAAAGAGTCAATTAAGTGGTAATTATTGGTTTGAGATCATGCATAATGTTATTTAAAAGGAGTCTTAATTAATTAAGCTTTTATTTGTTACATGGTTCCCTAGAGAGCAACTTTGGACTTTTAGTAGAGTAGCCTAGGGCTAACTTAGCTGTTTTGGTGTGTTATGATATGACTGAGCCTTAACTATGAAGTTAGAGCTAGGAAGTTCATGGATATCCTTTGCTAACTTAGTTTATAGTTAAACTCTAACTCTAGTAACTGCCAATATAAAGAAAAGAAAATGGAAATTAAAGTTCTCTATATGCCCACACGTGCGAAGGAGACTATTGAGGATAATAGAGAAAATTGCAACCATAATCTATAGATCCCAATAATACTAGTGGAAAAAATTGAAGTAGTCTTCTTCAGATCTTCAGTAGAAAATTAAGGTACTTCTCTAATCCTATGCATGTCTACATAATCAAGGAAAAAATCTTGACTTCTGATAATTTTATTAGATAAAAAAAATCTTTTTTAGGCCTAATTTGCCAATAATTGTATGAGAGCAGTCTTGATTTATGATACATGCATGGTACAACTTTATACTCGATTGTGGTAGATTGAACTTAATCTGTTATTGTTAATATTTTATTGATTTGAAATTAATAGTTTACAAGAACCTCATAGCGTTGGATTTATTTTCACATATTTCCGAAAAAAAAAAATCAATCTCTACAATGTTTATAAGATGACCGAAATCCCTGAAAGACGATTCACCACAATACTATTGATAGGTTCCAATACTTGACCATAGGCTTTAGGTAATAAATTGTTTAGAAGACAATTTTCCCTTACCAATTGCCATAGCTAAATAGTTTGAAGGAGATAACAAAATGTATTAAACTTAACAAAAAAAATGTATTTTGAAAAATCAAAATAGTGAAAAGGGAATCATAGTCCATTTACATCCACAGCAGTCACTCTAAAAGGATTAAGAATTGGACTATTGGCACCCCTCCATAATTCTTTTAAAACCTCTATTCTATTATAATTACATTGTAAGAAAAATATTATAATATGTCTCACATCTATTTTATCTCATTTCAAACTTTTGTTTTTTCTCTCTTTAAAAATGAAAAAAGAAAAAACTCTTGTACTTTCTCTGCTATCACACTCACACATGTAATTTTTTTTTCTCAATTTCACTATAAATTTTTCTTCAATTAATAAGACAATTTATTAGTAATAAATAAAACATATTCTGATAAAATTATTTGACTTTTTTTTTTAGGTTTGTACTAAAACTTTTTACATGATAATCTTAAAGATAATTTATTTGATTCATTAATTTTTATCAAGAAGTTTATCACCGAAATTTTTTTTTCATGAGGAGCGAGAAAAAAAATAAAAAATTAAAACATTCACAAATTAAATGTGTTTATTTAGAAGTAAGGGTAATTTTGGTATTAAGTTTAGTATAATTGAAAAAAGGGTTTTAAAAGAATTTTAGAGGAGTGTCAATAGTCCAACTCAAGGATTAAAGGGTGATACAAAATCATGGGCCTTTGCCTTTGGTGGGTAGGACCTAGGCAAAGGCCCATGTGAAGCCCGCGCAGCCTTTGATTTAGCTTTTGTGCCAGCCACGTCATCAAATTGAATGAGAGAAAATTGTGTACTTTTTAGTAGAGAATTATGGTGCATGTGGTATTGTTTTTCAATTGAAATTTTTATAATTTTTTTAATAAACGATAAATAATTAGTTTTTAATGAAAATAAAAATTTTTTTGATAGATTCTTTCTAAAATGGTATTTATAAAATGAAAATTTGAGAATATGTTGAATTGTTTGTTTGAAAAAATGAAGACAATGAAAGAGAGCGAGAAAAAAATATGCTATTATATCTTTAAATGAATTAAAATATTTTTAATCATAATATATTTCAATTAATCTTTTTATTATTTGAAATTTCAATTATTTTTTATTATTTAAAATTTTATTTACAGGAAAATTAATTAAAATAATTTTTTAGGGATTATCATTAATATTAGAATGAAAAATAAAAAATAAATAAATCTTACTTATAGAGAACCTTTAAAATTATTAAAATAATACAATTACTATTGTAGAAAAAAGAAACATTAATTAAAAAGTATTAAACAGGTAATTAGAATTGCATTATGAAATAAATATTGGTAATGTGCCCACATGATAAGGGGCACGATTTTTATGTTTATTTTTTTCCAAGTGGTATTTGTACGACCTATTTGAAGAATGAAAATCATGAATGCCTTGTTCTCCAATTTTCTTCTCTAAAGTTAGAGAATGAGACCAAATCGTTCTTATATGAAATTAAATACTATTTAAAAATAAGTGTCCCAAACAAATTTTTGGAAAACGAGAAATGGCAAAACAAAAATAATATCAAATGCACCATTATAATAATAATAATAGCCAGTGGACTAATAAATGAGTTTGATACAAAGATTGGAAGATAATTGATTTAGATTTTACCCACCCTTTGACAATATAATCACAACCAAAAGTCTATTGCAGATTAGATTAAATACTTATAAAGATGATTCACCAAGCAATTTCCATACTTATATCTTATTTGTGATTAAAGTTGGACAGGTGTAACTTAAAAGTTATAGTGCTAAAGTGTTTGATAAACAATAACTACTATAACTTGAAAAACTAAGTCCATTTCATTTTACACTTGCATGATGAAAAATCTATTATATCTTTACAAATTTTATCAAAATTCTTATTTAAAAATTACATTTATTATATATTATTAACTTTTAATTTATAATTATAAATTTTTTTATAGCAACTGTAGATCAAAAGCTACAGCACCTCGATACTAAACATGACCTTAAACCTGGGTTCTAAGATAATAGAATTTTAGAAGACAAATTTTTCCTCACTAGTTGCCATAGCCAAATAGTTCGAAAGAGATAATAAAATGTATTAAACTTTGCTAAAAAAGGTATTTTTTTTTAAATCAAAATTTTCGAAAACGAGTGATGAAGACCTAGTTAAGGGACAGGAGGAGCTTCAAACCCTTTTGGACTCTTATTTTTCTTTTAAATGTATTTTAAGTCCCTTTTTAAAAAATTAAAAAAAAAATTCGGACATATTTTTTATGTAACAAAATACTTAAAATTTAGTGAATGTCCTTTTTAATGGTTTTGGAGACTCGATTAAAATCCCAATAGCCATAAAATTTTGTTTCTTTAGATATTTGATTCTCAAAAACTCAAATTCTATTATTTTTTTCTTAAATTTTAAAAATAATGGCAATGAATTATTTATTTGAAATATTAGACCTCATTATAAACATTAGAAACAATAAGTACCCCAAATTAAATTAATTTTTTAAAACTAAATTCCTAATTTAAATGTCCAGGTTACATCTATATTAGGGAGATGGCTAAGGTACAGACGCTGTACCTAACAGCTGCACCTTAGCCAGCTTCACAAAGGGTGCATTGGGTAAGTAATTTCTCTCTCCTGTGCATGTGTGTCCTTCCACCATTGGGTGTGTACGTAACAGACAATGTACCGTAGCCAGCTCCCTATATTAGATGCTGTAAAGGGTGATGCAAAATCGTGGGCCTTTGCTTGTGGTGCAGGTAAAGCCGGCGCAGCCCTTGATTTGGCTTTTGTGCCGGCCACGTCATGAGAGAATATTGTATGTTTTTAAGAGGGGCTTATAGATCAACTGTGACAGGTGTTCCCGATAGTTTAGAATTACACTTTTTTCCATTATAAGCGTGTTGTAGACTTTTAAGTTGGCACTACAACAAAATTGGCTTTCTATGGCACGATATCTACTGCATAATATAATTATTTGCTGTTGTAAATGGTCAAAGGCATTGTAAAATATCATCAGGATAAGAGATAATAACATAGCAGATGGTAAAAACATGTCATAGATAACTTTAGTTTATTGTTAAATAATGGCGTAAATTTTAAATTGCTGTGATACTTTTGAAAGCATAATTTACATGCCATTAATATTTCATTTTGTATGGCATGTTTCATATGCCATTAAATCAAAATCCTAAAAGCTAGGGAATTAAATACTTTTCTGTATTTACCCCCAATTAGATGATATCTCTCTCTTTGCAGGTTAATCTGTAACAATAGGAAATTCCTTACTTTTTCTATTTCACTCATGCCTAAAAAATCTCGTCTTCCCTTTTCAATTCTCATGGTTTCCCTTTTGTCAGACTCGGGCTTCTTTCTCTCTACCCCTAAATAAGCTTTCTACTTCAATCAATAACATATTTTTTGTTTTATCAATCATCAATTTGCTTTAAAACTTATTTATCAAATCCTCATGGCACCTATCCTCCAAAATCCCTTTAATTTGAGAGCCACAATAGGTAGTTAATTTTTTTTAATCTCATTTGACGAAGAGCGCAGAAGGTAAATCAATCAATTTCATTTTTTATTTTTTTTTGTTAAACCCTGTATTTTTATTGTTTTACCATGAATAATATTATGTCTAATTGGTTTTTTCAGCATTTTAGTTTTACAATTTTTTCTGTTTTCTATTATCATATAGTACATATGTGGCTAAAGAACAATAAAAAAAAAAGAATAATTGAGGGACTCGTGTCGTCAAGTACCCACTGCGAATTAATTGATGAAATGAAATCTCGAAAAAAGGTACAATTTTACAATATGTACTTATAGAATACGTACTAGTTTTTACAAAAATTTTCAGTTGAAGGTAATATTATTATCATGTATTAGTCTAATTATATTTTTTAGTATGTAAAGGTTTTATTTAATGTTATTGTTGGTCTTTGAAAAGAAAAGAATTAATCATTTTTAGAGGAAAAGGAACTCCAAGTCTGGGATGGTGAACTGTCATTAAACAGTAATATATATTTCTAGGATAATGAACTTCAAGTCTTTGTAAATATTATTTTATCCAATGTAATATAACTTTATCAGTATCTTTTTTCCTGTATTGACTCATACAAGTTAAAATAAAAAGCATTGCGAAATTGTTTATTCAGAATTCATTGTGTAATTCTTTTTTTTTGGTAAAACTAATTGATGATGAATGAGATTATGTGTCATGTAAACGTATGTACTTTATAATTATGTATATGTGAAGGTAAGGAAAAAAATAATTAATTGAGAATATATCGCTTCACGAGAAAAAAAAAAAAAAAAGGTCAGTTTCACACTACATTTCCAAAGTAGTAGTAAAGTTTAGTGTAACGGAAGGTATAAATGTTGTTAAAAAGTATATGACTTTCTCCGACTTATGAATCAACGGCGTGTTAATTTATGCCATCAGCATCTTAACCATATAACGGCATATTTCAAAGGCCGTTAAAAGTCTTTTACGTGGTAGTGTGGTCTCAATATATTTTTGGTTGTTTATAAAAGTAATTATAAGTTCTCTTTAATTGTATTTATCCCATATAGCCACTTGATTGGGTCCGTAAGATCTAGATAATTTTTAAATAATTTTATTTGATTAGTCACTAAATTTGAATTTTAAAAAAATTAATAATTAATTTAAAATTTATCCATTCCTTATTTTTTTTGTTAAAAGATTTACAAATAAAAAAAATAAATATTTGACCATCATTATTGACAATATAATCACAATTTAAAATCTACATGAGTCTCATAGCGGATTGAATTTTTCACATTATCTTGGGGGGGGGGGGGGGGGGGGGAAAAAAATCCCGACATTATGTGGAAGAGGACTGAAATCTCTAAAGACTCTCTCGTCTTTATTGCTTTTGTGGCTTTTTAGTTTTCACAACTCATAATAACATGGGACACATGGCCAAGTCCATTTCAAGGGCATCAATGGACGGCGTTCAATTGTAGAGGTTTCACTGCTCTCCGAAAGTGGTGATTTTGAAAAATTACATGCTAACATATTCCATTACGTTAATATTACGAGTTTGTGGGGCCCGCTGAAAGGCAATAATGTTCCTAACTTGTTTGACCAGCGCTTAGCCGCCAGTTTGGGCCAACTTTCTATCGTTCCCTCGGAAAAATTTTTGAATATTTTTTGGAGTATCATGTTACTCGTATAATTAATAAATATTATTATGACGTATCGACTATTTATTTAACAACTCTGTTGTGTGATTTTGTAAAGTTACAGAGGCAAATGCCAACATATTCCATTACGTTAGCATTACGAGTTTCGTGAGGTCCACAGAGTTGGTAAAAAAGAACTATAAATATAAATTGTTCGCTTAAGAACAGCAACCTCACTCAATAGAAAGTTAAAAGAATAATAGAAGAGAAATGGCAGGGGCAGTGAAGAGGATCAAGCTTGGTTCGCAAGGTCTAGAGGTTTCAGCACAAGGCTTAGGATGCATGGGCATGTCCGCCTTCTACGGGCCCCCGAAGCCCGAATCCGACATGATCGCCTTGATCCACCACGCCATTGACAATGGCATCACTTTTCTCGACACTTCCGATGTTTACGGACCTCACACAAATGAAATCCTTCTGGGCAAGGTAAGTAACTCAGTCATTAAGTTTAAGTTGATGTTTATCCCAACACTTTAAATTCTCTATCTTATAAAAAAGTTAAGCTCAAGCACTCTTTTTGATTGAATTGTTTGGTTTATGGGGAGAAGTATAGGCTTTGAAAGGAGGGTACAGAGAAAGAGTTGAATTGGCCACGAAATTTGGTATCATAAATGAGGATGGGCAGTTCTTATATCGTGGGGATCCTGCTTATGTGAGAGCTGCATGTGAGGCCAGCTTGAAGCGACTAGATGTGGATTATATTGATCTTTATTACCAGCATCGCATTGACACTAAAGTTCCGATTGAAATCACGGTTTGTCCCTTTTTATTGTTCCTCTCATTCATGCACGTACATAGCTTGGTTGCCGATGAATGCGCTTTGCGCTTTCGGTCCCCTGACTTTTAGTAAGAATTAGGGCATTGGTTTCTCTTTAGTGGTATCATGTGCTAATTCTTTTACTTGTGCTGTTTTGTAAGATTGGGGAACTGAAGAAACTAGTTGAAGAGGGTAAAATAAAGTATATAGGTCTATCGGAGGCTTCTGCTTCAACAATTAGACGAGCTCACGCCGTCCATCCAATAACAGCTGTGCAGTTGGAATGGTCCTTGTGGACACGAGATGCGGAGGCAGAGATAGTTCCTACTTGCAGGTAATGAAGGAATTAAATATTATAGTCTCTCTTTGTTTTTGAGATGATCGCACAAATCTCTTGTTTTTAGTATAATTGTCAAAAAGGAGATTTGTATGACCATTTCCTGAAACCAAGAGAATCTACGCGAACATTTTAGCAGACTTTGGTATGTAGGTGGCCTTTCACATTTTAACTCAAACCTATGCTAATCAAATTCAATCACGGTGATTGCTCTGCTCAGGGAACTTGGCATTGGAATTGTTGCTTATAGCCCTCTAGGACGTGGGTTTTTTTCATCAGGGCCTGAGTTGGCTGAAAACCTTTCAAAGGACGATTATAGACAGGTTTGTGATTGTTAGCCCACCATGCATTTATTAGCATTTGGCATTTGGCCTTTACAATTAAATTAGGGCATTGTTGGCTTTTCTTATTTTTGTTGCAGAGTTTACCGAGATTCCAAGCTGAAAATTTGGAGCATAACAAAAAGCTATTTGAACGTGTTAATGAAATAGCAGCAAAGAAAGGATGCACCCCATCACAGCTTGCATTAGCCTGGGTTCATCACCAAGGAGATGACGTGTGTCCGATTCCTGGAACCACCAAGATTGAAAACCTGAATCAAAATATTAAAGCTCTGTCGGTGAAACTAACTTCAGAAGAAATAGCTGAACTTGAATCCATTGCTTCAGCAGATGCCGTAAAGGGTGATCGGTATGGTGGTACGATATCCACTCATGAAGAGTCTGAAACTCCACCTCTTTCTTCATGGAAACCTTCTTAAAGGGCAACGGTACTCTGCCTTCTTGGTACCTTGGTGTGCTTTTTTCCGCAAGCCTATCCACTGTCTTTGAAATTGCACTGTGTTCCTGTCTGTGTTTTGAATAAAAGTAAAATCGTAATTTCTTCTTATATGAACCTCTGGTACCTTTCTGCTGAAGTGTTTGGCTATTGTATTGAGTTCTGTGTGGTGTTGTAAGAGTAACATCGTTGTATCTTCTGTCAGCAGCAGAGCAATGTAGTGCTTTTACAAATATATGAGATACAGTAAATAAAACAAAATGGCGGTAAAATTATTCTGAGATTCCTGGATCCATAAACGATCCTGGATTTCTGATAGCATTCTTTGCCTGTTGATATACTATAATGGTTGGTGAGATCAAGGTTTAGCTCTCCACTAGTAACGAACGTTCTTCATAGAATTCAGGTCCTCGGCTCGAGCTTCATTTGTGCGAATGTGATCAAACAAAAAAAATTGCCTTTAAGTAGAAAATGAATAAGTAGTTTTCAATCAAAACAGGTCAGTATAACAGTGTATCAATGTTTCTAATTCTATATCTTTCTGTGCCCTCTTTAGTCTCCAGGGATTGTGGAATATTAATTAGCTATTCAATTATCACTTTAAAATCCCTTATCTCGTGTTAACTGCTAAGAAAACTATTCACTACATTCAAGGAAACAATTGAAATTTGAATACCATTTTCAGCATCAGAAATTGAGGTATTTGAAAAATGAAATTGTCAATAAAGGGAAAGTATATATATATGGTGCCCAATTAATTTTTTTTCAGATGCATTACAAAAATAATTAATTAATTTTGAAGTCTAATGACCAGACCTACACATTCAAGCACAGGGTTACGCTCTTATACATTGATTCGGCCTTGGTTTCAGGTTTTTTGACATCACTAATTCTATCCCAAACCAAACCATTAGAAATTGATTTCTTATCCCTCTACTTTCCTCCCATTTTTTACAATACCAAACACTAGCTAAATTTAATGGAGAAGATAAAGGATACATTAAAAATAATATTAAACGTATTTATTATGATCTAAATAAATGTATCCTAATACTTCTTTTTTAAGTATCGTAATAAGAAAATTTAAATATTGAGATGATAGAAAGCAGAGAGTAAGTGCAGCTATTTTTATATCATGGTTTTAGAATATTTTAAAATGAATGGTGTCTTAGGTAAGACACATGAATTAAAAAGTTATGATATAAAATTGTTATAAAGACATGTCATTCAAGGGGTGTGCTATAAAAAGAGTATATTTTTTTGTTTAAAGATGTATTTAGTCGTGATGTCATTTCACATAATTTCAATTTAAAATGGTGATAGTTTATTTTGGATCACTAATTAAATATAAATATTGGTCCAATGATCAGGAATGAAGAGAAATTATGTAAAGTAACAAATCAAATGGAGGGACATATGGTATTTATCCATTTTGACATCCACATAAGCTCCTTACACCACTTTTTTCTCAACCCTCTCTCCCCTAAGACAAATTTATGCATATATTGTGCATCAAATCTCCAACATTATTGTTTTATGTAGGAATAACGTGTATTAATTCGTGCTAGACTTCAACATTTAAAAATATTCGGATTTATTTTCATCGATGCATAATACAAATAAATAAAATAAATGCTTCATTATATCCTTGAGGTGTATTGGCTTAACACATAGCACGAATCAATTTCTGTAATTTTTAATTATTATCATTCTTTGTACCCGCGCACTTGTATACACAAGATTTCTATGAGAATAAAATTTCTACCATCTCTCCAGTTATCCATAATTGTCATTCCCTACAATTATTTCTTCACCATCAATAATGTCGTGAATTGTTTACAATCACTTGCGCTTTGTTTATACAAAATTTGCACCGTCCACTAATCGGTGTGATTGGCATGACGTGTAGATCTTTTGCAAGCATCACATCAGACTGACCTTTTGTGTCATGAGTGAATCTAATAATTCAAGAAAAGAAGAGTATATTTGTTACTACAAGGCCATTAGCAGCAGAGCAGCTCACTGAGCTGATGTGGCTAAGCTTGTTAAATAGTTTAGCTTATGTGTAGTAAATCTGTACATAAGAGATGTGGCTGCATTGTAGCTGGCATCACATTTTTTTAATATGAAAGAGTCAAAGAGAGCCCGATTGCACATTTTTTTAATTTAAAAAATTAAATTAAAATAATATATTAATTAGGAAATTGTGAAAAAAATAATATTAACAGTAAATAAATAAATAAATAAATAGAAAATGAAAGAAATATAATTTTACGCAATTAAGAGAAAAAAATTTATATAATAAAAGATAAATATTTGTTTCTTATTTTATAAGTGATGTCTCATATTTAACATCAAAATTTTCATGTATATTATTACTTGTCCTAATTTTATTATTTTAAATATCCCAATTCAGAATTTTTACCATAGCTAGAAACAATGATTTCACTAAATACAATATGAACTAAGTTTGAGTAATGATTCATACAAATCATTTAAACTTAATTCAATGTGAAAGTATAAAATTTAATATATAATTCCACAAATACTTTCCCTCAACATATCTATCAAAAGCATATTAAATAAGCTTTAATTGATCAAAAGTAATAGGATCATTAACTTGAAACGGACAAGCTTTGAAGTTGGGATGTGTTTCCTATGACACTTGATCAACTGGTTTGTTTGTAACCTATATAAAAGAAATTTAATTTTAAAATCACTCATAATTGAATTATCGTGGAAATAAAATTCACAAATTAAGTTTCAAAATGCTACCTCATCTTAGAGAACAGGTAGCGGAATAGGGACATACCCTCTTACAAAGTGGAAGGGGTCTCTAGGAATTCATCTACTGTGTCGCTAGTCCCAATCCAAGCCATCAGTTTATTGAGGTTCACTCTACAATTCATAGAGTCTTCATGCTGACCAAAATCATTTTGTTTTTTTTCCATCAATGGTTGGCTGAGTTTTTTTTTACTGGACTCGAGAATTTTGGACTTTCAAAGGTCGGAGATGGCGATGAATTAGATAGTTGTTTTGAGAGATGCACCAGTAGAGTAGTTTGATCTCAATTCCCCCAAAGACTTTTCAACCATTTCCATTCTTACATTAAAAGAATCTATTTTTTGTTTAATTCTCTGGACTGACTCTGTCAGCACCCTAAAAGTAGTTTCTATATTAACAGCGCTCAGGCCAGTATATAGGATATATTGAGAATGAGGGAAATGATTTTGGAGTTCCAAAAAATTTGCTTCACGCATTGAAACCTAAAATGAATAAGAACATCAATCATACATACTGACAATGGATACATTTGCAATTTGGTTCCTAAAATTATATGCATGCATGAACAAGACAGAGAATAGTAGAAACCTTACTACTTGTGATGTCCCCAAACTTTTCTCTCCATTTTAAGAATCGACTAATCTTTTCCTTGTCTATACACTAACAAGGCATACTATTCTGTTGATTGAATTGCGATCATATAGAACAGTAGTGAAGTAGAATAACTGTTCATAACAAAATCAATATTTACATCATATCATTTTTCATAGCAAGATGTCAAAATTTGGCAAACTAGTTATTACATTTAAGATTTGTTAAACATGCCTCTATGAACACAAGACAACCATTAACTAACTTCATTAAGTGTTCTTTATACTTTCTTATACCTCCCACAGAAAGTTGAAGCACAACGTAGCCCAACTCTTTTTCCCCAATTGACTATACATCTTTAAAGGTATGAAGATACATTAGATTGATATAAGTGGTATTTGTGGCACAGAATATAGTTCCTAAAAAAAAAAAGGATTTTAATGTCATCATTGAAGAAACGTGTTTTCATTTCTTGAATAAAGCATTATACATTGAGAGTTATTTATAGATGCAGAGGCTACATTTTTTCAAAGATTACATATGTGAATACGGAAGGAAATGTGTCAATCCGTTCGGCGCGGATCTTGTCTTTGACAAGTGCAGATTACCCCTTTGACAAGTGCAGATTATGTCTTTGAAAGCTTCATTCAATGCCGTTTTATTTGATTCTCAACACTCCCCCTCAAGCTGGTGCATAGATGTCTTGCATACCCAACTTGTCTAAGAATTTTGTAAATGCCCTACTTGAAATGGCCTTCGTTAAAATATCTGCAAGTTGATCTTCTGATCGAATTTTCGGCAGTTCTAAGATTTTTTCATCTAATTTCTCCTTGATGAAAAATCTATCTACCTCCACATGTTTTGTTCGATCGTGTTGAACTGGGTTATGAGCAATATCTCGTGCAGCTTTGTTGTCACAGTATAGTTGTATTGGTTGTTGTGATGGATAGCCCAAATCGTTTAAGATAAAACTTATCCATAGCCCTTCACATATCCCAAGGGCCATGCCTCGATATTCTGCTTCAGCGCTCGAACGGGCAACGACATGTTGTTTCTTGCTTCTCCATGTGACAAGGTTTCCTCCCACAAAGGTAAAGTATCCTGAAGTAGAGCGTCTATCACTAACTGACCCGGCCCAATCTGCATCAGTATAAACTTCTATGTTGCTGTAATCTTCATTTTTGGAAAATAAGATTCATTTTCCTGGATTTGTCTTCAGGTACCTCAGGATCCGCATTACTGCTTTCATGTGTTGTTCTCCGGGATTATGCATAAACTGGCTTACAACACTCAATGCATAAGCAAGATCTGGCCTTGTGTGGGACAAGTACATCAATCTTCCAATCAGCCTTTGATATCTTCCTTTGTCTACTGGAACTTGGTCTGAAGTAATACAAAACTTCAGTCCTTCTTCTATTGGGGTGTCAATAGGCTGACAAGTTGTCATTCCCGTTTCGTGTAATAGATCTAAGGCATATTTCCTTTGAGACAGAAAGATTCCTCCCTTAGATCGAGAAACCTCAATTCCAAGAAAGTATTTTAAGGCACCTAAATCCTTCATCTCAAACTCTCTTGACAAGTACTTCTGAAGAGTCTCTGTTTCTTCCTCGTCGTTGCCTGTAACTACTATATCATCCACATAGACAATAAGGGCAGTGATTTTACCTTGTCGTTTTTTAATGAATAAGGTATGATCTGAATTGCTTTGGTTATACCCAAAACGAACCATAGCCTTTGTGAATTTCCCGAACCATGCTCTTGGGGATTGCTTCAACTCATACAATGATTTCTTCAATTTGCATACTTTCTGATTGAGTCGTTCTGGTCCACTGCATCCTGGTGGTAGATCCATATAAATTTCTTCAGACAGGTCTCCATGGAGGAAAGCATTCTTTACATCGAACTGTTGCATTGGCCAATCCAAGTTGACTGCTAATGATAATAAGATACAAATAGTATTAATTTTTGCTACCGGTGCAAATGTATCAGTATAATCAATCCCGTAGGTTTGGGTGTAACCCTTAGCTATGAGTCTTGCTTTGTATCGTTCAATAGAGCCATCTGCTTTGTATTTTATAGTGTAGATCCATCGACAACCCACTGGTTTCTTTCCTGGTGGAAGATCAACTAGTTCACATGTTTGATTTTTCTGAAGAGATCTCATTTCATCATTCATAGCCGCTTTCCACTTTGGATCTTTTAAAGCTTCCTGCACACTATTAGGAATAGATACAGCAGATAATTGATTCATAAATGACTGATTTGATTCTGACAAGCGATGGTTATACACAAAATGACTCATAGGGTATTTGACTCTACTAGAGAAGTCAGGCTCATATGTGGGTTTAGGGATACCTCTATTTTGACGCTGGGGAAGAATTCTTCTGATTGGACTTGTGGTAGGAACATCCTCTGCAGACGATTGGTTAGGTATTTCTTCATGTGACTCATTCTCGATTGCAGTTGTGTCTGAGTTATTATGCTCCCCAAATGTGTCTTCACATATCTCAGCCTGCGAATCATCACCATTTGCTTTTCCAGTATCTTGAAGGTTTACTATCTCAATGGAAGATTGACTTTCTTCAGGTGGAAGATATGTAAGAGTATGAATTTCCTCTTCATTATACTCCCCCTGAAATTCAGACTCTGACAAGTAGTACATGATATCTTCATGAAAAACGACATCCATGGTGATGTATATTTTTCTTGATGGTGGATGATAGCATCGGTATCCCTTTTGATGTAAGGCATACCCTACAAACACACAACGTAGTGCTCGAGGAGATAATTTGTCTTGTTGCGGCAAATGAACGAAGGCAACACAGCCAAACACATGTGGGGGCAGATTCGGCACATTTGGTGACATAATTGCATCATTCAGAACTTGGAAAGGAGTCTGGAATCCAAGGGAGCTTGATGGTGTTCGATTGATCAAGTATGCTGCGGATGCCAGTGCTTCTCCCCAATAAGATAATGGCATGTGGGCTTGGATTAGTGATGCTCGAAAAACTTCTAGTAAATGTCTGTTTTTTCGTTCAGCAACGCCATTTTGTTGGGGTGTCCCCACACAAGTGGTTTGATGGACAGATCCTTGTGATTTCAGAAACTGTTGAATTGCTGTGCTCATATACTCGCCTCCATTATCAATATGTAGAACTCGAATTTGTGTCTGAAATTGAGTTGTCACCATCTTATGAAATCTTTGAAATAAAGAGTTTACTTCGTCTTTCGATTTCATCAGAAAAATCCATGTCATTCTGCTACAATCATCAATAAATGTAACAAACCAACGAGCACCTCCAATTGTAGAAACTTTAGATGGCCCCCATACATCAGAATATACTACCATAAAAGGAACTGGATTTTTATTTAAGGACAATGGAAAAGTAGTTCGATGGCTTTTTGAAAGTTCACAAACATCACATTTAAAGTTACAAACATCAAATTTCAGAAACAAACTAGGAAATAATTTTTTTAAGTAACCAAATGACACATGCCCTAAACGTCTATGCCATAACCAAATTTCTGATTTCCCTTTTTTTTATGGAACTATCTGCGACTAGTGTGGGGCTTAGCTTTCCAGTGTTTGTTGATGACATCTCCAAGTAGTACAAGTTGCCTTGTCTAATACCATAACCAATCGTTTGCTTCGTTTGGATGTCCTTAAACACACAATGATCAGGCCAAAAAATTACAATGTTAAATTGAGACACAGATAAAAGATTATAATCTAAAGATGGAACAATTAACACAGCGTCTAAATTTAATTCATTTGTGAGTCGTAAAGATCCTTCCCCAATAACTGAGGTTGTGGTTCCATTTGCAGTGGAAATATGTTTTTGTGAAGATGGTTTCAATTGAGAAACTTGTCGAGAATCAAAAGTCATATGATCAGTTGCCCCAGAATCAATTATCCATGTACTATTAATAACAGGTGTAAGAGTTTTAAAGGCCTTACCTGGACTGACAGAGGTTGCAATTTGCACTGAAGATTCTTTTCTAAGATCTGTAGTGGATGTGGATTCAGCTACTGCAGTTTTTGATCCATGCTTGGTGTTCTTCTTTCGAGTATCCCACCAGTCAGGATATCCAATGATTTCAAAACATTGTTCTTTCGTATGACCCTTCTTTCTACAATGAGTGCAATGGAGTGATGACTTGTCAACAAACTTCCTTTGAGGCTGCTGTCGTGCTATCATAGCAGACGTTTCTGAGTCGACCTTCTTGTTTAGTTTGTTTTGCCGTATATCTTCTCTTCGGATCAGAGAATAACATTCTTCTAAGTCTGGGATAATGTCTTTTCGTAGAATTTCTCCACGAACTTGGTCAAATTCTTCATCTGGCCCAACAAGAAAAATGTGCACTCTCAATCTTTCAACAGACCTTCTGTATATTACAACATCTTCTGGATCCTTCATGACCACTTTATCTCGGTGATCAAGTTCTCGAAATATTTCAACCAATTCTCCATAGAATTTAGAGAGTGGTTGTCCATTTTGCTTGGTAGAGAATGCCTTCTAGTTTAGAGTGAAAACTTGTAATTCATCGCTTCCATCATAGAAGGCTTTTGATAATGCATCCCAGATTTCGTAGGCTGTAGGAATTCGTAAATATCGCTTCATGATCTCCGGAGACATGGATATGAGTAACCATCTTTTTACTTTTTGGTTCTCACTATACCATTTCTCATATTCCTTTGAAGATTCCTCAAATGGCTTTGTGCTGCTACGAATATATGAGAGTTTTTCTCTTTCTGCAAGATGCATGTCCATTATTTGAGACCAAACATCGTAGTTTGTCTCAGTGAGGATAATTCCAGCATTAAATACTCCATCAGATTGAACAGATTGAATTACAACATGACTAGATTCAGTTGGAGTTTTCTTCATTTTTTTTGTTTTTTTTCCTTTTCTTTTTTCTCTTTTTTTTCTTTTTTTTGTTTTTTTTTTGTTTTCTTTTTGTTTTTGTTTTTTTTTCCGTCTAGATTGAAAGAAGAAAAAAAATAACCTTTTTAGGTAACAAAACGACAAGTCGTTTGACCACTACTTGCCAAACCGACATGTCGGTTATGGTGGAATATAAACGACATGTCGTTTTAATCCTGCTGCACTTCTGGAGACTAAGCGTCACGTCGTTTTATCTCTAATTTAAAAACGACATGTCGGTTTTAATATAACAAAAAACGACACGTCATTTTTTGACTGCTGCACTTCTGAGATAAAAACGACATGTCGGTTGACGTCTTCTTCAACCTCTAGAGCGCGTGAATGATGACAGTGGCGCGTGGTTGACTGGCCGTGGCTTCGGGTGGCGCGTGGGAGCGCGTGGAAATGTGTTTAAATGCGAAATTTTTACAGTTTCCTCACTGAAAACTGAGAATTGTGATGGTGTTCTTGGTTTTTGAGGAAAACACTCTCGGAAAATTGATGGGATTGTTGATAAATTTGTAAACTCAAGTTTTTTACGTATGAGTGGCTTGTTTCTTGATCGGCATGGATATCTGTAATGGTAGGAATGGGTTTAAAAAAGAAAATGGTGGGAAAAATGGTTGTGGGAGGAATTTGGTTTCCTCTGTTTTTGTTACAAACAGAGCAGCGGAACTTAAAGAAACTTGAGCGTATTCATGGCTCTGATACCATGAAGAAACGTGTTTTCATTTCTTGAATAAAGCATTATACATTGAGAGTTATTTATAGATGCAGAGACTATATTTTTTCAAAGATTACATATGTGAATACGTAAGGAAATGTGTCAATCCGTTCGGCGCGGATCTTGTCTTTGACAAGTGCAGATTACCCCTTTGACAAGTGCAAATTCTGTCTTTGAAAGCTTCATTCAATGCCGTTTTATTTGATTCTCAACAATCATATCCCTCACTGCCTATAATCTATCATTAACTGTAGTTATTTTGATTCATCTATGTCTGGTTTTATACCTAGCATGAGTTATATCACTCACTTCTTTCTATATGTGCATGGGTTCAGCTCTATCTTTAATCCGCATTATGATGCTGAAGATAATGAAGTTTAAACAATACTTTTTGCTATGTAAAAGTATTGAAAGCCTTTTCGTGTCACATTGTTGGATAAGTGTTTCACAAAACCTTTGTCTCAATCGACCACACTTTAAGTTTGGGATACTTCTAAAGCTAATTTCTTTAATTGAATTTTGTTGCTCAGGTGAGAAAGCAGAAATAAACTTAATGAATGTGCTCACATGACTGCAAAATTAAAGAAATTGGTCATCGTTATCTTTATTTTTCTAGCTTTTATAAATTTTTATACCACTCTTTTAGCAACATCTAAAATAGGGTCCTCAAGCATCGTTTGAAATTGACGCTTCTCCTCATTTGTTAATTTGTTCCATTTTTCAGCAATTGTCGCTGTGCAAATCTTTCGAACTACTTGTTTCCTTGGCCTCTTTGCTTTATATTTACTGTAATCAACATTCACTATTACTTCAATAACACAAACAAAAATAATTGCTAACATAACAACTTAAAAGAAATCAATTAATTTATACATACAAAGTGTACCCATGCTCTCTGACCAATAACTGCACTTGTATCATCTTTAGTATCCATGTTATAAATGGATTCTATTATTCAAGTCCTGGCATAGATAACATATAAATTTAATGTCAATTTAATCATTAACAAAAAAAAAAGGACAATAGCAAATAACAGCAGTGACAATAATAATGTGCAAAATTCAGGGGAAATGGTGATGAAAATTAGGGGAACTAACTAGCCATATCAGCTTAAGCAGCTAACTGCTTGGTTTCTGCCTTCAAAGCGGTTAGTCACGTCAACCAAGCAGCTAACCACCCAGAAGGCAAAGACTAAAAGGTTAGCTGCTTTGACCCATCTGGCAAGTTGGTTCCCTTGATTTTCATCATCTTCTTCTTTCATTTCTTCATCTTCTCTTTCTAAATTCCAAAACCACACCCCTCTCTCACTATAATCCATTATTTTCTTATGCTTTTCTTGCCAATTTAGTGCTTCCAATACATTAATCACTCTTTAACAACAGTTTTTCATCATATAAACACCATTTTTCCATTCAAAATTCATAAAATCCTAATTACTTCACATAGCACAAACAATTTAACATATCATATAAATCCCTAATTGTTCCTCATAGCATTTTCAATATTCACCAGAAAAAGCACAAGAGCCAAGATTACATCTTTACCTTGTCTTTGACTCGAAAATGAAAGAGAACGAGAGGTAAATGTGTTCAACAACTCAAGATGCTAACGACTGGTTAATGGATTCGACTTGTTGTTTGCTATGCGGGAGATGATAACTTCGATTTTATGTAATTAATAAAAAAATCCAAGAGAAAAATCATTAATGTGAAAGATTGTGAAAGACAAAAGAGAGATGTTAGGGATTTGATGGATTGAAAACTATTTTAGTAACCAGTTTAACAAGTTACCCTTTTTTTTTTTATTTAGATTCAATCTCAACCATTGGATTCATTTTACTTGAGTCCAAAAATTACATTTAAAAAATTGCACGATGTCGAGCATTGAGGCCCGGCATTGTAGCTTTAACCATGAGTTGCATGTAACAAATTATAATGAACCATATAGACTACTATAAATAGCAGCATGTATTCTTTAATTGATTGGTTAATAAGAATCTTCACCAACTTTTCATTTAATGATTTTTCTTTAGCTTTCTTTTATTTTCTTACTTGGCAAACATTATTGCTTAAGATTCAAACATGGTATCAAAGCCTGACATGGCAAAGCTTGGCTCAAAATGCTCTTTCTTATAGCTTTGTTATCCATATTAAGCTAGATCAAAATAATTTTATTCTGGGGCATACACAAGTCCTAGTGCCAATCAAAGGCAACAACTAAGAAGGTTTCATCAATATAGATCACGAGTGTGCAGAACAATTTTTTCTTACTAAGAGCAACAGTGGAGCTAGTTTCTTCAACAAGAAAAGGATCTAGATTTATGAATCTTGAGTTTATAGCTTGGATGAAAACTGATCAACTTCTTCTGAGCTGGATGATGTTATCAAATCAGAAAAATGAACTCTTAATTTTCATTGATTGTGCAACTTCAAAATAGCTATAGGAATCTCTTTCTAGTATGTTTATTTCTCATTCTTAAGCCCGGATTCAAACTCTTGGGATGCATATTCAAACCCTTAAGAAATAATCTATGTATATAGATTATTACTTTGCTACAATAAAACGTATAGTAAACACTTTAGCTTTAGCTAAAAATCTTGTTGAGTTGAATGATTTTGTAGGAATTGTAGGTACTAAGTCACAAAATGGTCTTCATTTCTCACAACCAAAATACATTGCTGATATTTTGGCTAAAAATGATATGGCTAGCTACAATGCAATGCCTACACCTATGTCTATCTTACAAAAGATTATGATAATTCATCTCAGTACTGAAGCAGTACAGGAGCCTTACACTATGTTACCCTCACCAGACCAGAAATAGCCTTTTCTACAAATAAGTTGAGTTCTTATCTTGTCCAATAACTAAACATTCGGAAGCTTGCAAAAGGTTATTAAGGTACTTGAAAAGCAATCAATTGTTTCTATTATTAAGGCATTATACATATCCATTATTTTACTGATTTTGATTGGGCTTGTGATTGAGATGATAGAAAGTCAATGGCTGGATTTATAGTCTATCAGGCCCCAACTTGGTTTCATGGTCTTTTAAGAAACAATCAATTGTTTCTAGATCAAGCATAGAGGGTGAATATAGAGCCTTGGCATATACAACATCAGAGGTGGTTTAGATATAATCTTTACTTGACGAACAACATATCAAGCTAAGCACCATGACAATTATGTGGTGGAGACAACAAGGTGTAATTGCATTTGCATACAATCTAGCATATATCATGATAAAACCAAACATGTTGAGCTAGACATAGATTTTATTACAGACCAAGTTGCAGCAAAGATAGCAATCCATTTTGTGCTTAGTGAAGATCAAAATGCTGACATCCCAACCAAAGCTCTCACTTTAGGCAGTTCCATTACTTGCATAGCAAGCTAAATGTCCATGATGGACATTTTAGCTTTATAAGGGCTATACGTGAATTTGAAAATACATCAAAAGGAAAGTATATTCGTTACTACAAGGCCATTGACAGTAAAGCAGCTCATTGAGCTGGCATGGCTAAGGTTGTTAAATAGTTTAGTTTGTAACAAGCCTATTATTCGAGTAAATGTGTGTAACAAATTATAGTGAACCATACCAACTACTATAAATAACAACTTGCATTCTTTAATCTGTTGGTTAATAAGGATCTTCTACAAGTTTTAATTTCATGATTTTCCTTGAGCTTTCTTTACATTCTTACTTTTCAAAAACTATTGCTTAAGATTCAAACACATATGAGCCTTGTCAGATATAGCAAGCATATATCACAAGTGATTTTGTGGATAGCTACACTAGTCACAAAACAATTTTAGTATTATGCGTTGTTTATTACAAAAAATTATAATCTTTTAAATTTTTAAATATGGGTGCATCAATTAGTAGGGTGTAAGTTAAACAAAAAGTGATCACCGCTCAATAAATTATGAAGCAATTTTTTTAATGGAACAAAGGGTGCCTATACCCTTAAGGGTTGGAAAAATGATTAAGTACTCAAGTTTTCAATAAGGGACAACACTAAGACCCCATTTTTACCATAATATCATTTTGCTCTATTATCCAAAAAAAAAATGAATCCAATATTTTATAATCAATAGAAACATAATACTAAAATAAATGTGGTAATATATATATTTTAAAATAATTTCAATACTTCAAAGTACATTAATATTTTCCAAAATATTTGATACATTTTCTTAAAATAAAATAAAGTTTAGAATAAATGGAAACATAATATTGGAAAGTGTAAAAAAATCTAAATTATTTTAAATATTATTAATACGTAAGGTATATTTTATTAATTGTAAAATATATTTAACCCAAAGATTTATATAAAATAATTATAATGAATAAAATTATAATTATTTTAAATATGAAAAATATATTAATAATATTATTAGTCTACTAGATAAGTTAAATTATTTGTATTTTATTAAAAAAATTAAAGTTAATTATTTTAGTTACTATATTCAAAAGACTTTATGGTCCAAAAAAAGGTAATGTTGTCTATTACTAAAAACTTAGGGTTTATGTAACTATTTTTCCAACTCTCAAAGGGGGTAGATATCTTTTCCACCTTTTTTTTAGTGGAAAACAATTTCTATGCAACTGCCCAAGTGAAATCGATGTAGCCATTGATTTGGCTTTTGTGTGACAACCTTGCCATTAACATTGATTAAGATCAAAGTATTCTTAAATGTATTTTAAGAGTTCTATTTTAAATGATGTGCCATTTATTTATTATATGAAAAAATTATAATTTATAAAATTATTTTGAATGCTATTAGGGCGCATGTAGCA
Organism: Citrus x clementina; assembly: GCF_000493195.1. Lineage (NCBI taxonomy): Eukaryota > Viridiplantae > Streptophyta > Magnoliopsida > Sapindales > Rutaceae > Citrus > Citrus x clementina. Next base: position 10,782,310 of record NW_006262022.1, read on the forward strand.
TTGCATAGCATTACTTCGTGGGCCCAACATTGATTGAAATAAACCTATATTTAGCATTTGAAATGAAATGCATTGTACAACATTAGCTAAAGCCTTAATGTAGCTTTTGCCGCATTATCAAAACTCGTGCCCCCTCAAGTATAAGCAATATTGCTAACATTTAAAACAAAAATTATTTAATCAATTAAATCATATCTAATTTATTTATTATTAGTGTAAAATATAATAAATTTGAATGGAAAAATACTGACTACCATCAACCAGTACAATTCATCGTTGGCGATATTATTTTGGCATCTTAAGACATTAAAATTGGTGTCAATAGAATCCTTATCACTAGAACTATGCAATGGTATATGTAATACTAGAAACGGAGCTTCTGTAGGAAACTCCTTCACTGATGAGACATATACCATTGTTTAGATCCAGTGATGAAGATTCTAATGGTAACAAAATTGACGTCAAAAGATACTGGAATATGAATGCCAGCGACAGTTTACGGTGGCCAATGATGGCTGACGGTAGTAATTTTATTTTTATTTATAAATTTTAATAATAAGTTCAATAAATATAAATTATAAAACTTTTAAGATATTTATAATTAAAAAATTAATTTAATATAAATTATTATTATATACAATATTATAAAATATAACACCAAATATTATACAACATTAATATAATATAATACTAATTTAGCTTAATGCAATATACCCTGCATTAATTAAAGCGATATACTATAATACAATATAGTATGCTAGCTGCACCCTTATTCAATAATTATCATTAACTTAAGTTGTGGGGGTAGGGGGGGGGGGGGAAGGGGGAAACTTAAGCTGTTGGAACAAAGGATTTCTCAAACACTGAGTAATTTTACAATAAGTGAATCCAGAGATAAGCTAAAGACCCAAAAAAAACATATTTTAATATACAACAAAACAAAATACATTACATTAAAGTGTGCATTATTATGTTTTAGCTTGTCCTTTGTTTTGATAAAAGAAGAAATTCTTTTATTGGAAAATTACTCCTCAAATATTTTGTCATATATATAGCCTTTGTCATGTAATGTATATTAAAATATGTATTTTTCTTGACAAGTTAAAAGATAAAAGAATATATACTTTAATGCAATGTATGTTATTTAATATATTGTAGTCTTTTTTTTTTAATGTTTTATCTTATCCCTTAGGGGTTCTTTTATTGTAATACACACGTACATACACAAAATACAGTCATGTTAGTAAATAAAAAATTTGAATTATGTTAATTTCAATTATGATTCAAGCTTACTATAGTCGATAGGCAAAAAGTTTGCCAATAATTATATATTTACACAGTTTGGACATATAATTTGTGAGGAGATTGTTAGTTTTGCCCTACTAAAATTAATATATATACTTCTACTATTTTATGATAGTCAATTAACTCTCAGATAGCATAATTTTACATTATTACATTTATATTCAAATACACTTTATTTTTATTTATTATAAATTATATAAATAAAAATAAAAAAATTCAATACTAAAAATAAGAAATATATGTTTCAGTGCAAATAAAAAATTAATAATAAGATATTAATATATTTTGTTGTACTTTTGTTACTTTTCAAACATTTCTCTTACAATAAATATATTTGTATTCTCAAGATAAATTATCAAGTAAATGACCTATTTATCTTGCTTTTCCTTTAAATTTTTTCATGCTTGGGATTTTTTAGATATTATGAAAATAGTCGGGAATATGGTATAAATTGATTTCAATAGGGGAGAAATTGATAATTTCCAAAATTTGTATCTCAACTAATGTATCATCAATCATTTTCTGACAATCTAATTATTAGTTAACCTCAATTACCATCATAAACTATGCATCTAATTCATTTATTTTTATTAATAACTCAGGCACTCATTTCATTTTTGACAATCTAATTATTAGTCAACTTTAAATACCATCGTAAACTATGTATCCAACCTTTTTTTTAATTAATAACTCGCACTCTTTAAAGTTCGAACCCAAGGGTTGAAAGCATCAGTGCTTATTATTAGAACTAGATTTTGGCTTCTCATTATGTACCTAATTTTAACAAAACGTAAAATTAGAAAAATCAAAATAGTAATAGTAAAAAGTTGATAAAAAAATAATCAACAAAGCCAACACATTCTCTCTCGTTATGATTTCAAGTTTTAAGTGGTATGCATCAATGCACGAAGGGATGGATATGTAAGATGCTACTAGCCACACATTAATAAATTAATAATGACGTACATCCTTAATTATGGTACCAGGGATAACATAATCACATACTTTATCATTAATTATAGACCCACTTGAATGGCTTCTATATATACATACATAGACCTCTTTCAGGCATGCAGATTTGCTCAAGTTGTTGGTTTATAAAACAATAGCTACCAACACGTATTTGTAGCAAAGGAAATGGCATTGGCCAGCACAGTGAAGAGAATCAATCTTGCATCACAAGGCATAGGGATTTCAGCTCAAGGCTTGCGATGAATTGGCATGTCTGCCTACTACGGGCCCCCAAACACCGAATCCAATATGATTGCCCTGATCCACCATGCCATTGACAGCGGTATCATTTTACTTGACACTACCGATGTTTACGAACCTCACGCAAACCCACACTAAAATAAGCTGATGATACAACCACAAATTTTTTTTATAATTTTATCTTGTATAAACTGATGTGACTTTAATTCATTAGTTGAATGAAAAAATAAAATAATAAAAATAAATCATGTGAGCCAATAGATATTTAATTCAACTAATTTTATCATGCTACATCAGTTTGTACAAGAATTTGTGACTATATCATTACTCAAAGCCAATTAGTAACTGTTAAATACAAGTATATTTATCAGACTCTTAAAAGTTAAAACGAAGCTCAACTTTTTGTTGATTAGAGAAAGTGGAGAGGATTCAGAGAATTCAATTTCTCATAACAGCTGTGCAGATGGAATGATCCTTGTGGTCACGAGATGGTCCTACTTGCAGGTAAGTAATTAGGGCATTAATTTTTGAAGGGGCAAAAGTCACTAAGACAAGGTATGCTTATATGTACATGTGGACCTTCTTAGTTCAAAAATAGTCACATAAATTCTTTTTGGAACTATTATATAGTGACTCAACTTCATATTATCAAGGAATAATTGTCAAATGACCATTTTCTGAAATAGAGGAATTTAGTGTATATTTAATTCAACTTCCAGTGACTTAACATTTTACAAGCTAATTCAATTTTGGTTATTCCCCTACTCAGGGAAATTGGCACTGGAATTGTTGCTTTCAGTCCTCTAGGACATGGGTTTCTTTCATCAGGTGTAAGTTGGCTGAGAGCCTTTTCAAGGGATAATTTTAGACGGGTTTGTTAGTGCCAGCCAGCCATAAAACTATTAGCATTTGGCATTTGGCATTTGGCATTTGGCATTTGGCATTGGCCGTACAATCAAGGTTCCAATGATTTAATGTCAGTTTTGATGCTGAGTTGTTTTTCTAATTGATGCAGCATCTACAAAGGTTCCAACCTGAAACTTTGGAGCATAACAATTTTAACGTGTTGATGAGTTAGCAGCAAAGAAAGGATGCACCCCATCTCAGCTCGCATTAGCTTGGGTTCATCACCAAGGAGATCACGTGTGTCTGATTCCTGGAACCGCCAAGATCGAAAACCTCAATCAAAATATTAAAGTTCTGTCAGTAGAACTTACTAATGGCTGAACGTTAATCCATTGCTTCAGCATACGCCCTAAAGGGTGATCGGTATGGGTGTACGAGTATGACACCTAACTTCATGGAAACCTCCTTAAAGAGCATATGCATACTGCCTTGTTGGTTACCTTGCTGCAGATTCCAGAGTCTTTTGTGTTCCAATGTGCTGTGGGGAAAAAAAAATCGTTATATCTTCTTATATGAATCTCTTTGGTACCTTAGTCCACTTTCTGCAAGCCTTAAGTGTTTCACAACTGCCTTGAAAAATGAAATGAATAGTATTACTGAATACAAGTCAGTATAATAAAGCCCCAATGTTTCTCTCCCTTTCTGTACCCTATTTAATCTCTAAAGGATGGTGGAGTATTTACTAGCTATTTAACTATCACTTCAAAACCTCTTTAGTGCTACGAAACTATTCACTACCATCAAGGAATCAATTCTTTCGGTAGGCCACCGTTCAGTTCTTTCAGTTGTTTTCTGTCCTTCGGAAGAGGCCTAGACTTTTTAACTACCAGCTGTTCATCTGCTTTTGACATTGTAACTTCATTGCTAATCAGCATAATGTTTTCTTGAAGATAGATGGTTTCACTCAAAAGCACTTCATGAGAGAGATTGCAAGTTTCTCCCTTGAAACATGGGGAATCTTTATTCTCTTTGCCATCAAGCTTGGCATTTTCTTCCTCAGAATCTTCAACAATGCCAGCAGCAATTCCGCTGGTTTCCTGAGAATCTTCAACAACAAAATCTGACAATCCCTCACTCGAGTTTGAAAAAGAATCAGTTTTTCCAGTTGTTTCCAGGTAATCTGATCCCTCATATTCTGCAAGTGGTTGGTCCTTGACTTCCACCTCCAATGAAGTCCGACATTCTTTCATAGACTCATCTTCATCCAGTATATCAAAATCTGGTGAGAACTGTTTATCACACCATATCTTCGGCGGCACTCCACAATATTTTCTTGCCAATCTAGTGACTTGCTTGAAATTTTCTACATTGTATGGTGAAGTAGCCATTTGCTCATCAGTTTCTTTAGCTTCCTGATTTCAAGAGAAATATAATGCAATTATTTCACTTGGTTGGATACAATTCTCAACAAACAATAAGAACTTTCTAATGTTAGTGGCATAACTAACCTGCTTATGCCATAAGTTTTAATGATAGACAGCAACAACAACAACAAACATAGGTCAACTTCTAGAATAAAAGAGGGAAAAAAGAGAAAGCAATAACATTTCTGGTATTAACAGAAAATAGTGCCGTTAACATACAAATATTTTTATATTTAATGTTTAGTAAAAAAATTCATAATTAACTACAATCTAATATTTGATTTGCAGACAACGTTTTTACTTCCAATCTAATATTTGATTTTGAAAATCAGGAATGGAATCAAAATTCCTAGCCATTGCATTAGAAATATTAATTCCACTGTTTAGGGCAACTGAATGTTGTGTTGAGTTAAACACTCAATTAACCTTTTTGCAAAACCAAACATCAAAACAGCTTTTCAACTCAAAACTACATTCCAGTGAACCAAAGAGTAGAATCCTTGTTTTCGCATGCTGTCAAGTGTTGCAAGCTGAACACAAAGAAATCATTTCATATAGACATCGAAATAGTCCAAGCTCCTGATAGTTAACTTTTGTTTTTTTTTTTTTTTGTTGGGGGTGGGGGGGGGGGGGGGGGGGTGGACAATTTTGACATATTTCAAATCCTTAGGATTATGACAGTTATTATCATCCACATAAAGAGAGAGATGATTACCTCTATTGGCGACATGATGCTCCTCCGTAAACGTGAAGTCACATGCTGATATCTTAGATCAGACAATGATGCTGGACCGGTACCCAACTTACACTGCTCCTTGAAACTGAATTCTGGGTCCCTGGTGTATTGTGCATCCCTCTGAGGGGAAGCTCCTGAAATTGAAATTTGAATACCCTTTTCAGCATCAGAAATTGAGCTAAAACCTTGTTGACCAGGTAACGTTGGATTCCACATCTGCCCAAGAATCACTGCTCCAGTTTCCTTCCCAATTTTATCATTTGTCGGCTGGGAGGAAGGATGCTCATCAACAGAGTCTGCTGAAGGATCCTTCCCACGTGAATGATCTTTAGAAATTTCATAAAGTAACTTCTTAATTTGAGCACGTTTCATCGAAACCTCAGCAGGTGGAAACCAGTTCCGATTAAGCTGGTAAAAGATCAAAACTTATTACTGAAACAAACAAATGCATAGACAGCTTCCCAATATTTAAAAGGAAATTTTGAATATTGTAAAAAATAAAGACTGAAAAAAACAATTTGCATTCACTTCCTTGCAATGCATAGACAGCTTCCCAATATTTTCTTTTATTTATTGTGTATAATCCCCTTACTTAATTTCCTTTAAACAGCAATCATAATCCAACAGGTTATAACAAATTTAGATGCCTACCACTGTATATCTTAAGAACACTGAAGATAAGGATAAACAACACTGTAAGCCCTACTCCAGTTATTCTAAAAGCAAAAGCAGATACAAGATTGGTTAGGCAATGGGGGAACAACAGATAAAGACTATTAGCCAAACCAGCCACTACCACACAGATGGCCTGGTCTTTCTTTTTCAATAAATCCATCACCAAGTCCTACTCTAATGGTCCAAAAAGCAGCATTTGGGTTCTATCCTTTTGATCATTAAAGAAAAGTCCATACTACTTAGTGGGTGGAAAAGACTAATCACCTGACCCAGCTGTGGCCAAGTATGTGCTCTCACAATGTTGACGCTTAAGAATTTCTCCATGCATACAGACCATCTCCAGTGTTAAGCTTCATTTTCCTGAACTAATCACTACTCTGTTACTATATTGTACATACATTCTAAGTGTCAAAAATTTCCATATCTCTAGCCATGCCCAATGAGCTTGGGAGATAATTGTGCCAAAGCTTAAAAGTTTAACAGTACAGGCATTAAATTTCCAATTCACTGTTTTCCCTGAGGTAATCTTACAAAAAGCCACATCTTTATATCATATCCCAATAACTTAGCTGTTAGTCTTAACAAAAACTGACATTCAGTATCAAGAGATTGCCATTTTCTTTTTCCTCATTTGTAAAAATTCTGGAACTCACAAATTGACGAAATGTAAACTGCAAAGAAAGCATATCACAATTCCTCAGTATACATCATCAGGATTTGCATCCTGTCTTTGGTCCATTACCTATAAGCTTAAACTTTTGGGTTTAGTTGTAGATTGATATGGTATCAAAGCCAATTTGAGCTAGTTGTTTCTTCCTCTGATTCTCCCAATGTATTAGTCAAATTATTATCAGTTGTTATGTTTCTTATAGTGTTTATGATTGTGGGGTTTGCTTAGCCCCATGTACAGCGCTGAAGTAGAATGTTATTGTTGGGTAAGACCTATGAGTGAAATTTTTTGTTCAGCGACCACTGAAGACACATAACTACTACACAGCCATGAAAGCAACAACTAGACATGGGTAAACCAGTCAAGATCACATAAACAAGTTTGCTTAGCAGATACAAAACTATAGGTAAGGTGAGAAGTAAAATCATCAATCTCTACTGCAACAAGGAAACCATAAAGGGATGGTGAGCCAACAAAATCTATGTTAATAACGAAGAACTAATAAAAGTGAGATAACACTGCATATATATCATCTAAATTTCACAACAATTTAAATCAAAGAGTTCACAACAGGAAATTGCAAATTTTACAAACCATTCAAAGCTCAAGGAAGGAGATGAGGCCACTTACAAAGTTTGAAACCTGTTTTTTCTTCAAAGGGTTGAAGTTAGAAAGGGCTTCCTTAAGAAAAAGTTCCACGTAATGGAGCAAAAAGAGGCCACAGTCAAATGAATTTTGCTGCTGCGGCAGCTGAATAAATATGGAAAGAAGAATAAAAAATGTTAACAGTAATTCTCAGTAAACCCAGTTAAAAAAATAAAAAAGATGAACAGTAGTTTTCAGAAAAGCTGTGAAAAAAACTTCGGAATTTGTCAGATGAGCAATAACCTATAAATATGGGATTAAAACAATTGCAAAATGGAAGCATTTATTATTTTCTCTTCGTAATTTGAAGTAAATGAGTCTAGAAATTCAGCCACTACTTGTAATGAGGTTGTAAAATGCACATGAAAGTTTTACTGAAACCAAGAGAGGGGGGGGGGGGAGTGGGGGAGAAAGCAGGACAGAAAAGAATAATATTTAAACAAATGAACTAAGAGAAACATCTGAACAGTTTTAATAAGGAATTCAGCCCTATACATACTCAAAACCAAAAACATAAAATGAAAGACCTCCCTTGTATATTAAGAACAAATATTTACTAAATTACCAAATTGCCAGACTATTAACACACTAGTCCTTGAATAGGATATAATTCTAGCAACATATACATATATTATTATAAAATTACAGTTAAACCAGTGCTTCACCTAGAAATATTTGAAGAACTACAAGGAATTTTATCTTGAAAGAGAGTAAATACCTCAAGAGGCACAAACTGCAAACGTAAGAATTTCGAAGGAACCTCATCATCTGTATTGCTATGCCTCTCTTTCCACTCTTCAGATAGATAACTGCCATATCAAGACAGGCAACTGTAATCAACATTATAACTATATGAAGTAGTTAATGATTCAAATAATAGCAGATACCCAACTTATGAATTAAACAGAAATCTTTAGAATGATTTAAATAATAAATGCACAAGTTCTTTCCAGACAAGAACTCCAAAATTTCAGTTACATAAATTACAACTGTCTCGATAATGAACCAGTCATTATGCTTAAAAAAAAAATATCACATCAACTTAACAAGCATAAAGTAAAAGGTAAAATAGTTTGAGAATAAAAAATTAATAGATTACCCTTGAATGAGATTTTTAAGGCCTCTGTGACTTCCTTTAATAGAATCCATGTGCAAGATGCATGGAACCTTAAGAGACTTTTCAATTTCATCATCTGCAAGGAAATTTATTTATAAAAAAATTAGGATTTTCAAAATGATTAAACAAAGACAATAAACTGAAACTATCGAATCAGGATCTTACCTCTGAAATATGGAACTTCACCAGGATGACAGATGACAATCAAACTCCAGTGAAGACTGTAATCAGAGTGCAATTATAAGTTGAATTTAAGAGAAGTATGAAAAGAGATAATTCACCTCTGATT